>NC_092420.1:97756288-98099204 GCF_040894005.1 Engystomops pustulosus | reverse complement strand
AACATCACCCTTGCTGAGATCCTTTAAAAACTGACTGAAAAGGATAATATGGCCTCCACATACCGTGATCTCAACATCACTCAATCTGCCTTAGTGGGCCCCTTTGCAGTGAACTCATGTGGTCGCATTAAAATATTCCCTAGTTTATCAGCCCACACAGCCCCCTCATGGTTATATAAGCCCCCCTTACATCATATGGATTTATTAGATGCAGCCCCCCTCAACCCCATGGCTTCCTTATGTACAACCTTATGTGGGCCCCACAGCAGCTCTGGGCCCCGCCACTTGCCCAGGTTTGCCAGTGCTGGTGATGCAAGAATAGACACAAGAAAGGATACATCTGCATCCGTGCTATTTCTCCTAGATGTCTTTAGTACCTTTATAAACTGACTCGAAGGGATAATATGTGCATCACAAAGCTAAGATCTAAACATCAAGTCTGTCGGAGATCTAAAGAAGAGACATCCACAGTGCATCCAGTACATCCAAGATGTCTGGAACAACCTCTCTCCAGAATTCCTTTAAAAAACTGATATATACCCAGGACAAATTTTTGCACTTTGATTTATCTTAGAGGGTGATATATTCGGCAGCTAAGTCTGTTTTTTTTTGGAACTTTTCTTTTAAAAAGTTGCACAAAAGTCAAAAACTCTTCTGCAACTCTGTTCTAAACTTTTTTTCTACCCCTGCTCAGAACCGCAGTTTATTTGCATTCATGTTATGACTTTTTACCGCGATTTTCACCTACATTGCAACATTTTCCTACGTCCACATCTGGACTTTAAAGATATAGGAGGCGCAACACTGAAAGATTCCAGCACAACTAACTTTGCTAGATGAGAGCAGAAGTTTAAAATTTTGGTGCAAATATGCAAATGCGCCCAAAAAAGTTGCAAATATAAGAGAAAAAAAAATAAGAATGCACCCCCATTGTGTGATTGTACCCAGAAAAACTGATACTGTTAGTCAAACCGAATATTGATGTGATTTCTCTTGACATATTCATTCTACCATCTTTTCAAATGTATTTTTACTCTGCAGCATTTTTTTCCACACATGCCTAAAACTTTTGCACAGCACTGTACATAACACAAGGCGTTTGTCCTATTCTCCACTGGATGCAACATCTCAGTAGTTCAGCATTGGGTTTACAGATGATAACTTTCCCTTCTTATCTCTTCCTTGTTCTGGATGGTTCCCCCCGAGGATGGTAGAAGCAGCGTCTCTGGGATTACGGGTTTAAAGGTCACCTGTAAGCAGACACTTTGCCTCCATTCACCATATTCAGGTCTTAAGAGCTTCTTGTGTGTTGTCGCGGTTGCGATGGTGACAGAGGAAGTGCATTGTCCGTCCAGTATGTACTCATTATATAGTGAGGGTGACCACACGCGTCGCTCAATCACAAAAGGCTTTCACCATTAGCGGAAGCTCTGCCTCGTTTAGTGTATGCAGCTCCTGACTACAAACACAGCGGCCAAGCACCTCATTAGAGTAATGGGAGGCTCCACACCATGATGGCACTGGGTCACATATACTGTAATTCTCATCTTACTCTCTCCACCGACACAAGAGCCCCCATAGCTAAATCTGGGACACCCCCTGCCCCAAACACCTAGTGATCAGTGCAGGTAGCAATAATGGGATAGGAGAACCCATATAGTAAGCCATCAACTCATTCCCCACAAAAACCTTCCTGCACCTGAGTGGTTCTTGTAACCTCTGACCCCATTAGGAGCTGGTGTGGCGGTTACTACTATAGTAAGGCTGGATGAGCCCTGGAATACACAGGGGGTTAGGAGCTTAATCTGGGCCACACAGTGACAAGTCATAGGCAAGGTGTATGACCACTGCAATCTGGTCCTCTATGAGAATGTCCTCAGGTGAACACGTGAATCTCCAGAAGTTGTAGAGAGCTACAATAAGATGTAATAAGGAGGTCTACAGAATACTGGAGGCAGAAATGATGCTGCGGAGGACGCTGTATACTATGCAGAGGTCCCTTATTCTCCAGGGGAGCCGGGCCCAAAACATAACAAAGACTGAATGCAGAGGTCACAACAGCTTTGTACTATGGGACCCCCTGGGCGTCACATAGTGTAACATTCTGGTACTTTTAAATGAATTTTTTTTAAAAAAAAACACAAATTTTGAATTGCCAAATTCTGTATAACATACAATGTTACCTCTATTATAAGTCTGATAGAGAAAATCTTTAGGAAAAACATTAAAAACACCCCAAACTAGTTTTCTATGAAAGTCCAGTCATGTGGCCATACTATAGAGCAGCGCTGATGGTACAGCGGACCCTCCTGGGCAGTGCAGCAGTCATGTGTCCTTACTGGTCAGACAATGGGGATCTTCATGCGGGGAGGAGAAGTCATTGTTAACCTGTTGTCTCTGGATTCGTTTGCTCCAGAGCCGCCCCGCACCACAATCTTTTGCATTTTATTTTGTACTTTTGCATTTGGTTTCACCTTGAAAGAATATTTGCAAATTTAAAATTTGAAGAAAAAAACCGATGTGACTGAAACTTGTGTAACTTTTTCGGTAGAATTTGGGTTTTAATTTCTAATATTGTTTTATGATATCTGCTTGGTGTCAAAGAATGGGAACGTTTCTATCTATATCCAGGGCTCTGCTGCTTCCAGGGCTCTGATACATTGTAACGTTTCCTGCACCTGTATCAGTTTTATTTAGTTGCTACATTTTTTACATATTATTTATGTAATATGTTATTATTAGTAAATTCTCTAATGCTTATCCCCCATTGGATATTCCATTAAGGGGGGATTCCGGAATATTTTTAATTGATTAACTATCCTCAGGGTGATGCTACACGTGTTGTTTTTGGTCCGTTTTTAAACATGTGTTTTCAGTCTGTTTAAAAATGTATGCGTCGGACCTGGCATATAACATCGCAGCGGCCTACCAGGATTTATTTGGAGGCTAGAGCTGGCTGCTGGGGGGCAGGGACATAATTATACACTAGTGCACTATGATGATAAGTGGGCCCCAATGCATTAACTGTTTGATAATATTCGGTTGTCATTGACAAACCAGCTGTCTGAAGGGGTCGCCGTGTTGGACGGAAGAACACTATGTCCTCTTCACTCCTTACCAAGCAAATTGCCGTACATTGTGTAGTGGCTTTACTTGGTATTGCAGATCAACCCCATTTACTAGAATTGACTAAACTGTAACCAGGATTAGGGCTGGAGTTGGTATTTCCCCTATAAACACATCATCACCCTGAAGGGCACAGGAAGAGATCTAATGGCTAAAACCGTATTGGCCTCCTGAGATCATCGATGTAAGGTCTCCTGATCTCACACAATTCTGCCGGACTCTGCATGATAAATGTGTCGCATGAAGCAGCCGCAACACAAATGTGTCTCGGACTCTTCTCAAATACATGGTCCAGCAGGTCGCACATGAAAGAACGTGCAAAAGTCAGAGCGAAAACTGGTGCAATCCCCTCAGTAAATGTGAATCCGAACAAGACAGAAAAAGGTTGCCTAGTTGGCTAACTCACTTTTCAAGTCAAGAAAAATACATCCATAAATCGATAAGAAATCCAGCAGAATGTACCAGTACCATAAGTAAAACGTAACTTTTAATAATTACTGATAAAATAAGTTCACAGTGAACCACAATAGTATACGCATCAACCATCTAGTCAGCAAAAACACATTAGAAAGGGAGCCCGTTCAGACCTCCAATATGTCCCCAGTAATACCTCACCATGCCTTGGTGCATTCCTGTATAGCATATGACACGGTGCATCATCTCAAAACCACGGACCAACATTAATCTGGACAGTAAGGAATAATAGGGTGGATCTCACCAGTCTTCGATGCTCCGTCTCCTGGTCGAGCGGTACTGGTCCGGAGGTACAGGACCTATTAAGCCCTACAATCGCTTTGTATCCTGACCCCGCAATATTGCTCCCACCCTGACAAGAACGGTCCCAGTACTGTCCCTTTCAGACCCTGTTAGTCTCTAATATGTAATCCCTACGCGTTTCGTACGTTGTGTGACGCACTCATCAGGGGAATAAAGTAATGTAGTGGGCTATGCAGTCTTGATGCTAAGTATGGCTGCAAAAGCTCCACATCAAAGGGTTAAAATGAATCAAAAACGAGCAGTGGCCCGTATAATACAAGTTATGGTGGCTAGATGTAGTGGCATGGGCTACATGTAGTATTACTGGGGACCGTGTCAGACAAGACATATTGGAGGTCTGAACGAGCTCCCTTTCTGATGTGTTTTTGCTGACTAGATGGTTGATGCGTATACTATTGTGGTTCACTGTGAACTTATTTTATCAGTAATTATTAAAAGTTACGTTTTACTTATGGTACTGGTACATTCTGCTGGATTTCTCCTCAGTAAATGTGGGACATTATTTTGTACCAAATTAAAATTAAAAAAAAAAAAAAACTACAAAAACAAAACATATAATTGAAACTTGTGTAACTTTTTGATAGAATTTGGGTTTTAATTTCTATTTCTTGGGGTGGTTTATGGATGAATCGGACCAGGACATGTGATGGCTATAGAAGTAGGAGCAGCATTCAGTGGAATGACCCCCAACTCTTCAGACAACTGATTAGGGGTGATTTGGGTGATTGGGGTGATTGATCCTATGGAAGTTATAAGTGGTGACATTTGTATCTGGCCGCCAGTCATCATGAAGGACATCTCTGCGACAACCTCAAGGTCTGACGGCCAACTCTACCAGATGGAATGGCAACTATGCAGCGATACATCTGCTCTCAGCTAGTCAGGTCTGGATTACTTTTATGCCCTTTTAGTTTTCACTGACTTTTTCCAGGAGCAGATGAATATAAGAAAGGGTTAATCATGGGAGTAATATCAGAGGAAACCACTTTAACCACTCGTCTTATCTGTGTCTCCGGTGGGTGCTCTGCAAGACCAAAAATGTAGAGTAAGGATTTTCTTTTGGGCCAGACTTATGTCACTACCAGGACAATGACGTCAGTAGCCGGAGCTGCTTCATAGTGATAAAGTTAGAGGAGGACGGATTAAAGCGAGGCCCAGGAGCCGTGCAAGTCGTGTCCCGCTGGATAGCGGTGAATCAGCTCCGCTCCTCTGCTCCGGATCAGCTGATTCCATTGTTATTTCCAGCAGATTATAAAACCCGCATCACCGGTATCAACAGCTGATATCAAGGTGATGACTCCTGGCGAGCATGGCAGAAAATATGGGAGATGTAGCAGTGCTGAGATTGTTATACGCAGTCATATCTAATGCAT
Source organism: Engystomops pustulosus (assembly GCF_040894005.1). Lineage (NCBI taxonomy): Eukaryota > Metazoa > Chordata > Amphibia > Anura > Leptodactylidae > Engystomops > Engystomops pustulosus. The sequence continues at coordinate 98,093,928 of NC_092420.1, read as the reverse complement.
AGAAGAGACCTAGCAATCCCTTACATCATGACGAGCTTCACAAATGCAGTCGTTGGGGGTCCAACAAATGAAAATGATGTAGTTAATGGCCACGGTGAAAGCTCTGCTCTAGTGGTCCTAAGCAGGGACCGCACTGTATGACACCATTGAGTCCTAATAACTTATATAGATAAGAGTCAATCACTATATGGTGGAAAATTAAGAATTCACGGACGTTATCTTGATATAATATTTAACCGATATCAGAAGCGTCCTATCTATAAAAACACAAGAGCAGGTATGTAGCTGAGCTGAGTTTGTCACTTCAACCAACTCATCATTATTTCAGAAAATGGTTTGCATAGATCTCAGGTATATAACAAAGTCAACTCTGCTACGTATACATCAATCTTTGTATCTATACAGCACTTTCTGTTATGTGGCGATATACCTTAGCTGACACTTGCACAGCAGAGCTTGCACTCTATTCCTGAAATAACACTCACCCACACAATCAGGTGCTCCTATTTACACGCCGGTATAGTACGTGGCTCGAATGCCCGTGTCACACAATATTTACCGACCTCCTTGCAGATCTTCAGATTCTACATTTTCAAGACCACAGAAAAATAAATGAAGCGCATGCAATAAAACAAATAGTTCCACATCCTGATAGCGGCTTCAGTAGTTACAGATGTAGCAGCGCTGAATGAGGCTTCTGCGCTTTGTTGCCAATATAATATCACACACGGCAAACTCTGCATTAACAATCTCAGCTCTGCTACATCTCAAACTTTTTCTTAAGTGCAATAAAAGGAACGTACCATATCCACGAGTGACGCCGACTCGGAAAATCTTTAACCGTCAGCATGGTGAAGGCGCTGTGACACTGTCTGTGTATTTGCGTCCCATACAGGGGGGTAGTTATCACTCTACGTCCTGCCCCCCCACACCACCGCCACCCAACCCAGTGCAACGAATCTTCAGCTCCGAGCAGGCGATGACCATTCACAGCAAACCCTAAAGTGCTGCCGGCGCTCCAAAAATGTGCAATTTCTCCAGCTAAAACAGAAGGATCTGGAGTCCCGTCTCTAATCTGTTCAGCAGAAAATCCTTTGCTGTTGACCGGTTAAGGAGTTTAAAGAAGAATTCCGGATTCTGTTTTCAGACAAAGCCTTTGTTTCTTTTTCCAGGTACAAGCCTTAAAAGTAAAGAGCAAGACATATTTTGAGGTCCTCTGCCAAAGTCCACATGACTAAGATTAGTCAAGTAAAATTTCATTTCTTCACTCCGCATCATGTCAGGAGCTGCCGTACGTCCTGTTTGACTAGTTCTAGATTGTTTAACCTATTGAATGAAAACTCAGGAACACCTAACACGTCAGATCACATTTCCTGAATGACAAAACCTATAGCACAACCACAGTGAACGCCAAAGGACTCCCCGGGCTCTCGTCACTGCCTAAGCCACGGCGAAAGCAAACAGAAAACTATCTGCTGAAATGCGATTAGCCATTGCAAAAGGACTTTCATTTTAAGTGCCTTTATGTAACCCTTTCACTGCCTTGTATTATTAGTAAGAACTTACAGTAACAGGGCGGGTACAGTACCTATAGCAATGACAAGGTAAAACTTAGATGTAGATAATTAAAGTAAAAATATAGTGACTGTAATGTACTATATGCTATAATACCGCCCCCTATGTACAGGAATATAACTACTATAATACTGCCCCCTATGTACAGGAATATAACTACTATAATACTGCCCCCTATGTACAGGAATATAACTACTATAATACTGCCCCCCTATGTACAAGAATATAACTACTATAATACTGCTCCCTATGTACAAGAATATAACTACTATAATATTGCCCCCTATGTACAGGAATATAACTACTATAATACTGTCCCCTATGTACAGGAATATATCTACTATAATACTGCCCCCTATGTATAAGAATATAACTACTATAATACTACCGCCTATGTATAAGAATATAACTACTATAATACTGCCCCCTATGTACAGGAATATAACTACTATAATACTGCCTCCTATGTACAGGAATATAACTACTATAATACTGCCCCCTATGTACAAGAATATAACTACTATAATACTGCCCCCTATGTACAAGAATATAACTACTATAATACTGCCCCCTATGTACAAGAATATAACTACTATAATACTGCCCCCTATGTACAGGAATATAACTACTATAATACTGCCTCCTATGTACAGGAATATAACTACTATAATACTGCCCCCTATGTACAAGAATATAACTAATATAATACTGCCCCTATGTACAGGAATATAACTACTATAATACTGCCCCCTATGTACAAGAATATAACTACTATAATACTGCCCCTATGTACAAGAATATAACTACTATAATACTGCCCCTATGTACAGGAATATAACTACTATAATACTGCCCCCTATGTACAAGAATATAACTACTATAATACTGCCCCCTATGTACAGGAATATAACTACTATAATACTGCCCCCTATGTACAAGAATATAACTACTATAATACTGCCCCCTATGTACAAGAATATAACTACTATAATACTGCCCCTATGTACAGGAATATAACTACTATAATACTGCCCCCTATGTACAAGAATATAACTACTATAATACTGCCTCCTATGTACAGGAATATAACTACTATAATACTGCCCCCTATGTACAAGAATATAACTACCATAATACTGCCCCCTATGTACAGGAATATAACTACTATAATACTGCCACCTATGTACAAGAATATAACTACTATAATACTGCCCACTATGTACAGGAATATAACTACTATAATACTGCCACCTATGTACAAGAATATAACTACCATAATACTGCCCCCTATGTACAGGAATATAACTACTATAATACTGCCACCTATGTACAAGAATATAACTACTATAATACTGCCCCCTATGTACAGGAATATAACTACTATAATACTGCCCTCTATGTACAGGAATATAACTACCATAATACTGCCCCCTATGTACAGGAATATAACTACTATAATACTGCCCCCTATGTATAAGAATATAACTATTATAATACTGCCCCCTATGTACAGGAATATAACTACTATAATACTGCCCTCTATGTACAAGAATATAACTACTATAATACTGCCCCTATGTACAGGAATATAACTACTATAATACTGCCCCCTATGTACAAGAATAGAACTACTATAATACTGCCCCCCATGTACAGGAATATAACTACTATAATACTGCTCCTATGTACAAGAATATAACTACTATAATACTGCTCCCTATGTACAAGAATATAACTACTATAATGCTGCCCCTTATGTACAAGAATATAACTACTATAATACTGCCCCCTATGTACAAGAATATAACTACTATAATATTGCCCCCTATGTACAGGAATATAACTACTATAATACTGTCCCCTATGTACAGGAATATATCTACTATAATACTGCCCCCTATGTATAAGAATATAACTACTATAATACTACCGCCTATGTATAAGAATATAACTACTATAATACTGCCCCCTATGTACAAGAATAGAACTACTATAATACTGCCTTCTATGTACAGGAATATAACTACTATAATACTGCCCCTATGTAGAAGAATATAACTACTATAATACTGCCTCCTATGTACAAGAATATAACTACTATAATACTGCCCCCTATGTACAGGAATATAACTACTATAATACTGCTCCTATGTACAAGAATATAACTACTATAATACTGCTCCCTATGTACAAGAATATAACTACTATAATACTGCCCCTATGTACAAGAATATAATTACTATAATACTGCCCCCTATGTACAGGAATATAACTACTATAATACTGCCCCCTATGTACAAGAATATAACTACTATAATACTGCCCTCTATGTACAAGAATATAACTACTATAATACTGCCCTCTATGTACAAGAATATAACTACTATAATACTGCCCCCTATGTACAAGAATATAACTACTATAATACTGCCCCCTATGTACAGGAATATAACTACTATAATACTACCCCCTATGTACAGGAATATAACTACTATAATACTGCCCCCTATGTACAAGAATATAACTACTATATTACTGCCCACTATGTACAGGAATATAACTACTATAATACTGCCTCCTATGTACAAGAATATAACTACTATAATACTGCCCCCTATGTACAAGAATATAACTACTATAATACTTCCCCCTATGTACAAGAATATAACTACTATAATACTGCCCCCTATGTACAAGAATATAACTACTATAATACTGCCCCTATGTACAAGAATATAACTACTATAATACTGCCTCCTATGTACAAGAATATAACTACTATAATACTGCCCTCTATGTACAAGAATATAACTACTACAATACTGCCCCTATGTACAGGAATATAACTACTATAATACTGCCCCCTATGTACAGGAATATAACTACTATAATACTGCCCCCTATGTACAAGAATATAACTACTATAATACTGCCTCCTATGTACAGGAATATAACTACTATAATACTGCCCCCTATATACAAGAATATAACTACTATAATACTGCCCCCTATGTACAAGAATATAACTACTATAATACTGCCTCCTATGTACAGGAATATAACTACTATAATACTGCCCCCTATGTACAAGAATATAACTACTATAATACTGCCCCCTATGTACAAGAATATAACTACTATAATACTGCCCCCTATGTACAAGAATATAACTACTATAATACTGCCCACTATGTACAGGAATATAACTACTATAATACTGCCCCCTATGTACAAGAATATAACTACTATAATACTGCCCCCTATGTACAGAAATATAACTACTGTAATACTGCCCCCTATGTACAAGAATATAACTACTATAATACTGTCCCCTATGTACAAGAATATAACTACTATAATACTGCCCCTATGTACAAGAATATAACTACTATAATACTGCCCCCTATGTACAAGAATATAACTACTATAATACTGCCCCCTATGTACAGGAATATAACTACTATAATACTGCTCCCTATGTACAAGAATATAACTACTATAATACTGCCCCTATGTACAGGAATATAACTACTATAATACTGCCCCTATGTACAGGAATATAACTACTATAATACTGCCCCCTATATACAAGAATATAACTACTATAATACTGCCCCCTATGTACAAGAATATAACTACTATAATACTGCCTCCTATGTACAGGAATATAACTACTATAATACTGCCCCCTATGTACAAGAATATAACTACTATAATACTGCCCCCTATGTACAAGAATATAACTACTATAATACTGCCCACTATGTACAGGAATATAACTACTATAATACTGCGCCCTATGTACAAGAATATAACTACTATAATACTGCCCCCTATGTACAGGAATATAACTACTATAATACTGCCCCCTATGTACAGGAATATAACTACTATAATACTACCCCCTATGTACAAGAATATAACTACTATAATACTGCCCCTATGTACAGGAATATAACTACTATAATACTGCCCCTATGTACAGGAATATAACTACTATAATACTGCCCCCTATGTACAAGAATGTAACTACTATAATACTATCCCCTATGTACAGGAATATAACTACTATAATACTGCCCACTATGTACATTAGTAAGATTGTATACTTTAAAGGTGTTTCAGAAGTATTGCTATTGCCACCAACCTTCGCCCCATACAGAGAAGCTATGGAGTTAATGAGATGCTTTAGGATTAGATTTTGGTTACAGGTAGCCCCCCCTGTATGCTGTAGTGTCAGTGACGTCAGGTGGATATGACTGTATTTCCTGCCCCTCTGGGGTGAGACATATAGAGAAAAATATTTTATTCCTAGAAACAGATATCTGACAGTGATGCGCATGAGAGGTGACACACAGATGTGTAGCTGTGACGGGGGGGGGGGGGGGGGGGGGGTAGAGGTAGGTGCCCAGGGATTTAGCATTTTGAGTATTTATAGTGAGGAATATGTTGCCGCTTTATACAGTATTTTTATCATTTACATACTAATGAGATTATCTTTGAGAGTAACAGAACTTCGTTCGCTATCCCTAGAACCGTGATGGTTGGTAAAGCGCATATTTGTGTGTCTGTGCAGTGATATCTGCACATGGAATCCCTGGAGACTAGTGATGAGTGGATCCGGCATTCGGCTTGACCGCACAGCCTGGACATATTGCCGGACGAACAGCCAATCCGGCAAACTGACACCTCTGGTGCCAGCCATGACTTTGATTGGCCAGGATTGTCCCCCGGCCAATCACAGTAATTGCCTGGGGGCATCAGTTTGCTGGATTGGATGTTTAGCCAATGGTCATACGTCCGCGTTGCATGGCCAAACCTGAACCCCTAATGGGATGTTCAGGTCCGCTCAGACATGTGAGACATACGGAAGGCAGACAGAGACATGAGCCAAGGAAAGAGTAGACAGCGTGTAAGACACAGGTCACAACCATAAAGATTGTCATGGTGGACTGAAACCGACATGACCCAAAAATTGAGAAAGAGAAATTCATAGATATAGTTCTATAGCCATAGCTATCAGAACTACTGCTGCATGCTACAGTAAGAGAACCAAGCTAACTGCATGGAGTTTGTACCAGTACCAAGCTTACTACATAGCTACAGGACCAGAACTAAGCTTAGTACATAGCTACAGGACCATAATTAAGCTTACTACATAGCTACAGGACCAGAACTAAGCTTACTACATAGCTACAGGACCAGAGCTCAGCTTACTACATAGCTACAGGACCAGAACTAAGCTTACTACATAGCTACAGAACCAGATATAAGCTTACTACATAACTACAGGACCAGAACTAAGCTTACTACATAGCTACAGGACCAGAGCTCAGCTTACTACATAGCTACAGGACCAGAACTAAGCTTACTACATAGCTACAGAACCAGATATAAGCTTACTACATAACTACAGGACCAGAACTAAGCTTACTACATAGCTACAGGACCAGAACTAAGCTTACTACATAGCTACCGGACCAGAACTAAGCTTACTACATAGCTACAGGACCAGAACTAAGCTTACTACATAGCTACAGGACCAGAACTAAGCTTACTACATAGCTACAGGACCAGAACTCAGCTTACTACATAGCTACAGGATCAGAACTAAGCTTACTACATAGCTACAGGACCAGAACTAAGCTTACTACATAAACACAGTACTAGAACCAAGCTAACTGCAAAGATACAGAAACATAACCCAACTTTTTACATAGATACAATATTCACAACAAGCTTCCTGCAATTAAAGGAACATACCATATCCACGAGTTATGACTTGAAAAATCTTTAACTGTGCGAAAAAGTGAATACATTGTGACACTTCTGAAGTCTATCTCTATGTACTATCCAAACACACTGCTTGGATATGGTACTAGAACCAAGGCTTACTTAATAGTTACAGTTGAAGTATCAAGTGTACTAATAACATAAGGTACAGGACCCAGCTCACTATGTAGATACACTTCTAGAACCAATCTTTCTGCATAGATATAGAACTGGAACTCAGCTTACTATGTATATCTATGAGACCAAGAACAAAGCTAAAACATAGACAGAGTACCAGAAACAAGATTACTTCATTTATTCAGTACCAGAACCGAGTTTACTATTAAGATACAGAAGCAGAAGCAAGCTAACTTCAAAGTTATAGAACCATAGCTAAGCTTCCTACATACCTACAGTACCAGAAACAAGCTTACTAAATAGATACAGAACCATAACCAAGCTTGCTACACACATACAGTACCAGAACCAAGCTTACTACCGCAGATAAAGAAACATGGTCAAGCTTACTACATAGATGCAGTATCAGAAACAAGCTTACTAAACAGATACAGAACCATAACCAAGCTTGCTACACAGATACAGCCAGGCTTACTACATAGCTACAGTACCGGAAAAAAGCTTATTATATAGATGAAGTACCAGAACCAAGCTTGCTACATAGATAGAGTACTAAGGTCAAGCTTACTACTGAAATACAGAACCAGCACCAAGCTTACTGCAGAAGTCAATGGGTGAAGAGTGGATGCATTCCAAAATTAGATTTCCCAATTGGGAGGAGGCACTCATTTTCCTTCTTAGAGACAGAAGGTTCCTCCTATTTTTGGACAATCTAGGCCAATAAGAATATAGGATAGACCTTCTCATGGGTTTAAGCTTGTGTCACTGGACTTCAGGAGAGGCTCATAATGACGGCTATATAAGTAGGCTAAAAGACAGACAACGCCCAGAAAGTAAACCAGCAGGTGTGCACAGAGGTCTATATAAGCTTTACACTGTCCTATCACCACCCCCCTCATATGTGCAGAGGTAAGTGTCATTGTGATAACCTCTCCTTATTACATCATCCTGTCAACACACAATGATAAAGACGATGATGTCATCAAGGGGGCGGAGACATATTACGACTCTGAGCTTTTCAGGATCCTAAAGGTAACAGGAGTGCACAGATAAGAAACCTGTCCATCAGAAATATTAGCCTTACGAATGTACTGCCTGGTTCTAATGGAAAGTACCAAATACTGCATGGGTTTAACTCAACATTGATGAATTTGCATGTGACCATTGTTCTGGATGGTAATATGCATCCACTGAATGTCACATTGAGCTTTCAGCAATTGACAGGGAGTGTTGTCATGGGGTCACTGGAGCAAAGCAGTTACAAGCTTCGGTGATTTCAAACTTAACAAAGAAAGATGGTAAGAAGAAATGTTTTGCAGATTGTATAGTTTGGATTTTGTACCTTAAATGGGCGTTCTGTCATTCAGAAAACATCCTCTGGATCCAGATTTTGTATAAAAATTAAAAAATAAAACTATTACCCCAATGCAGGGGCAAACCTAAACTTTCTGCTGCCCGAGACAAGCTATAGAATGGCAGCTGACTGCACCTCTGATGACAAATGTCGCTGCCTGAGGCAAGAGGCTCACCTCACCTCATGGCTAGTGCAGCCCTGTCCCAAGGAGCCCAGCAATCGGTCTACAGTCGGACCAGAGATGATGACATCACGCGCATGCTGCATTAAACCCATCACCAACCCTCAAACATTTCATGCAGATTTACTTACCCGGTCCCATCACGATCCCGCGGTGCGTTGTCTGACAAGGATTCCGGTCCGGCGCGATTCACTAACATCGTGCAAGTTCCTGCAGGTGTCGCTGATGCGCTGAGGTCCGCCGGAGTTCACCTTCTTCTTCCTGGTGCATGTGAGTGCTTGATCTTGTGACACAAATCTTTTTTTAAATTCTGCGTTTTGTCCTAATCCGTCCCCCCGATTTCTGTCAGGTGCAAGCCGGCGCCGATGCACCAAAATCCAATCGCGTGCGGCAAAATTCCGAAGGCATTTCGGTGCAAAATGGAAATGTTTGGGAAACCCGAGGAAAGTGCGGCGTTCATTCAAAAATTTGCCAAAACTTTTGGAATCCCCTTTAAGTTTTCTTTAAAGGCGGCACCAATGGTGTCACAGGTTTCTTACCTCATCCATAGAAACACCAAGCGACTGAACTAAACGTTTTACCAATCACATATCTTATTTCTATGCTTTAGCGTCTGTAATTTGTTACCATGGAGACACATACGTCTGTAAATGGCTGCATACACAGAACCTAATTAAAAAAATTTCCTTCCATTCTAAGTGCAAAGTATCATTGGAATAATACCAAGCGGTTACAAAAGTGTCCACACCCGTCCGGACAGCAATGTGCCGCAACACATAATAATACTTATTATAAAAGTGCACAATGCCATTATTTATTATACGATTAGGAGTCACTTCCATTGTTTCAGATCTGCAAATAACCACTAAGTGCAGAAATAGTCGTTTTACATGATATATTTGGCGGTGGGAGGGTTAACGGCTGCAATAAGATCCTCATGTGCGGCTTTTCTTTAGCGTGTTGTTTGCAGAGCTGTGAACAATATACACCCCCCCCCCCTATCCGTGACATAATCACGGGTTTTCCTTCCCCGTGACACACAAAATACAGTGTTCTATTGCTTCTATTTACATCTCCGTACAAGACACCAATTTAGCGCAATAGAATACAGGAAGCAGACGCTTGTATACAATGTTGCGGCACGGCGTATGTGGGCTATACTCGAATGGCTTGTCTCACATATACTGACCTTATAGCTATAGAAGTTACAGGGGATCACAGCATACAAACCACCCGGATGACACAGTGACCTGTAACCTGTGAGCAGTGCATTGTGGGAAGCTCGTTCTATGTGACAGAATGCAAAAATTGAAAGAGGGAAAACTGTGATGTAAAAAAGATAAATCACGTTCTATGTGGTACCGCAATGGGCACCTGCGCCATGCAAAACACATTCATATCCTGGAAACATGTATGAGGTTACAGAGGGTGGGCAGGGGTCTGTGTTATCTGCCAGATGGCACTTCATGGACTGCAATATGGTGCCCATGGTTAGAGGGTGGTGCCTTTGTACAATGTTCAGGTCCCTTCCATTATGTACATTATATGACTGTAGAGGGTAGTGCCCTTCCATTATGTACATTACATGGCTGTAGATGGTAGTGCCCTTCCATTATGTACATTATATGGCTGTAGAGGGTAGTGCCCTTCCATTATGTACATTATATGGTTGTAGAGGGTAGTGCCCTTCCATTATGTACATTATATGGCTGTAGAGGGTAGTGCTCTTCCATTATGTACATTATATGGCTGTAGAGGGTAGTGCTCTTCTATTATGTACATTATATGGCTGTAGAGGGTAGTGCCCTTCCATTATGTACATTATATGGCTGTAGATGGTAGTGCCCTTCCATTATGTACATTATATGGCTGTAGATGGTAGTGCCCTTCCATTATGTACATTATATGGCTGTAGAGGGTAGTGCCCTTCCATTATGTACATTATATGGCTGTAGAGGGTAGTGCTCTTCCATTATGTACATTATATGGCTGTAGAGGGTAGTGCTCTTCCATTATGTACATTATATGGCTGTAGAGGGTAGTGCCCTTCCATTATGTACATTATATGGCTGTAGATGGTAGTGCCCTTCCATTATGTACATTATATGGCTGTAGAGGGTAGTGCCCTTCCATTATGTACATTATATGGCTGTAGAGGGTAGTGCCCTTCCATTATGTACATTATATGGCTGTAGATGGTAGTGCCCTTCCATTATGTACATTATATGGCTGTAGATGGTAGTGCCCTTCCATTATGTACATTATATGGCTGTACAGGATAGTGCCCTTCCATAATGTACATTATATGGCTGTAGAGGGTAGTGCCCTTCCATTATGTACATTATATGGCTGTAGATGGTAGTGCCCTTCCATTATGTACATTATATGGCTGTAGAGGGTAGTGCTCTTCCATTATGTACATTATATGGCTGTAGATGGTAGTGCCCTTCCATTATGTACATTATATGGCTGTAGAGGGTAGTGCTCTTCCATTATGTACATTATATGGCTGTAGAGGGTAGTGCCCTTCCATTATGTACATTATATGGCTGTAGATGGTAGTGCCCCTCCATTATGTACATTATATGGCTGTAGAGGGTAGTGCTCTTCCATTATGTACATTATATGGCTGTAGATGGTAGTGCCCTTCCATTATGTACATTATATGGCTGTAGAGGGTAGTGCTCTTCTATTATGTACATTATATGGCTGTAGAGGGTAGTGCCCTTCCATTATGTACAATATATGGCTGTAGATGGTAGTGCCCTTCCATTATGTACATTATATGGCTGTAGAGGGTAGTGCCCTTCCATTATGTACATTATATGGCTGTAGAGGGTAGTGCCCTTCCATTATGTACATTATATGGCTGTAGAGGGTAGTGTCCTTCCATTATGTACATTATATGGCTGTAGAGGGTAGTGCCCTTCCATTATGTACATTATATGGCTATAGAGGGTAGTGCCCTTCCATTATGTACATTATATGGCTGTAGATGGTAGTGCCCTTCCATTATGTACATTATATGGCTATAGAGGGTAGTGCCCTTCCATTATGTACATTTTATGGCTGTAGAGGGTAGTGCCCTTCCATTATGTACAATATATGGCTGTAGATGGTAGTGCCCTTCCATTATGTACATTATATGGCTGTAGAGGGTAGTGCCCTTCCATTATGTACATTATATGGCTGTAGAGGGTAGTGCCCTTCCATTATGTACATTATATGGCTGTAGAGGGTAGTGTCCTTCCATTATGTACATTATATGGCTGTAGAGGGTAGTGCCCTTCCATTATGTACATTATATGGCTATAGAGGGTAGTGCCCTTCCATTATGTACATTATATGGCTGTAGATGGTAGTGCCCTTCCATTATGTACATTATATGGCTATAGAGGGTAGTGCCCTTCCATTATGTACATTTTATGGCTGTAGATGGTAGTGCCCTCCCATTATGTACATTATATGGCTGTAGAGGGTAGTGCCCTTCCATTATGTACATTATATGGCTGTAGAGGGTAGTGCCCTTCCATTATGTACATTATATGGCTATAGAGGGTAGTGCCCTTCCATTATGTACATTACATGGCTGTAGAGGGTAGTGTCCTTCCATTATGTACATTATATGGCTGTAGAGGGTAGTGTCCTTCCATTATGTACATTATATGGCTGTAGAGGGTAGTGTCCTTCCATTATGTACATTATATGGCTGTAGAGGGTAGTGCCCTTCCATTATGTACATTATATGGCTATAGAGGGTAGTGCCCTTCCATTATGTACATTACATGGCTGTAGAGGGTAGTGCCCTTCTATTATGTACATTATATGGCTGTAGAGGGTAGTGCCCTTCCATTATGTACATTATATGGCTGTAGAGGGTAGTGTCCTTCCATTATGTACATTATATGGCTGTAGGGGGTAGTGCCCTTCCATTATGTACATTATATGGCTGTAGAGGGTAGTGCCCTTCCATTATGTACATTATATGGCTGTAGAGGGTAGTGCCCTTCCATTATGTACATTATATGGCTGTAGATGGTGTTGCCCTCCTGGGAAGTTTAGGTTGTACTGTTGTACTTGGTAGAGACCTTCTAGGACATTACACCACATGGATGTAGGTGGTTGTTGTTCCTCTGCATAGGACTAATGCTAAAATACGATAATGCAATGAGAGGAATTTCACAATGGAAAATTTAAAAAAACCTGCAGCAGTGGTAATCCTGACCCCAGCAGATACAATACAGACATCCAATGCACAGACTCTAAGTCCTCTCTCCACCACCATTGCAACCATTACAACCAGTGCCACCATTACAACCAGTGCCACCATTACAAGCACTGCACATAGTTTTAATGGAGCAAGATCATAAATGCTTTTTAGCGTTCTGTGTATTACTCAGGATGCCTTACCAATAATATATGAGGTTTTGCTGGCAAAAAATTGGAAAATTATCAATGACAAATTATTTACACCCCACAAAATACCCAATAAGAATTTTGGGGAATTAGAACTGAAGATAAAATCAGCCACAGCTTCACGACTTGTTACATGAATATTCCAATTCTCATATAAAATTGGACGTTACAGAAAGGAAATTTTAAACAATTTCGGAAACAAAGTCAGAGAGTCCGGTCAGCGGGCAAGAAAACTGCGCTGTGTTCCTGCCAATTTAGACCTTGTGGTGTAATTTCTAAAAGATTAGGTAAAATGGAGGCATAGCGAGAGCCAGCGGGACGGTGTGAAACGACGCAGAAGTCATATTTTGGAACACAATATACAAGTCACTTTATGGAATATTTTGTCGCTTACTAGAAAAATCAATGAAAATGCCTCCTAAGGAGCCGCGTATAAAAGAGACTTGACCAACAATTACAGCTTTTGTGGAAACGCTTTGCATCTAAAATGTGCTGCATACTGGTTGTTCTGAGTATAAAATGATGGCTGGGCCTCTCCATCAGGGGGAGTAGGGGGGGTCCAAGTACTTTACACCAAAGCCTAATAGTTAAGTTATTCATCTGCCCACATGATTGATTCACTGCCAACGTGTTATAACCAACAACAAAAAATCCCCAATAAATATATTTCTGTGAGTTTTCTTCTCAGACATTCCATCCACCTGTTTTTAACTTGTATCTGGTTCTGATAAAGCCGGATGATAACCAGTAAGTGGACAATAAGCAATTTGATTTGCTTTAACTTTAGTTTTTAATTCTAAGAGGAAATACAAATACAGTTATATTATGTATCACTTTAGAGGGTGCAACAATGTTTCAGTTTGGAAGAACCCATTCCATATGTACTAGTATGGAGCGTTAAAGGAGATTTTATATCATCAATATCACATCAATGAGGGTCCGACCGCTGACACAACCACCCATCAGTTATTCTCAGCTCCAGAACTTACACACAGGACAGAGGAGGGAGTGCATCTGTAGTTTTTCAAGTGAATAGAAGGCAGGCTATAGATTGTTACTGAAGGAGCGGTCACCTATCCTGACCTTTAATATATGACTACCAGTGGTACAGAAGTTTGTTGTTAGTTGCAGATTTCTGTTTGCTTTATTTCATTTCAAGAGCTGCTTTCTCTGTTATTCTTCTGTTATATATCTGTGGGAGTTTAAGTTCAGAGCTCAATGGGAGTTTCTTGTGCAGCTGCAGGTTCAGAGCTCTGTAAGTGTGCCCTGATGAACTGCAGGTTCTGAGCTCAGTGGGTTTTTTTCCATAGACCTAAAGGTTCTGAGCTCAGTGGGTTTTTTCCATAGAACTAAAGGTTCAGAGCTCACTTGGTGTTCCCTGTGTAGCTCTAGGTTCTCAGCTCAGTTGGTGTTCCCTGTGTAGCTCTAGGTCCTGAGCTCAGTGAGTGTTCCCTGTGTAGCTCTAGGTCCTGAGCTCAGTGAGTGTTCCCTGTGTAGCGCTAGGTCCTGAGCTCAGTTGTTTTTTCCTGTGCAGGTTAAAGGGGTTATCCGGGTTTCAAAAATAACTGAGGCCCGGGCTGGGGTGGGTTAGTTAAACATAACAAACATCTACTTACCTCCTCCGGCGCCGCCGATGTCACGCTCCGCGGCCGGTCTTCTCTGTGCGCCGGTTTCATTACACCGGCGCACAGGGAGCTTCCGGCCGGCTGGTAAGGTAAGTACATGTTTATTATGTTTAACTATCCCTCCCCAGCCCAGCCATAAGAAATTTTTAAAACCCGGATAACCCCTTTAAGAGCTCAGTAGGTGTTCCCTGTGCAGCTCTAGGTTCAGAGTTCAGTTGGTGTTCCCTATGCATGTTCAGAGCTCAGTAGTTGTTCCGTGTACAGCTCTAGGTTCAGAGTTCAGTTGGTGTTCCCTGTGCAGATCTAGGTCATAGCTCTGTAGGTGTTCCCTGTGCAGCTCTAGGTTCAGAGTTCAGTTGGTGTTCCCTATGCAGGTTCAGAGCTCAGGTGGTGTTCCCTGTGTAGCTCTAGGTCCTGAGCTCAGTTGGTGTTCCCTGTGTAGCTCTAGGTTCAGAGCTCAGGTGGTGTTCCCTGTGTAGCTCTAGGTTCAGAGCTCAGTTGGTGTTCCCTGTGTAGCTCTAGGTTCAGAGCTCAGTTGGTGTTCCCTGTGTAGCTCTAGGTTCAGAGCTCAGTTGGTGTTCCCTGTGTAGCTCTAGGTTCAGAGCTCAGGTGGTGTTCCCTGTGTAGCTCTAGGTTCAGAGCTCAGTTGGTGTTCCCTGTGTAGCTCTAGGTTCAGAGCTCAGTTGGTGTTCCCTGTGTAGCTCTAGGTTCAGAGCTCAGGTGGTGTTCCCTGTGTAGCTCTAGGTTCAGAGCTCAGGTGGTGTTCCCTGTGTAGCTCTAGGTTCAGAGCTCAGTTGGTGTTCCCTGTGCAGATCTAGGTCATAGCTCTGTAGGTTTTCCCTGTGTAGCTCTATGCTCAGAGCTCAGTGAGGGTTCCCTGTACAAGTTCAGTGCTCAGTTGTTATTCTCAAATTCTATTTCTGTGAAATATGTCCATTCCCTATCAAAAACCCACTCTTACACATATATCTCTGCAGCACATTGGAGCAGACTTATAAGAAGCAAACCATAGGAGTGATGCGTGACTGCTGGATCAGCTTTCACATAGTGTTTTAGCTTGCAGTCTGTAGCCAGGAGCAGCAGATTCAGAATCCTGGCATACATCGGTCATACATAGTGGCTGTATACACTAAATGTTTTGCAAAGGTTATATTCATTGAAGCAATAAGGAATGTGATGAAAACAGTGACAAAAACAATTATAATAAAAAGAATCTAAACCCAAACAGAGCAAAGACAGGATTACTATAAATGAATGGCACCTTCTCTGGCCCCAGGACGCTCTCAGGACGTATTAAGTGTTGCCCGTATCAGGAATGGGGTAGTCATTATGCCCGGGGCGAGGCTGGCACTGTTGTGTAAATACCCGCCTATCATCTCCCTCCTGGACCACAGCCTGGCATTGAGCTGCATCGGGCCATTGTTCTGACTTTAATGAAGACACAGTTCTCTTCCAGCCGCGAGTCTTAAACAACCAGCGCTTGTCTTGTTGGGTTTACATACAAATAAACGTGTGTCATTTACAAATGTTTTGATCCAAAAAGTCCGTCCTTGTAATGAACAGAGCAGGACAATGTGACGCTGCTCGTCTCAGGGGTCACCAAGATCTACTGGGGTTAAGCAGGGTCTATGTCAAATGTAAGCAGCACATGCGGCTACTGGGGGTCCAAGTTCAAGTTTTGGGTGAGGAAAAGTGACTTTATGGCTTCAGGTCGGAGGTCCCCTTTATGATGGAGACGTCCGGCAGTTTGTACGGTTATACTGCAGTCCTGCTTGTAAAACTCTCATTGTAATATAACAAAGTCTTCACCATGTTCCCGCTTTTATTGACGCGCTTTAATTGATGCATTTCCCCAGTGTACATAGACTGTGTAAAGAGAAGGGTCACACTGCACGGTGTACAAACACTAGAGGTCTGAGAGCAATCACAATAGTCCTCGCTCTTCAAATACAACAGAGATGGATTGTGCAGGAATAAAGGTGCACGGGGCTCTGGTTATTTAAAGGGAAAGGGGGCGAGAGCATTGCTGTTATAGAGGGAACATTGGCCCCACTATAAGGCATGTGCATGGGATTGTAGGTGCAACATGGAGGAGGTTATGTCTGTAGGGGATGTAGTTCTACTACCATGCAATGCAAACATTATAATACTGCCCAGAGAATAAGCAGCAGTAACTGCACTTAAAGGGAACTGGAATCTATGGATATAACCACTACCTAATCTATGGATGTCCTACCTAAAAAACAAAACTCTCCTATAAAGTCATCTTCATATGCAAATGAGAAGAGAAGGGTCATATTTTACCTGAGTTGGGTCAAGTTTAGAGGCTGTAGGGTGAGCTTTTCTTAAAGGAGACCTGTCCCAAATCGCTCTTTAGCAAGTCCCTCTGTGCCGCTGTTAAAATAAAAAACATTTATACTTACCTCGTTCTTGTGCAGTCGCACAGTGAAGCCAGCGTACTACACCTCCGCGTCACTGCGCATGCACTTGTGCACAGATGCCAGGGTGTACTGCTGCAGCTTCATTGCATTAATGCACAGGCACAGCCATCACCAAAGTGGGTCCGAAGTGCCTCATCTCCAAGTAAGCCTCCCCATTAATAAAATGTCTGCAGCAGCCTCCCCATTAATAAAGTGTCTGCAGCAGCCTCCCCATTAATAAAGTGTCTGCAGCAGCCTAGCCATTAATAAAATATCTGCAGCAGCCTCCTTCGTTAATAAAATATCTGCAGCAGCCTCCTCATTAATAAAATATCTGCAGTATCCTCCCCATTAATAAAGTGTCTGCAGCAGCCTCCCTCATTAATAAAATGACCGCAGCAGCCTCCCTCATTAATAAAATGACCGCAGCATAAACCCCCACCATTAATGAAAAAATCACAGCAACCTCCCCCCTATCAATGAAATATCCACAGCAGAGCCCTCCCTAATGAAATGCCCCCAGCAGTGCTCCCCACCCTATAAAATGTCCCCAGCAGTGTTCCCCAAATAAAATGTCCACAGCAGAGGTCCCCTAAAATGACCCCAGCAGTGCTCCCCACTTAAAGAATGACCACAACAATGCTCTCAAACTAATGAATTACCCCAGCAGTGCTCCCCCATTAATGAAATGCCCCAGTAGTGCTTCCCCATTGCTGAAATGCCCCAGCAGTGCTCCCCCATTAATGAAATGCAGCAGCAGTGCTCCCCCATTAATTAAATGCCGCAGCAGTGCTCCCCCATTAATGAAATGCAGCAGCAGTGCTCCCCCATTAATGAAATGCAGCAGCAGTGCTCCCCCATTAATGAAATGCTGCAGCAGTGCTCTCCCATTAATGAAATGCCCCAGCAGTGCTCCCCCATTAATGAAATGCCCCAGCAGTGCTCCCCCATTAATGAAATGCTGCAGCAGTGCTCTCCCATTAGTGAAATGCCCCCAGCAGTGCTCCCCCATTAATGAAATGCCCCAGCAGTGCTCTCTATCCCGTCCCTACCACCACCAATAAAATGCCCACAGCCGAGGCCTCATAAAAATACTTTCCTTATTACAGCTCATCACATCCTATACATGAATCCAGCCGAATCCATCATAGTGTAGATAAGCCGTGTCCTTATCCCAGAGTGTGGGAAAGCGATCCAAAGAGGAGAACTTAGATTTCATACATAGTCATGAATTGTGCATATGGGAAAGTAATAATTGCTCCTCGATGTGTATAATAAGCATGAGATTAACTAGTGCACTTTCCCTCCTCAATCTATCTGCTGTAATCTCATACAGTGGGATGGAGTAAGTGCTTCTGAACAGTGTAACAACCTGTGAAGCTTCAGCTCAGAGGGGCTCAAGTAGCAACCCCAGAGCCATTCCGGCTCAATAACAAAATTTTTAAAGTGTATTTTAAAAGGAAGGAGGCCAAGGATAGTAAATATAAGAATATAAGCAGAGTCACGGGGCCTGGATCTTACGAGGAAGTGTTTATCATGATGGATTTTGATGTAAAATTTCCTTTAATGTAAGGCAACTGGCTTTAGTAGTAGATCTCCCCCCCCCCATGCATTTGTAAGACCCAGCCCCAACCTCATTCACATAAATGCTCTCCTTAGCCTCTATGGGGGTCATTCATTAATAGTGGTACAGGGTCGGCTATTGAGTGGTAATTTTGGGATGTTCATTTTTGGTGCAAGGGGTTAATGAATTGGTCCTGCAGTTTTAGCCAATATTAGTCTATACATCCTTCCATAGGGATTATAGACCTGCAAGGATTCAGAGCCGGCCACATTTCTAGTACACGGTGTGGAGACAGAAGACCTTCACGACACATGAAGTGAGCCGCGCATTTCCAGGAAACCGGTGACACAGAGAAGCAGAAGATGCTCACACAATCGCTATATTCAGTACAGATGTGCGTGTGGGCGGGAGGGTGTCATGCAAATGGCCATTTTATCCTGTCACTTTGTATTTCGAGTTTGCGCTTGTGTTGTGACAAGAAGAAGAATGTAACATTGTGACTCACTGAAAAATCCTTCCATGGTGGAATTCATAATACGGGAGAGGCGCAACACACCTAGAAACCAGGATAAGCCGACACAAACAGCGGGGACGTCAGGAGATCTACCACCAGTGAGATCATCAGGAAATACAGGACGGATACAGACCCTGGTAATGACCTACAGTCAAGCGGGTCTTCAATCCAGAGTAAAGGAGGTCCCCATCTTCTTCCTTGGGTCAATATTTGGGGGATATCAAGCAGAAATGGCAACATGCAAGAGAACTGGATATGTTCGATGAGGCCTATTGATACCAGATCAGTAATCAGTAATCAGTAATTTCTGGTACGGTAACTTTTAAAACAACCAAAATAGTAGAGGAGAAGACTGATGGGACACCCTGGATCACAACACAAGCGCTAGACTGGGGTGTCCTCCAAAACTTCACAACTTTTTACATATGGAAACTTTGACCAAAACATTGATAGTCATATTGTTGATGCCGGGTGTGCATCATTCCCCACTGGGCCTGACCTTTTTAGGTTTGGGGGCAGCTGGTTTCCCCTGGTACCTGAGTGGCTAGCTTGATTGCGGCTTAGCGCTCGACTGGGTCACAGTCACGTGGTACAGGTGAAACAGGCCTCGTCCACTCCGGTAAGGTGTCTGACAGGTGGTATGCAAGAAAAAGAGGGAGATGGCTCTAGCTGAATGGAAACAGTTTCCCGGTGACACTACCTATGTATACATGAGAGGACCCCTAGGTAAGTGGTAGAGGGGAGGCCCCTGATGTTAGCAGCTTCCAGGGATCACATTGAGACAATGGATGTAAACAGTAACTCATGGTTCCTTTATTCCACAGCAAAGACAACAGGCCAAGATAGCAATTAAACTGGTCCAAAGTCGCAGGTTGGATGTATCTGGCGTCGGATGTTTACAGCCTAGTATTTAGGAAGCTTCAGGCTGGAGAGGTGAGGAGCTCTTATACCAGTGCTCCAATGCAGGCTCAGGCAGGGGTCAGAGCTGCAGGCCTTATGTGTAGGCCTTGTGTCTATACAGCAGCTCTCAGACACATGTGCTTCTTACTCCATCTTAGGCCTGTCTCCGAAAGAACTAGAGCTAGAAGGGGTTTATGAACTTCCCTTGGGCGAAGACTTCAGAGCTTATCCAACCAGGACCTTTGTTACAATACAGGATAATCATGACTTCCTATTGGTCACATTACTAACATTTCCTTTCCATGCAGATTGTGATGTAGCTGCAATACCAAATAAAGCCAGTAAGTGGGAACATGGCTAAAGGAGGAACATGTATTAAGGGGAAAGTACATGTTCTTAAAGGCAATTTCCTATGGAACTACACAGATTGTAGGGTGAGCTGGCCATACTTCTCCTACATCTTAAGGACAGTGAAAGTGGATAAATGTGGTAACATAACCCGTCCGGTGGGCCATTACAAGTGGCACAGGTAAAATAAAATACAACCCCATCCCTCATCATTTATGTTATAGTTAACAGCCACAGGGAAGGAGCTCACTGGTCATTTTACCAGTGACCTCATTGATGGGGTAGATAAAGCAAAAGAGGCCCCAGAACTGAACAGAGTACCCTAGAGCTGAACACAGGATCTTAAAGCTGAATAGAGCCCCCCATAGCTTAGCAGAGGACCCCAAAACTGATCATAGGGCCCCAGAGTTTAGCAGAGGAACCCAGAACAGAACGCAGGACCTTAGAATTGAACAGAGGACCCAAGAACTGAACAAAGGATCCCATAACTAAACAGATGGCCCCAGGGCTGAACATAGAACCCCAGAGCTGAACACAGGACCTCAGAACTGAACAAAGGCCCCAGAGCTGAACAGAGGACCCCAGAGCGGAATAAAGGACCCAAAGCTGAACATAAAACCCCAGAGGGGAACACAGGACCTCAGAACTGAACTAAGGACCCAGAGCTGAACATAGAACCCCAGAGCTGAACACAGGACCTCGGAACTGAACAAAGGACCCAGAGCTGAACATAGGACCCCAGAGCGGAATAAAGGACCCAAAGCTGAACATAGAACCCCAGAACTGAACACAGGACCTCAGAACTGAACAAAGAACCCAGAGCTGAACATAGGACCCCAGAGCGGAATAAAGGACCCAAAGCTGGACATAGAACCCCAGAGCAGAACACAGGACCTCAGAACTGAACACTGGACCCAATAGCTTAACAGAGAGTTAAACAACGTAACCAGAGTTGAACAAAGATATGCAATGACTCTTGGAATAAGCCACTGGAATTGTACATTATTACATATTCTTTGGACTTTCTATTCTAATCCCCCTAAGTAGGGCTCATTCCCACATTTTTGTCATCCAATGATTTCGGCAGGGGCGGACTCCTCTGTTCTGATATATACGACTCTGAGCCTGGGTTTAATATATTTCCTTCCTGTGGTTGAAGAAACTATTGTTTTTCATTAAGGTCCCTGCACTGACCTTTCCCTTTCTTTGCTTTATGTTCTTTTTTTCCCTTGGTTCCACAGCAATAATCATCATTATTGGGACTTTTCCGTGAAATCGGCGATGGCCCCGTGTGTGATGCGGAGGTCCCTGGCACATTCGCTCTGTTGCTAAGCAGCCTGATACTGCAGCCCTTACATTGTATTTCCATTAGACAGTAAATGGTGAGGCAGAGCACATGGAGATAAGTATCTGGAGCACTTCAGGTGTTGTCTATGTTTAGGCTGTGATGGAGGAAGTCCTGCCGGTCTGGGGGCCGGGTGGTGTGGGGTCTGCAGGCGTCTTCTGTGCCAAGCAGTGATATTTGTTCTAATGTGCAAATATCAAGCAAATTACACGAGTCGCATTCAAATCCTGGTCTTATCCCTGTGCAGCGGCGGCCTCTGCCCCCGGGGGGTTTGCATATTGTTCTGTGCAGGTTCTGTTATCATTCGCCTTTATGACAATTGTTTCTTTGTTCTGTACTTTGTTATCTATTTTTATTTTGGAATCTGCGCCACGGCCAAACAATCGCAGGGGATCAACATGCAAAATATTTTCCTATTTTGAATCTGCTGACAAGGCATTTTGGTTTTAGAAAGATGTCATATAATATTCCAGACGCTCCTGTCTATCTATTAGATTACATAGCGAGGAAGATATGAGATAGAGATGAGAGAGAGAGATAGAGTTTAAATAAATAGATGATAGGAGACTGATAAATAGATATAAGATAGATAGATAGATATGAGATAGATAGATAGATAGATAGATAGATAGATAGATAGATAGATAGATAGATAGATAGATAGATAGGAGATAGATAGATATGAGATACATAGGAGATAGATAGATAGATAGATAGATAGATAGATAGATAGATAGATAGGAGATAGATAGATAGGAGATAGATAAATAGATTGATAGATAGATAGATAGATAGGAGATAGATAGATATGAGATACATAGGAGATAGATAGATAGATAGATAGATAGACAGATAGGAGATAAATAGATAGGAGATAGATAGATAGATAGATAGATAGATAGATAGATAGATAGATAGATAGATAGATAGGAGATAGATAGATAGGAGATAGATAGATAGATAGATAGATAGATAGGAGATACATAGGAGATAGATAGATAGATAGATAGATAGATAGGAGATAGATAGATAGATAGATAGATAGATAGATAGGAGATAGATAGATAGATAGATAGATAGATAGGAGATAGATAGATAAGAGATAGATAGATAGATAGATAGATAGATAGATAGGAGATAGATAGATAGGAGATACATAGGAGATAGATAGATAGGAGATAGATAGATAGATAGGAGATAGATAGATAGATAGATAGATAGATAGATATGAGATACATAGGAGATAGATAGATAGATAGATAGATAGATAGATAGATAGATAGATAGATAGGAGATAGATAGATAGATAGATAATAGAGAGATAGACAGATAGATAGATAGATAGATAGATAATAGAGAGATAGACAGATAGATAGATAGATAGATAGATAGGAGATAGATAGATAGATAGATAGATAGATAGGAGATACATAGGAGATAGATAGATAGATAGATAGATAGATAGGAGATAGATAGGAGATAGATAGATAGATAGATAGATAGATGGATAGATAGATAGATAGGAGATAGATAGATAGATAGATAGATAGATAGATAGATAGATAGATAGATAGATAGGAGATAGATAGATAGATAGATAGATAGATAGGAGATACATAGGAGATAGATAGATAGATAGATAGATAGATAGGAGATAGATAGGAGATAGATAGATAGATAGATAGATAGATAGATGGATAGATAGATAGATAGATGGATAGATGGATAGATAGATAGATAGATAGGAGATATATAGATAGGAGATAGATAGATAGATAGATAGATAGATAGATAGATAGAAGATAGATAGATAGATAGGAGATAGATAGATAGATATGAGATACATAGGAGATAGGTAGATCCGTAGTGGTAGGTTGCCTTTAAGGAACACTCCAGTCCTGGCTGAGTGATTGGGGCTTATTTACTAAGGGTCCCGCAGACTGCACTTTAGTCGGGTTTTCCGACTTAACAGGGATTTAGAAGGGGATTGTGTTGCTCGCGATCGGATTTTGGCGCAGTCGCGCTGGCTTTCATGCGTCACAAATTGGGAGGCGGCCGTCAGACGATCCGACGGATTCGGACAAACCGTGGGATTTAACTTTAAAATTGTGTCGCAAGTCAAGCACTCACATGCACTGGGAAGAAGAAGGTGAACTCCGGGGACCTGAGCAGTGAACGACACAGGAACGTTCGATCTTAGTGAATCGCGGCAGAGTCGCATTCTCAGCGGGTTACACCCAGT
Organism: Engystomops pustulosus; assembly: GCF_040894005.1. Lineage (NCBI taxonomy): Eukaryota > Metazoa > Chordata > Amphibia > Anura > Leptodactylidae > Engystomops > Engystomops pustulosus. Next base: position 98,069,534 of record NC_092420.1, on the reverse strand, counting down.
GCAGGGCCTGAAGGAAGGAGCCGGACTCCAGGGTCCAGGAATACAATGACATTGAGTCCTGCTCTGCCCGTCAGGCACTGCACCATTTGTTATCCAAGGAATCAGCTGTAACTGGAGACTTCCTTTCACTCCAAATAGTTTATTTCCCCCTTCCCTGAGCTCTTTTTGCCCCTCATGTGTCTTTTTGGTCTCAGCTCTTTGTTATATGCAGGTTTTTGAGACTTTAAGGCACTAAATACAACCAATAAACACGGATCAGACTCAGATAAATCTGCCCCCATGTGTATCGTACGGATTATCCTTTGGTTTTCTGATACAAGTTCTTGCCCTCATATGACACATTGACGGTCACATACGAGGAGGCGCTGACTTGCTTCACAATGTTGTCAAAAAACGTTAGTTATGGTGGCATGATAGCAATTCGGCGTGCGGCTTTACACATTGGCTGCAGCTGGTAGGAAGCCAGAAGAACAGGTCCAGCCCGTTCTCTATGTGTGTAAGTTCTGAGTAAATAATTCATTTAAAGGGTATGAATACTTTTGCAACCATCTGTATTGTTCAAATGCAAATAAAATAAAACAAAAAGGAACTTTGCAAGTCGTCATAATTATAAACCTCCTACTGTTTTCTGTCTATAACACATATAAAGATCCATGTTCCACCATTGTGGTATACAAACCGAGTGCAGTCATTAATATACTCACCCCATTTTTGTGTTAACAGTCTGCACAGTATTATAGTAGTTATATTCCTGTACATAGGGGGCAGTATTATAGTAGTTATATTCCTGTACATAGGGGGCAGTACTATAGTAGTTATATTCTTGTACATAGGGGGAAGTATTATAGTAGTTATATTCTTGTACATAGGGGGCAGTATTATAGTAGTTATATTCTTGTACATAGGGGGCAGTATTATAGTAGTTATATTCCTGTACATAGGGGGCAGTATTATAGTAGTTATATTCTTGTACATAGGGGGCAGTATTATAGTAGTTATATTCTTGTACATAGGGGGCAGTATTATAGTAGTTATATTCTTGTACATAGGGGGCAGTATTATAGTAGTTATATTCTTGTACATAGGGGGCAGTATTATAGTAGTTATATTCTTGTACATAGGGGGCAGTATTATAGTAGTTATATTCCTGTACATAGGGGGCAGTATTATAGTAGTTATATTCCTGTACATAGGGGGCAGTATTATAGTAGTTATATTCCTGTACATAGGGGGCAGTATTATAGTAGATATATTCCTGTACATAGGGGGCACTATTATAGTAGTTATATTCCTGTACATAGGGGGCAGTATTATAGTAGTTATATTCTTGTACATAGGGGGCAGTATTATAGTAGTTATATTCTTGTACATAGGAGGCAGTATTATAGTAGTTATATTCTTGTACATAGGGGGCAGTATTATAGTAGTTATATTCCTGTACATAGGGGGCAGTATTATAGTAGTTATATTCCTGTACATAGATGGCAGTATTATAGTAGTTATATTCCTGTACATAGGGGGCAGTATTATAGTAGTTATATTCTTGTACATAGGAGGCAGTATTATAGTAGTTATATTCCTGTACATAGGGGGCAGTATTATAGTAGTTATATTCCTGTACATAGGGGGCAGTATTATAGTAGTTATATTCTTGTACATAGGGGGCAGTATTATAGTAGTTATATTCTTGTACATAGGGGGCAGTATTATAGTAGTTATATTCCTGTACATAGGGGGCAGTATTATAGTAGTTATATTCCTGTACATAGGGGGCAGTATTATAGTAGATATATTCCTGTACATAGGGGGCACTATTATAGTAGTTATATTCCTGTACATAGGGGGCAGTATTATAGTAGTTATATTCTTGTACATAGGGGGCAGTATTATAGTAGTTATATTCCTGTACATAGGGGTCAGTATTATAGTAGTTATATTCCTGTACATAGATGGCAGTATTATAGTAGTTATATTCCTGTACATAGGGGGCAGTATTATAGTAGTTATATTCTTGTACATAGGAGGCAGTATTATAGTAGTTATATTCCTGTACATAGGGGGTAGTATTATAGTAGTTATATTCCTGTACATCGGGGGCAGTATTATAGTAGTTATATTCTTGTACATAGGGGGCAGTATTATAGTAGTTATATTCTTGTACATAGGGGGCAGTATTATAGTAGTTATATTCCTGTACATAGGGGGCAGTATTATAGTAGATATATTCCTGTACATAGGGGGCACTATTATAGTAGTTATATTCCTGTACATAGGGGGCAGTATTATAGTAGTTATATTCTTGTACATAGGGGGCAGTATTATAGTAGTTATATTCCTGTACATAGATGGCAGTATTATAGTAGTTATATTCCTGTACATAGGGGGCAGTATTATAGTAGTTATATTCTTGTACATAGGAGGCAGTATTATAGTAGTTATATTCCTGTACATAGGGGGTAGTATTATAGTAGTTATATTCCTGTACATCGGGGGCAGTATTATAGTAGTTATATTCTTGTACATAGGGGGCAGTATTATAGTAGTTATATTCCTGTACATAGGGGCAGTATTATAGTAGTTATATTCTTGTACATAGGGGGCAGTATTATAGTAGTTATATTCTTGTACATAGGGGACAGTATTATAGTAGTTATATTCCTGTACATAGGGGCAGTATTATAGTAGTTATATTCCTGTACATAGGGGGCAGTATTATAGTAGTTATATACCTGTACATAGGGGGCAGTATTATAGTAGTTATATTTCTGAACATAGGGGGCAGTATTATAGTAGTTATATTCCTGTACATAGGGGCAGTATTATAGTAGTTATATTCCTGTACATAGGGGGCAGTATTATAGTAGTTATATACCTGTACATAGGGGGCAGTATTATAGTAGTTATATTCCTGTACATAGGGGGCAGTATTATAGTAGATATATTCTTGTACATAGGGGGAAATATTATAGTTGTTATATTCTTGTACATAGGGGACAGTATTATAGTAGTTATATTCCTGTACATAGGGGGCAGTATTATAGTAGTTATATTCTTGTACATAGGGGGCAGTATTATAGTAGTTATATTCTTGTACATAGGGGGCAGTATTATAGTAGTTATATTCCTGTTCATAGGGAGCAGTATTATAGCAGTTATATTCCTGTATATAGGGGGGAATATTATAGTTGTTATATTCTTGTACATCGGGGGCAGTATTATAGTAGTTATATTCTTGTACATAGGGGGCAGTATTACAGTAGTTATATTCCTGTACATAGGGGGCAGTATTATAGTAGCTATATTCTTGTACATAGGGGGCAGTATTATAGTAGTTATATTCCTGTACATAGGGGGCAGTATTATAGTAGTTATATTCCTGTACATAGGGGGCAGTATTATAGTAGTTATATTCCTGTACATAGGGGGTAGTATTATAGTAGTTATATCCCTGTACTTAGGGGGTAGTATTATAGTAGTTATATTCTTGTACATAGGGGGCAGTATTATAGTAGTTATATTCTTGTACATAGGGGCAGTATTATAGTAGTTATATTCTTGTACATAGGAGGCAGTATTATAGTAGTTATATCCCTGTACATAGGGGGCAGTATTATAGTAGTTATATTCTTGTACATAGGGGGCAGTATTATAGTAGTTATATTCCTGTACATAGGGGGCAGTATTATAGTAGTTATATTCTTGTACATAGGGGGCAGTATTATAGTAGTTATATTCTTGTACATAGGGGGCAGTATTATAGTAGTTATATTCTTGTACATAGGGGCAGTATTATAGTAGTTATATTCTTGTACATAGGGGCAGTATTATAGTAGTTATATTCTTGTACATAGGGGGCAGTATTATAGTAGTTATATTCTTGTACATAGGGGGCAGTATTATAGTAGTTATATTCCTGTACATAGGGGGCAGTATTATAGTAGTTATATTCCTGTACATAGGGGGCAGTATTATAGTAGTTATATTCTTGTACATAGGGGGCAGTATTATAGTAGTTATATTCCTGTACATAGGGGGCAGTATTATAGTAGTTATATTCTTGTACACAGAGGGCAGTATTATAGTAGTTATATTCCTGTACATAGGGGGCAGTATTATAGTAGTGTAGAAGGCAGATAAAGAGAATATTCAAAACAGCAGAATTTGATATATAAACATAGGATATTAGTTTGAATGAAGAGTTACTTTATATGACAGATACATTGGGGTAGTATAAACATAGTTTCCACCCGGAAATGTTGTGATATAACAGATGTTTACAATCAGGTCATTGATAGATTGCAGATCTGATGACCAAATGGGAGAGAGGCAATTTTTGCTCAAACTCACAATAAAAGCAGCGCCGGGAAGAAATGAAAACCTGTGTTGTGTGAATAGCCCCTGATGAGCGAGGTCGGCCTCTGTGCACATCAATTACCTGGACAATGACAGAGGCATTAATGATGAATGTTGTACATTTCCTTTTAGTGCTGGGTGACGGCTATAAATTCCAATTATCGTATTAATGAGGAATAATTGCCGCGTCACTAATCAATGTCACAGCGGAGCAGAACCTGTCGTGTCTGAGGATCAGCACAAACAATAAGAAGCCGTCCACATCCTGCAGACATGACAGATAAGAAGAGGCGCAAAGAAAGACAAACATTTTACTAGAAACACGGACTCTGCCAAATCATCAGGGTGGAGCCCGGCCACAGGAATATTTTTACCTAAAGTAATTTTTTTTCAGCAACGCTACTGAAAACATCTGTTACCTAGGAAACAAAACCCCTTTCACCTTTGTTGTACAAAATCTTAAGAAATCTACAGCGAGTTTTATAGATTTGTCTATTTTAAGGCTCTCAATTGTTTGGCAGATTTGGTGGTTAACAAGGTGACATATTACACATAAAAGAAAAATAGATGAGAGAGACAACGGAGACCCCGAGAAGATAAATCATAGAGAGCAGCTAATAATAGATTATAATAGATAGAAAGGGAGGATTTACAGAGTGCGATATACTAAAGACACTGTCATTACCGCTACATGTTTATTGGCTGTATGATTACATTATTATAATACTGCCCCCTATGTACAGGAATATACCTACTATAATACTGCCCCTATGTACAGGAATATAACTACTATAATAGTGCCCCCTATGTACAGGAATATAACTACTATAATACTGCCCCCTATGTACAGGAATATAACTACTATAATACTGTCCCCTATGTACAAGAATATAACTACTATAATACTGCCCCATATGTACAGGAATATAACTACTATAATACTGCCCCCTATGTACAGGAATATAACTACTATAATACTGCCCCCTATGTACAAGAATATAACTACTACAATACTGCCCCCTATGTACAAGAATATAACTACTATAATACTGCTCCCTATGTACAGGAATATACCTACTATAATACTTCCCCTATGTACAGGAATATAACTACTATAATACTGCCCCCTAAGTACAGGAATATAACTACTATAATACTGCCCCCTATGTACAGGAATATAACTACTATAATACTGCCCCCTATGTACAGGAATATAACTACTATAATACTGCCCCCTATGTACAGGAATATAACTACTATAATACTGCCCCATATGTACAGGAATATAACTACTATAATACTGCCCCCTATGTACAAGAATATAACTACTATAATACTGCCCCCTATGTACAAGAATATAACTACTATAATACTGCCCCCTACGTACAAGAATATAACTACTATAATACTGCCCCCTATGTACAAGAATATAACTACTATAATACTGCCCCCTATGTACAGGAATATAACTGCTATAATACTGCCCCTATGTACAAGAATATAACTACTATAATACTGCCCCCTATGTACAAGAATATAACTACTATAATACTGCCCCCTATGTACAAGAATATAACTACTATAATACTGCCCCCTATGTACAAGAATATAACTACTATAATACTGCCCCCTATGTACAAGAATATAACTACTATAATACTGCCCCCTATGTACAAGAATATAACTACTATAATACTGCCCTCTATGTACAAGAATATAACTACTATAATACTGCCCCTATGTACAAGAATATAACTACTATAATACTGCCCCCTATGTACAAGAATATAACTACTATAATACTGCCCCTTATGTACAGGAATATAACTACTATAATACTTCCCCCTATGTACAGGAATATAACTACTATAATACTGCCCCCTATGTACAGGAATATAACTACTATAATACTGCCCCCTATGTACAAGAATATAACTACTATAATACTGCTCCCTATGTACAGGAATATAACTACTATAATACTGCCCCCGATGTACAGGAATATAACTACTATAATACTGCCCCCCTATGTACAGGAATATAACTGCTATAATACTGCCCCCTATGTACAGGAATATAACTACTATAATACTGCCCCTTATGTACAGGAATATAACTACTATAATACTGCCCCCTATGTACAGGAATATAACTACTATAATACTGCCCCCTATGTACAGGAATATAACTACTATAATACTGTCCCCTATGTACAAGAATATAACTACTATAATACTGCCCCCTATGTACAAGACTATAACTACTATAATACCGCCCCCTATGTACAGGAATATAACTACTATAATACTGACCCCTATGTACAAGACTATAACTACTATAATACCGCCCCCTATGTACAGGAATATAACTACTATAATACTGCCTCCTATGTACAGGAATATAACTACTATAATACTGCCCCCTATGTACAAGAATATAACTACTATAATACTGACCCCTATGTACAAGACTATAACTACTATAATACCGCCCCCTATGTACAGGAATATAACTACTATAATACTGCCCCCTATGTACAAGAATATAACTACTATAATACTGCCCCCTATTTACAAGAATATAACTACTATAATACTGCCCCTTATGTACAGGAATATAACTACTATAATACTTCCCCCTATGTACAGAAATATAACTACTATAATACTGCCCCCTATGTACAGGAATATAACTACTATAATACTGCCCCCTATTTACAGGAATATAACTACTATATTACTGCCCCCTATGTACAAGAATATAACTACTATAATACTGTCCCCTATGTACAAGAATATAACTACTATAATACTGCCCCCTATTTACAAGAATATAACTAATATAATACTGCCCCCTATGTACAAGAATATAACTACTATAATACTGCCCCTTATGTACAGGAATATAACTACTATAATACTTCCCCCTATGTACAGGAATATAACTACTATAATACTGCCCCCTATGTACAGGAATATAACTACTATAATACTGCCCCCTATGTACAAGAATATAACTACTATAATACTGCCTCCTATGTACAGGAATATAACTACTATAATACTGCCCCCTATGTACAAGAATATAACTACTATAATACTGCCCCCTATGTACAGGAATATAACTACTATAATACTGCCCCCCTATGTACAGGAATATAATTACTATAATACTGCCCCCTATGTACAGGAATATAACTACTATAATACTGCCCCCTATGTACAGGAATATAACTACTATAATACTGTCCCCTATGTACAAGAATATAACTACTATAATACTGCCCCCTATGTACAAGAATATAACTACTATAATACTGCCCCCTATGTACAAGAATATAACTACTATAATACTGCCCCCTATGTACAAGAATATAACTACTATAATACTGCCCCCTATGTACAAGAATATAACTACTATAATACTGCAGTCTATGTACAAGAATATAACTACTATAATACTGCCCCCTATGTACAAGAATATAACTACTATAATACTGCCCCCTATGTACAGGAATATAACTACTATAATACTGCCCCCTATGTACAGGAATATAACTACTATAATTCTGCCCCCTATGTACAGGAATATAACTACTATAATACTGCCCCCTATGTACAAGAATATAACTACTATAATACTGCCCCCTATGTACAGGAATATAACTACTATAATACTGCCTCCTATGTACAGGAATATAACTACTATAATACTGACCCCTATGTACAAGACTATAACTACTATAATACTGACCCCTATGTACAAGACTATAACTACTATAATACCGCCCCCTATGTACAGGAATATAACTACTATAATACTGTCCCCTATGTACAAGAATATAACTACTATAATACTGCCCCCTATGTACAAGACTATAACTACTATAATACCGCCCCCTATGTACAGGAATATAACTACTATAATACTGACCCCTATGTACAAGACTATAACTACTATAATACCGCCCCCTATGTACAGGAATATAACTACTATAATACTGCCTCCTATGTACAGGAATATAACTACTATAATACTGCCCCCTATGTACAAGAATATAACTACTATAATACTGACCCCTATGTACAAGACTATAACTACTATAATACCGCCCCCTATGTACAGGAATATAACTACTATAATACTGCCCCCTATGTACAAGAATATAACTACTATAATACTGCCCCCTATTTACAAGAATATAACTACTATAATACTGCCCCTTATGTACAGGAATATAACTACTATAATACTTCCCCCTATGTACAGAAATATAACTACTATAATACTGCCCCCTATGTACAGGAATATAACTACTATAATACTGCCCCCTATTTACAGGAATATAACTACTATATTACTGCCCCCTATGTACAAGAATATAACTACTATAATACTGTCCCCTATGTACAAGAATATAACTACTATAATACTGCCCCCTATTTACAAGAATATAACTAATATAATACTGCCCCCTATGTACAAGAATATAACTACTATAATACTGCCCCTTATGTACAGGAATATAACTACTATAATACTTCCCCCTATGTACAGGAATATAACTACTATAATACTGCCCCCTATGTACAGGAATATAACTACTATAATACTGCCCCCTATGTACAAGAATATAACTACTATAATACTGCCTCCTATGTACAGGAATATAACTACTATAATACTGCCCCCTATGTACAAGAATATAACTACTATAATACTGCCCCCTATGTACAGGAATATAACTACTATAATACTGCCCCCCTATGTACAGGAATATAATTACTATAATACTGCCCCCTATGTACAGGAATATAACTACTATAATACTGCCCCCTATGTACAGGAATATAACTACTATAATACTGTCCCCTATGTACAAGAATATAACTACTATAATACTGCCCCCTATGTACAAGAATATAACTACTATAATACTGCCCCCTATGTACAAGAATATAACTACTATAATACTGCCCCCTATGTACAAGAATATAACTACTATAATACTGCCCCCTATGTACAAGAATATAACTACTATAATACTGCAGTCTATGTACAAGAATATAACTACTATAATACTGCCCCCTATGTACAAGAATATAACTACTATAATACTGCCCCCTATGTACAGGAATATAACTACTATAATACTGCCCCCTATGTACAGGAATATAACTACTATAATTCTGCCCCCTATGTACAGGAATATAACTACTATAATACTGCCCCCTATGTACAAGAATATAACTACTATAATACTGCCCCCTATGTACAAGAATATAACTACTCTAATACTGCCCCCTATGTACAAGAATATAACTACTATAATACTGCCCCCTATGTACAAGAATATAACTACTATAATACTGCCCCCTATGTACAAGAATATAACTACTATAATACTGCCCCCTATGTACAAGAATTTAACTACTATAATACTGCAGTCTATGTACAAGAATATAACTACTATAATACTGCCCCCTATGTACAAGAATATAACTACTATAATACTGCCCCCTATGTACAGGAATATAACTACTATAATACTGCCCCCTATGTACAGGAATATAACTACTATAATTCTGCCCCCTATGTACAGGAATATAACTACTATAATACTGCCCCCTATGTACAAGAATATAACTACTATAATACTGCCCCCTATGTACAAGAATATAACTACTCTAATACTGCCCCCTATGTACAAGAATATAACTACTATAATACTACACACATTCTTACTCTTTATAGACTTTTCTTTTATGATTGACAATCTCTTGTATGGAGGGTAACGTCTCCTCTTCTGCAGTGATACAGATCGCTGGGTGTAGATACAGTATCAGGATGATCCTGGCTGTGGGTTTAGATCTGTTATCAGGTTTCTCTCCCTTGTTTCATGATTTGGTTTGTTCTCATCATACAAAGCTGAACTCTTGTCTTGCTCTGAACCTTCCTCTATTACTGTATATTCCCTGTCAATTAGACATTTGCTGCTCTGTACTGCCTGGAAGTATAACTCCCACCGTGTGATCTGTAGGCCGCTGTGCTACATATTTAGCTGCACTCATCCTGCTCTATAACATGCTAAGTTATAAGTTTGCACCAGACAATTTGTGCCACTTTTACTTTTGCATTTGCACCCAGAAAAATAAGGTGCATCTGTGTCACCTCCTGAAAACAGACCAGATCTACCATGAGCCTGCAACATTGGATTATCTGGCGCAAACTGCAATTTATTGAGGAAACTGCACTATGGCAGTTTGATATATTTGGGCCCATGTACAATCTGCTCAGCTCCCCCTGCTCTATAACATGCTGCCTGCAGATAGAACACTATGTACAATCTGCTCATCTCATCCTGCTCTATAACATGCTGCCTGCAGATAGAACACTATGTACAATCTGCTCATCTCATCCTGCTCTATAACATGCTGCCTGCAGATAGAACACTATGTACAATCTGCTCAGCTCCTCCTGCTCCATAACATGCAACCTGCAGATAGGACACTATGTACAATCTGCTCAGCTCCTCCTGCTCCATAACATGCTGCCTGCAGATAGGACACTATGTACAATCTGCTCAGCTCCTCCTGCTCCATAACATGCCACCTGCAGATAGGACACTATGTACAATCTGCTCAGCTCCTCCTGCTCTATAACATGCTGCCTGCAGATAGGACACTATATACAATCTGCTCAGCTCCTCCTACTCCATAACATGCCTGTAGATAGGACACTATGTACAATCTGCTCAGCTCTTCCTGCTCTATACATGCTGCCTGCAGATAGGACACTATGTACAATCGGCTCAGCTCTTACTGCTCTATAACATGCTACCTGCAGATAGGACACTATATACAATCTGCTCAGCTCCTCCTACTCCATAACATGCCTGTAGATAGGACACTATGTACAATCTGCTCAGCTCCTCCTGCTCTATAACATGCTGCCTGCAGATAGGACACTATGTACAATCTGCTCAGCTCTTCCTGCTCTATACATGCTGCCTGCAGATAGGACACTATGTACAATCGGCTCAGCTCTTACTGCTCTATAACATGCTGCCTGCAGATAGGACACTATTTACAATCTGCTTAGCTTTTCCTGCTCTTTAACATGCTGTCTGCAGTTGGGACACTATGAACAATCGGCTCAGCTCCTCCTGCTCTATAACATGCCACCTGCAGATAGGATACTATGTACAATCTGCTCAGCTCCTCCTGCTCTATAACATGCTGCCTGCAGGTAGGGTACTATGAACAACCGGCTCAGCTCCTCCTGCTCTATAACATGCAGCCTGCAGATAGGACACTATGAACAAGCGTCTCAGCTCCTCCTGCTCTATATCATTCTGCCTGTAGATAGGACACTATTTACAATCTGCTCAGCTCCTCCTGCTCTATAATGTGCTGCCTGCAGATAGGACACTGCACAGGTAATTTAAGGTACTTTAGCAGGTGACTGAGGATTTTTATGTAATTCAAATGTTAAAAAAAAGTTATTGTAGCGCTTTTTTTGCCGTTACTCTTGTTAATGCTGATGGAATCCCTTTTACAATCATTGGCACTGCGATGGGCACACATGATACCAGGCAGTAGTGAATGGAGTCCATACCCTCTGAGGATGCCCCTTAGTCCTCACTCACTTCTTTCCATATATAGATTGCAGGAATATCAGAGCCCAGACCTGATCTCCCCCTCGTCCTATGAAGCCAGGAAGGTAATTGGCAAGTAATAGAATTTCATTAGCATGCGCCAGTTTGGCAGCGGGTCCCGGAGTGTTCTACTGTAACAGATAACGTATCTATGGAAACTACGCAGGACCACGCGCCCAGGGAGGGAAATCATTTTGGCTCTCAGAGGGACACAATGTGAAATGCTTGAAATATTCATTTTCATTACTGGGGAGATTTCGGGAATTAAAGGGGAAGAAATGATTTGTCATCATACGGATAAAAATTAGGTTTTTCCTCATTCTCTATGTCAGACCCAAGCAGGACCGGAACCGATCCTTAATTACATTATAAAAGGAGTTTTTTTCTTTCATAGAAGTTGATCTGTGATATTGCAATCAAATAATATGGTCATGAACACATGGTATAATGTTGGGGGTCTGAGCTCCCCCACAGAAGGTGACATGACCGCAGACACGCGTCGCCTGATATCACATGTCCCTAGACTCGGACTGGCCCACAGGTGAACAGGTGGATCCTCCGGTGGGCCCCCAGACCCTGTATAAGTAGTGCTGGACAAGGTATCCTCTCTGTAATTTATACATATATTTAGCATAGAGCATCTCAACTATCCTATGTACTCATATGATTATATTAATAGTAACAAACTTATTATGGCTGTGGTGGGCCCCAAGATCACATTTTACTGGTGGGCCCTTGGTATCCTAGTCGGACACTGCCCACACCCCACCCTATGTCCCATGTTGGTAAACCACAGCTTCCCCCATTGGGGGTGCCTGAGCATTTCTGGTTCCTAACTTACTCGTCCTTTGCATTACTGATATTCAGATTTTTTTGTAGAGACATTTAAGGACCAATTGGAACTTGTTCAGGGACCTTGACCTGCACGACCCACCCATAGCCTTGGATCTTGAGCGAGGAGCTTATATACTGTGCAGGAACTATCCAGAGGCTGATACATTGTTTGTAGCCGTTATATACCTTATGGGCTCTCTACTGGGGCATTATCTGGTTTGCGGGCTCTGTGGGGGCCATTATAATGTGTGGCAGAGAATCAGGGGTCCAGTCATTAGGTCTTTCTTGAATGGCTTAGTCTTTCCTAGTGACATCCGTGGCTCTTTCCTTATTGATTTCCTATTCAGCTTCTTCCCAGTAAATACTATATAATACCATTTACCATCATTGTCTCATTGGTGAGGGATGGGGGGGGGATGGGGGGTGCATCAATTTTTAATTAACAGTAAAGTGGACCGGGCTGATTTCTGCCTCTGTAACGACCCACCATGGGATAATGTAGAACTATTCTGGGCCTGTAATGGCTCTTGTGGTTTCTTGCAGAGCCTTCGGCATCCGCCACCACCTGCGCTACATCTAATGAGCCGAGGTTCAAAGCTGCCGGCGTCTCGTAGCGTCTTCTCTCGCGCTTTTGCTTTGAGGCCTTGGGATCTTAGAACAGTTTAATGGGCAAATGTTTCATTACAACAACTTTTTGGTTGCTGTGAAGACTGATGATCTCAGCATGAGGCAACAAAACGGATGAAGACGGCACAGGATCTGGATAAGCATGAGCAGAGTATAAGGGATAAGTAATGGTCTGACCTGGTGGCTACATTTAAGGGGGAATCCCCCCTCACCTGTCCACCGAAAAGAAAGAAGCATCACATGGACTCAGGGGTAAACAATGTGCCTACTTGATCAATTATGGGGTTAGGAGGCAAATTTTAAGGGACATTCTTTGCAGTCCATGGTGCAGGAACAAATAGGCCACGATAAGAGAGGAGATTCTGATGTGAATCAAGATAGAAACTTACTATTAGCAGCTGAATTTTTGTATCTCTCCTGTCTCACTCAAAAGCATCAAAGGACTCATATAGGACTGTATACAGATGGACTGTACATTTCTAATGTAAATAAAGCATTTGGGGTCAAATAGAAACTTACTATAAGCAGCTGCAGTCTCTATGCCTGTATCTCTCCTGTCTCACTCAGAAGCATCAGCAGGATCTTGAAGGCCATTTTACAGATGTACTGCCCATATCTAACGTAAATAAAGCACTTGGGGTGAAATAGAAACTTACTATAAGCAGCTGCAGTCTCTATGCCTGTATATCGGTTGTCTCACTTAGAAGCAGCAACAGAATCATATAAGACATTATACATATGTACTGCCCATATCTAATGTAACTAAAGCACTTGGGGTTAGGTAGTAAGTAACCCCAGCAGCCTCTGTAAACCCCCCTTCCCATTCCATAGACTTCTTTATAACCCAGGTGTCTAGTTTTATAACAAACTACAGTGTTACAGATTTTCTTACATTCTCTGCTACTATTGGTTTATGTAAAGTTATTGGCCATGTAAGGAGAAGCTGCAGGATGATAATACAAGGAGATGACAAATTCAAGTTTCCTCAAACAGGTTCACTTACTTTTTTTTATGTAACCGCATTTATAATATTGTGAAGAAAGGAGCTTTTTGTGCCCAGAATTGAATCCATTTAAGGAGAGTTACACTTGGCCGGCGCTGGTAATGTGCATGTGGCTGCAGGGAGGGAGCTTTATTACCTCCTATTTCATGTTCTATACCAGGACATTAGGAGTTGTGTAAGGCAATTCACACAGAACATTGGATCCTTTCCACATTAGAGTTGGATTGTGTTCAAATGCGTAATATTGCATCGAGTTTCTCTTAAAGGGAAGGTGTTAGGAACAAAATTCCCCCCAAACGTACAGCTGTGATGTTTAATGGAAATCTACCATCAGACTCCATCCTGATAAACCAGGGACATTATCCATAGATCCAGGCATCATTTATTATCCATGGCCTCCTTCCTTCTAAAATCAACTTTTAAAATTATGCTAATGATCCGGAAGGTCTCTGGGGGGTGTTACCATGTCTGGCACATGGACAATACTGTCTGTAGTACTGGCCACCAGTTGTATGCTGGTGTGCCGCTACAATTGGGCCATAAAAGAGGAGAACTGAACCGAGACTAAGGGTGATGCCACACATTGCGTTTTGAAACCGGTTTTGCTCCGTTTTTAAGCAGTCCGTTAAAAAACGCATCCGTTTATGTCTGCTTTTTATTGTACAATTTCGGAAAAACCATGTCAAAAACGGATGTGTTTTCAAAAACGGATGCGGTTTTTTAACGGATGCTCATTTTAATGCATGCATTTTTTTTATGGATTGCTTAAAACAGACCAAAAACGGTTTCAAAAACGCCATGTGTGGCATCACCCTAAGGCTGAAGACACAGGTCGTGTTTTCAGTCTGTTAAAAACGGCATGCGTCTTAATAGATAATCAGGTTCTAAGCAGCCAAACGCTTGGTAAACGGTCAAAAACGGATGCGTTTTTTTACGGACTGAAAATGCATGCGTTAAAACAGATTGAAAACGGGACGTGTGACATCACCCTAAGGCCGGCGGCACATGTGGCATTGTTTAACCAGTTTTTGGCCCGTTTTTAAGCAGTCCGTTAAAAAACGCATGCGTTTTTTAAAAACAGCTTCCGTTTTTTGTCCATTTATTATCATAATTGGGGGAAATGGACAAAAACTGAAAAAATGGATGCGCTTTTTTAACGGACTCCAAAAACGGGTTCAAAACGCCACGTGTGCCACCGGCCTTTGGAGCGAACAGAAATCCTGGAAGAAGCATCTGCTCCTCATTGTTTTGAAAGAGAAGATGAAAGCGGCTCAGTATTTCTCCTGTAATAGGAGCGATGGTTTAGATTATATCTGGAGGAAACAGGTGTCTAAGTGATGTCATTACTCACCCAAAATCCTGGAGAAAGTATATGAATTGTAATAGGAAATGAGGACTGTGGATCAGCTCTCCATGTGTAGGACATTGGAGTCAGGTGGGATAACATGAAGACTCAAGCATGGAGACACGAGAAGCCGCCGCGCTGGGAACCCACGTGGAAGCAAATAGTGGAAACAAAGTCTCCGGGGAGAGAAAATCAAAAGTACTTTAATAGAACATATTAAGACCAGATGCAAAAAGTAGCAAATAGAAGCAGCCATGAAGTTTATTCATTGTTCAGAATTAATTTAACGGCTGCTTCTTTTTGCTCCTTTTTGCATCTGGTCTTAATATGTTCTATTAAAGTATTTTTGATTTTCCCTCCCTGGAGACTTTGTTTCCACTATTTATCTTCTGCATTGTGTAGTTACCAAACTTTCTTATTTTCCGGAGAACTTCTTCCCAACGCTGCACTTTTTTTTCTCCATTTGTCTACATTTTTTGCTCCTGTTAACAAAATATATTTCCTGGTATCAGTATCTATTATTCTATGCCGAGTCCCGGAAAGCAGGAAAAAAATTCTGAATTTACATCTGAACTTGATGTAAAAAGAAACGCATTTGCACCATTTTCTTGAAGACTGTTTTTACAGCTTTCACTGTGCGCCCTAAATGACTCCTCCTCCATTTTGCCAAAAAATCTCTCTGTTTTGCCGCATTCTGAGGCTGGTATCTTCTTTATGCTTTGGTGTAAGAAGCTGCGTAAGGTGACAGTTTATTCAGGGGCGAGCTGACATTTTCATGGCTACAATTTTGGGGACTGTACAACCTTTTCATCACTTTTTATTCAAAATGTTGAAAACATCTATATGATTTTATCGGTTAATTTTTATATCAGTTCTAAGGAAAGTGGGGGAATTTGAAACTTTTTTTAAAATAATTTATTTTAATTATTTTCTATTTATTTTATAACTTTAAAAAATAATTTTTTGCTGTATTTGTAGACCCCTTAGGATACTTTACCCCTAGGAGATCTGATGGCTCCTACCATATACTACAATACTATAGCAGTATATGGTGATTTTGCATATGATCTGTAACAGTGTGCACAATGTCAGGCTGTTGAGTCTGATAAGACTCCGTGCTGTCAGGGCAATGGATCATCGCTCCCCAATGGACGTCACAGGGAGCAACATTGGCGGCTCTTAGTGGGTTAGCACGTGCGACTGCGGGTGTTATTTGTGGATGTTTGCTAGGGCACTGTGATGTACTATGACGTCACGTGTTGTTGAAGGTGACCTGTCACCAGGTTTTACTAAACTACTAGCCCCCTCAAGTAGCTTATTGAATGTCCTTTCTTAAATTCCCCCTTTTAAGTGAGATCTCACCCATTGCCCTATAGAAATCTCCTCCAAATTCAGGCTAATATGACACTTCTCATCCCATTTTCACATCTTCTGTTCTGTAGCACCTACAAATATTCTGCTGGTGTCATATTATAGATAAGAATCTCATCTTTCAGATGACATCAGACTTGTGGTTCTTATAAGCAGGAATTGGATCTTTATCTGCAGATAATATACAGTGTTCATTCACAAGTTTTACGTTGGTGAGCAGCTACTTCATTCTGAAAAAGGCGCTGATATTTTTTTAATTTGCTGTGGAAAAAACATTGTTTTCCTGGAAAGTGATGTATAACCCTCTCTCTAAAAAGTTTTGTTAATTTGTTCCTCTCTAGTAGAGGGTCAGGCTTGTCTGACCCCGCCGATCTGATATTGATGACCTGAGGACATCCGCTAAGAATCTGCAGTAATCAGAGATATGAATGGAGTCATTTTTTGCACAGTTTTCATGCAGCCTATCAGTATTTTGAATGCAGCTTCGGATGTGAGTGGAGTGAAACTCCTGGCAAGTGCAAGATAAGTCAGTAAAGATTTTGCACTTCCTTAACATCAAATGTAGCTTTCATCTACACAAACGGAGCAGCAGTGACCTGTCTGGTGCGCAGCTCCTCTCTGTGTCCCCGGATTAGTGACTTCTCCTTAGAAGCTGCACCTCTCCGGCACATCAGACACGCAGATAAGACACGAGTGGGGAATCAGCCCCCGTATCCTAGACACAGGTGGCACAACCTTTCTTATCAGTGTCTGGCACAGGTCTTCCCTCGGCAGGTATAAAGCTGTGCAGGAAATAGTTAATCCTCCCAAAGCTGGAGGCGGCTTCATCAGCCCAAAGCTCATTTTCCCTTCAAAAGTGAAAATGTCTGCACTGCTGCAGGAGAAATCCTCATTATCTGCCATAATTCATCCTGCTGAAATTACCATCAGACAGCTGGTCTGCAGGAAGAATAGAGCGCTGCGCCACCGCCGCCACCGTGCCGTCCAATCACAGGAGGCGCTAATTATAGAGGAGCGTCATAAGGCTGCGACTTATCTCATCTCACGTGTGATACGCAGCCACAGGACAATATCGTGTAGAATCAGGACTGTAGACTGTACTATAACAGGTCATTTTAATCCCTTAATGACCTGGCCTGAAAAGACCTGTGGTAACTTCTTATATATGTTATCCACTGTCTTCTTCCTTCTAAAATCAACTATTAAAATTATACTAATGAACCACAGGGGCTCCGCTAGCCTGATCTGGCTTCACAGGCCGTTATACTGGCTTTCCTTCCCTCTGCTCCCATTAGCACTTCCCCCTCCCTCTGTCTGTTGTAATCTCACACAGTGGAGGGTGGAAGTGCTTCTGCACAGTGTAACAGCTCATGAAGTTACAGAATGAAGGGAATATTATTAGCATAGTTTAGCATAAAGTTGATATTAGAAGGAAGGAGGCCGTGGATAACAACTATGAGTAGATCACCACAGTCACTGTGCCTGGATCTATGTGTTCTTGGTTTATCATGATGGATTTTGATTGTAGATTTCCTTTAAAGGGATTTTCCAGGAATCTGGGAACTCTTAGGGGGCTTGGGTTATCTGGTACTTTCATCTTGTGTCCATCTGGTAGTCCTGGGGTCACGGTTGCAGCCAATGACTGACCTCCTCGGACCACAGGGCAACACAGGAAGTGAAGTCCCCTTGAAAAAGGAATCTACATCCTTTGGTCCGAGGAGGCCCCACATTGGCTTAACCACCAAAACCCTTGGCGGAGCACGGCCCTGGAAACCGGAAGAACCAGATCATAGCAGGAGCCGGAGTGGGGAAACAATTCCGAAAAATCTTTAAATGTGAGCACTCTGTCCATTTACACTTTATCATTTTGTCTTGTTTTTATTGTTTTTAGTGTTTTTTGCTATAAGAGCCCCAGTTACAGGAGGAAACAACCCCCCATGGGGGCAGGAGTGACCTACGAATATGCCCTATCATAGGGCAACTGGCGATCACGTGATCAGCGGGTCTATTAGGAGCACAGTGGTCACCAAGCTTCATGGTCCAGATGTGATTCTATGTTAGGACTTTCCCAGCATTGACATTTCCCAGCGTCACTTTACCCTCCGCACAGATTTATATGAGGCACAGCGGGTGACGTCACTGAGTCAGATGCAGGGACAGATCGTATCCGGCCTGTGTCCGGGGTCAGACGTTCCAGGTGAGGCGCCTGATGATTTATAGGGGCAGATATAAACATGAGGAACATCTGCGGCCGATAAATCAGGAAGAGACTCCAAGGAAAGTGATAAACAAGACAGGAGTGAGGAATCGGTCTGTTTATATTGAGAAGTCATAAGACCGAGTACAAGGGGGATTCAAGGATTACTGAACCAGACACCGGAGACGTGAGGACGGACATTTAGGTCCCACTGATAATTCCCCTGGACATATAAGAGGAGATATTCTAAGAAAAATGTACCGGAATTCTGGTGCAAAATGTAACAATGTGATTTTCAGAGTTCTGAGACGACGTTTATGGAAGGGGGCGTGGCGTCATAGAAAGGGGCGTGACCTAAGATGGGACAAACTGTGTGCCAAAAATGTGCCTGTCTGATAAAATTTTGTCTCATTCTAATGGGAGGATTTACTCTCCAGCATGAACCTGTATAAATCTGTCTACAGATCATGTATCCTACCATCTATAATGTCACATTGTCCCACAGCCGAAGACACATTACATGACCGATACTTCATGGAGCAATAACAAAGTATGAAAGTGACTCCTTACCTGACGATTACCTTTATTGGGAGATCTGGGGCCAATACCTGGGATCACATAGAATATTGTTTCCTATCCAATGATCCTTATACATACTAGAGCAAAATCATAGCACTGAAGAAGAATTACAGTCAGGTATGTCATTAGGGGCATTTTTTTTTGGGGGGGGGGGGGGAGGGGGGATTCCTGGAACTAATTTACATTATGACTTGATGACCCATGATACACAATAATGTGTTACAGTTTCATGTTTGATTACTGTAGTTCCCATTAGTAACCTCTAGAGGTCACTGTGACAGCTGTCACCTGTAGAAAGGATTTGGTGAATGACTGACCAGTCTGCAAGGGGTAAAACAGCGCCACCTGCAGGATGTAATGGAGCGTGATTATACAAATGTGTAATATATATTTATGTGTAGATAGATAATATTTTGATATGTGATAAATAGATAGAAGATTGATTGATATGTAAGTATGAGATAGATAATAGATAAATATTTAGATATGAGATAAATAGATCAGTGAGGGACACTCACATCAGGAGATCTTCTCCATGGAGGAGGGAGGGAAGATCCAGGGGGAAGAAGAGAGGACAATGGCCGTACAATACGTCACTGCCTGCCATAGGCTGAGAGAGGTGTGATATACCATGGTCTGCTATCACGCCCCCCCCCCCCCCAACATTCTGCACCCCATTTCCCACATCCCTCGCCCCATCTCCAACAATCCCCTGTAAATGCTTTGGCAATGCTAATTTTATATTTGGTCTTGCCAATAAAGCTTTTTTGAATTGAATTTATATGCGATAGTTACATAGAGAGGAGATAGATAGATAGATAGGAGATAGATAGATAGATAGATAGGAGATAGATAGATAGATAGGAGATAGATAGATAGATAGATAGATAGATAGGAGATAGATAGATAGATAGATAGATAGATAGATAGATAGATAGATAGATAGATAGGAGATAGATAGATAGATAGATAGGAGATAGATAGATAGATAGATAGATAGATAGATAGATAGATAGGAGATAGATAGATAGATAGATAGATAGATAGGAGATAGATAGATAGGAGATAGATAGGAGATAGATAGATAGATAGATAGGAGATAGATAGAAAGATAGATAGGAGATAGATAGATAGATAGATAGGAGATAGATAGATAGGAGATAGATAGATAGATAGGAGATAGATAGATAGATAGATAGGAGATAGATAGATAGGAGATAGATAGATAGATAGATAGGAGATAGATAGATAGATAGATAGGAGATAGATGATAGATAGATAGGAGATAGATAGATAGATAGATAGATAGATAGATAGATAGAAGATATGAGATAGATAGATAGATAGGAGATAGATAGATAGGAGATAGATAGATAGATAGATAGGAGATAGATGATAGATAGATAGGAGATAGATAGATAGATAGAAGATATGAGATAGATAGATAGATAGATAGATAGGAGATAGATAGATAGATAGATAGATAGGAGATAGATAGATGATAGATAGATAGGAGATAGATAGATAGATAGATATTAGATAGATAGATAGATAGATAGATAGATAGAAGATATGAGATAGATAGATAGATAGATAGATAGATAGATAGATAGGAGATAGATAGATAGATAGTAGATAGATAGGAGATAGATAGATAGGAGATAGATAGATAGATAGATAGATAGATAGGAGATAGATAGATAGATAGATAGGAGATAGATAGATAGATAGATAGATAGGAGATAGATAGATAGATAGATAGATAGGAGATAGATAGATAGATAGGTGATAGATAGATAGATAGATAGATAGATAGATAGATAGATACGTATGCGTAGTGAAGAGGCAGCACTCAGTGAGTTGTGGAAAGATGGTGAACTTTTATTCCATCACATGGCGACGTTTCGGTGCTAATGCTGCACCTTTCTCAAGCATGATAACAGTGAAACAGCTCCAACTATTTAAGGACCAACAGCCATGCTGATTGGTCAGTAATTGTGTGAAACAATAGTTGATATAACATACCAAATTGATACAATAGTGCAATATCACAATGTACATTTCATTATTAAAGTGCAATAGTGTTTATACAACATAATAAATAATATAAGTGGTACAAAAGTGACATAGTGCATGATTAGTGCACTATGTCACTTTTGTACCACTTATATTATTTATTATGTTGTATAAACACTATTGCACTTTAATAATGAAATGTACATTGTGATATTGCACTATTGTATCAATTTGGTATGTTATATCAACTATTGTTTCACACAATTACTGACCAATCAGCATGGCTGTTGGTCCTTAAATAGTTGGAGCTGTTTCACTGTTATCATGCTTGAGAAAGGTGCAGCATTAGCACCGAAACGTCGCCATGTGATGGAATAAAAGTTCACCATCTTTCCACAACTCACTGAGTGCTGCCTCTTCACTACGCATATTAAGGACCCGTGCCAAGGGATCAACGGCTATTGCACCGATTATCGTTTACTGGCTTGTGCTGCTTTGGACTTTGCATTTTTCTAGATAGATAGGAGATAGATAGATAGGAGATAGATAGATAGATAGGAGATAGATAGATAGATAGATAGATAGGAGATAGATAGATAGATAGATAGGAGATAGATAGATAGATAGATAGATAGATAGATAGATAGATAGATAGATAGGAGATAGATAGATAGGAGATAGATAGATAGATAGATAGATAGATAGATAGATAGATAGAAGATAGATAGATAGATAGATAGATAGATAGATAGATAGATAGATAGGAGATAGATAGATAGATAGGAGATAGATAGATAGATAGATAGATAGATAGATAGGAGATAGATAGATAGATAGATAGATAGGAGATAGATAGATAGATATGAGATACATAGGAGATAGATAGATAGGAGATAGATAGATAGATAGATAGATAGATAGATAGATAGATAGATAGATAGATAGGAGATAGATAGATAGGAGATAGATAGATAGATAGATAGATAGGAGATAGATAGATAGGAGATAAATAGATAGAAGATAGATAGATAAATATGAGATAGATAGATAGGAGATAGATAGATAGATAGATAGATAGGAGATAGATAGATAGATAGATAGATATGAGATACATAGGAGATAGATAGATAGATAGATAGATAGATAGATAGATAGATAGATAGATAGGAGATAGATAGATAGATAGATAGATGGATGATAGGTTCCCTTTCATGTACATAAATAAGTTCCAGTAATTTCTTTCCTTCCCCTCACACATAATGTAACAGATGTGTCGGTCTAATCTTCCGTGCGGAGTCGGGGGGCACATACCTATAATGTGCGGCCTCTTTGTTCCTTCACTTGAACGTTGCGTCTATACAGCAGGAGACAAAGCGTCTGGTCCTGCGGTGGCGTTGGACGACGCGCTTTGATTTCTTGGCTTTTCTCAAGTGTTTTTTTTATTCTTTTTTTAGCACAATCAATATATATGTATGTAATGGCAGATGGCTGCCCGCCATTGCCTTATAATAAGTGCGGAGTGTGCGGCTATTGACATTGGCGCAGTCGGAGCACTTTCCTTGCTGGACTCGCCATATATAGAAGAGATTACATTCCTATCACACAGAACATTGTGCCTTGTCCCCGGAGCTGAGCTCTTAAAGCAGCAGATAAAAGTGCTGTGCTGGGAGGTAATGAGCAGCACTTACCTCCTCTTAGGGTGAGTGCACTAAAATTTCCAAGATAATGGAAGGGATTAATCAGGACTGGTGCAAGGGAGCAGTAACCCATGGCAACTAATTAAGTTGCTTCTTTAAGCTTCAGAGAAATGTCTAAAATTCTACAGGTCAAATCTGATTGTTCTTGATAATTCTCCCACTTTTCCCGTGCATCAGTGATGATTTCCACTTACCTTGCGAAGGAAACCGTGACATTTCGGACCCCAGAAGGCTACGCAAGGTCCCTTAGTTATCCTTTTATAGACACTCCCAGAAAGCACGGGTTCTGAGAGGCGCAGGAAGTGATTTAGAGTTGTCCACACAACTTCCGGATATGGCACAACCATAAATCACAGCCCTGAGTGGCTATAAGACCCTTCTCACTAGCCTCAGTGAAACAGAATCTTATCAACCCAATTTAAGCTGCCACCAGTTCTCCTTTAATATAAGCCTGGTCCGTAACGGGATTATATAAGGTGAGGAACCAACCCAGTAGCATGTATATAACCGAGACACGGACGTTTGGGGTTCATGAATCAAGATAAAAGAGCTACACAGGATACATTTTATATTTAATTGCTTTAAGGGCAGACTAGACAAACAGTGCACACAATATATATATATATACAGTTAAACAGAGTGCAAATACACAGGTAGAAGCATCAGGGGTTTTTTGATTATATTAGGAGCAGACACCCCTCTGCCCACCCCCAGGAGGGCTCATAGGTCACTCCTATGTCCAGAAGTCCAGAACCTTTGAGAAGTCATAGCTTCTCAAGGGGAAGTCGTAGGGTCAGGGTTCTGGTATCATTGGATCCGGGTGAATCCCTGGATCGCATTGATACCAAACTTGACCCATTTGCTATAGTCCCATCCCAAGCCTTGGGAATTGGGGCACTGTGATCCCCTGACGATAGAAAATCCAAAAATGTAGTTGCTCTTGGGCTAAAATGCCCCATAACCAACATATTGGTCAGAAAGGTTTATGGCCCATTGTCTCCTGTTTAAGAAATGAAGGGAGATCCATGGAGACATCCAAGGAGTCAATGCGGCTGCGGAAATCCTTTGCAAAGGAGTGATAGTTAACACCCTAGCTAGCTCAATGAGGCTAATTAAGCTGATCCCGATGAACAGGATGTGGATCTCCCTTGTTCATCACATAGCTGCACACATAGTCAAATAACAGCTATTCCCCTTGATGGACATGCACACTTGGTCGTCCCTAGCAGAGTCCCTATTAGCCAGGGGACCACAATATTTTCTGGGTGCAATTTTTTAAGAGCTAAAATAAATCTCAATGTAATAGAAGTTAAGCTGCAGTACCTCAGCATGGCCACTACACTACTGCACTGGGTGTTAGACCCCCCACCAACTGATATTGACAGTCTAGACTTTCCTACTCGGTATTGGGTTTGATAGACTGGACTTATATGTCTAAATTGTATCCACAGTAAAGTTGGTAAGTATGGTTAAAAAAAAAAATAGAAATTTTCATCAAGTGAACTATTATTACTTACTAATCCTTGCATCATACTTAACCCAAGTTGAACCCAATTTAATACAGAAAGCACAAAGGTAAATCCATATTTCACAGTCCTGCTGCTACCAACAATATACACAAAGGTCTGATTATTCAACTCTTCAGGGAAAATATCTAATACTGACTGCACAGAGCACAGCAGGGTATGCACATCCTCAGTGCACCTTCAGACGCTATAATCCAGGAATTTAAATCCATATTTCACTGTTCTGCTGCTACCACATGCACAGAGGTACAATTACACATCACTCCAGGGACAAAATCTAACAATGCCTGCACAGAGCACA
The DNA here is from genome assembly GCF_040894005.1 of Engystomops pustulosus. Lineage (NCBI taxonomy): Eukaryota > Metazoa > Chordata > Amphibia > Anura > Leptodactylidae > Engystomops > Engystomops pustulosus. Next base: position 98,044,028 of record NC_092420.1, on the reverse strand, counting down.
GCAGTGTCAGGACACACCCCCAGTGGACTATGACAAGCTACGATCCTGGGATATAACTCCATATTTCACAGTCCTGCTGCTACTAACATACACAGCGGTCTGATTACACATCTCTCCAGGGACAATACATAACACTGGCTGCAGTCTGTATGTTCACAGCTGCTGACAGGTTCCCTTTAAGTGTATGTATCCTTCACTCTAAGATGAATATTTCTGTACTTCCTCCTTTTCATCCCTTTCGGGCAGAGGCTGGTGTATAGTCCTGGCATTAGAGTCCACTTCATGTCTGTATGTCAGTTCTATAGTTGTCCCCTGTACATCCGCTCGGTGACATCCTCGGAGCCGGTTCCCTGTGGTTTCCAGCCTCTCTCCGCTCTACAATGAAGCAGTCAGAGCCGGTGTCTCCTCAGACCAGTACAAACCACCTGACCTTTCGAGTACAAGTCTTTGTGGGAATTGCTGTCATCAGAGGGATTGGGATATGTACCGTGTGTCTTACTGGAATCCCGCTGATATTCCGGGCTGCGCTGTGTAATTCAAGGCTTTGTGCTTTACCGACATTCCTCACCTTATTATGTCCAGACAGATAATCAACCACATGAAAGGCCAAGAGGCCCAATCCCCAGACTGGAGATGATACCGGGACAGAGAAAGGATAAAACCTCTTCCACCCAAACATGTAACCATCACATGATATCCCCGAATATTCATATCAAGTTACTACATCTAAGTGCTCAACTAGTAATAATAAGAGTAACGTAGCATAACATGCATGGGTTTTGTTTGGAAATATTATTGCCCTTCTTTGGTAGTACTATTGTTTTTGGACAAAACATTTCTACTTTAATACCACCCTTATGTACAAGAATATAACTACTATAATACTGCCCCCTATGTACAGGAATATAACTACTATAATACTGCCCCTATGTACAGGAATATAACTACTATAATACTGACCCCTATGTACAAGAATATAACTACTATAATACTGCCCCCTATGTACAGGAATATAACTACTATAATACTGCCTCCTATGTACAAGAATATAACTACTATAATACTGCCCCCTATGTACAGGAATATAACTACTATAATACTGCCCCCTATGTACAAGAATATAACTACTATAATACTGCCCCCTATGTACAAGAATATAACTACTATAATACTGCCTCCTATGTACAAGAATATAACTACTATAATACTGCCCCCTATGTACAGGAATATAACTACTATAATACTGCCCCCTATGTACAGGAATATAACTACTATAATACTGCCCCCTATGTACAAGAATATAACTACTATAATACTGCCCCCTATGTACAAGAATATAACTACTATAATACTGCCCCCTATGTACAGGAATATAACTACTATAATACTGCCCCCCTATGTACAAGAATATAACTACTATAATACTGCCCCTATGTACAGGAATATAACTACTATAATACTGCCCCCTATGTACAGGAATATAACTACTATAATACTGCCCCCTGTGTACAGGAATATAACTACTATAATACTGCCCCTATGTACAAGAATATAACTACTATAATACTGCCCTCTATGTACAAGAATATAACTACTATAATACTGCCCCCTATGTACAAGAATATAACTACTATAATACTGCCCCCTATGTACAAGAATATAACTACTATAATACTGCCCCCTATGTACAAGAATATAACTACTATAATACTGCCCCCTATGTACAAGAATATAACTACTATAATACTGCCCCCTATGTACAAGAATATAACTACTATAATACTGCCTCCTATGTACAAGAATATAACTACTATAATACTGCCGCCTATGTACAAGAATATAACTACTATAATACTGCCCCCTATGTACAGTAATATAACTACTATAATACTGCCCCCTATGTACAAGAATATAACTACTATAATACTGCCGCCTATGTACAAGAATATAACTACTATAATACTGCCCCCTATGTACAGTAATATAACTACTATAATACTGCCTCCTATGTACAAGAATATAACTACTATAATACTGCCCCTATGTACAGGGATATAACTACTATAATACTGCCCCCTATGTACAAGAATATAACTACTATAATACTGCCCCCTATGTACAGGAATATAACTACTATAATACTGCCCCCTATGTACAAGAATATAACTACTATAATACTGCCCCCTATGTACAGGAATATAACTACTATAATACTGCCCCCTATGTACAGGAATATAACTACTATAATACTGCCCCTATGTACAAGAATATAACTACTATAATACTGCCCTCTATGTACAAGAATATAACTACTATAATACTGCCCCCTATGTACAAGAATATAACTACTATAATACTGCCCCCTATGTACAAGAATATAACTACTATAATACTGCCCCCTATGTACAAGAATATAACTACTATAATACTGCCCCCTATGTACAAGAATATAACTACTATAATACTGCCCCCTATGTACAAGAATATAACTACTATAATACTGCCTCCTATGTACAAGAATATAACTACTATAATACTGCCGCCTATGTACAAGAATATAACTACTATAATACTGCCCCCTATGTACAGTAATATAACTACTATAATACTGCCCCCTATGTACAAGAATATAACTACTATAATACTGCCGCCTATGTACAAGAATATAACTACTATAATACTGCCCCCTATGTACAGTAATATAACTACTATAATACTGCCTCCTATGTACAAGAATATAACTACTATAATACTGCCCCTATGTACAGGGATATAACTACTATAATACTGCCCCCTATGTACAAGAATATAACTACTATAATACTGCCCCCTATGTACAGGAATATAACTACTATAATACTGCCCCCTATGTACAAGAATATAACTACTATAATACTGCCCCCTATGTACAGGAATATAACTACTATAATACTGCCCCCTATGTACAGGAATATAACTACTATAATACTGCCCCCTATGTACAAGAATATAACTACTATAATACTGTCCCCTATGTACAGGAATATAACTACTATAATAATGCCCCCTATGTACAAGAATATAACTACTATAATACTGCCCCCTATGTACAGGAATATAACTACTATAATACTGCTCCTATGTACAAGAATATAACTACTATAATACTGCCCCCTATGTACAGGAATATAACTACTATAATACTGCTCCTATGTACAAGAATATAACTACTATAATACTGCCCCCTATGTACAAGAATATAACTACTATAATACTGCCTCCTATGTACAAGAATATAACTACTATAATACTGCCTCCTATGTACAAGAATATAACTACTATAATACTTCCCCCTATGTACAAGAATATAACTACTATAATACTGCCCCCTGTGTACAGGAATATAACTACTATAATACTGCCCCCTATGTACAGGAATATAACTACTATAATACTGCCCCCTATGTACAAGAATATAACTACTATAATACTGCTCCCTATGTACAAGAATATAACTACTATAATACTGCCCCCTATGTACAGGAATATAACTACTATAATACTGCCCCCTATGTACAGGAATATAACTACTATAATACTGCCCCCTATGTACAGGAATATAACTACTATAATACTGCCCCCTATGTACAAGAATATAACTACTATAATACTGCCCCCTATGTACAGGAATATAACTACTATAATACTGCCCCCTATGTACAGGAATATAACTACTATAATACTGCCCCCTATGTACAGGAATATAACTACTATAATACTGCCCCCTATGTACAAGAATATAACTACTATAATACTGCCCCCTATGTACAGGAATATAACTACTATACACTTTTATGTCCTATGTACTTCTATTACACGCTCACATCTGAGAATATAACCTCTATAATACAAGAATATAAGAAGTATTGGCATTGTAGGCTTATTTTTCAGGTACTGTATTGTGTGAGTTTATACGGATGCGTCATTTTGCGTTTTATGTCAGAATCATGTGGGCACTGAATGGCAGAAAGAGTGAAATGCATGAGTACTATTTGGCATTGTATAACGGCATTATTTTTACACTGAAGGTTGTCACTGTGTGATCTTTTGTATAGAAGTATTATATAACACAAGTATGACTATTATTTGGACACTGAATAGCGGTATTATGCTTTGCACGTTTACTTTATTGCTATTCTGTGGTGTTTGTATGATTTGTGTTTATGCTTTTATGTACATTTTGGGGATTCTCTTCTTTGCGTGTTGTTAGCGGTATTATTTTCCGTATGAGCAGAGCTGGCAGCTGATTGGTTAATAGTGTGAGTGTTGCAGAGATAAAAGCCTTAAACTTCTCCTGATAGTTTGTCATCCTATTTCCCTCTGTGAGGTTATCATTTGTCGCACGAGTATCTGAAGGGTACGACGCCAGAAATAGCAGTGGAAATTGGGTCAGCAACAAACCCACATTTGGCACAATTGTAACAATGTTAAAATGTCTCATTACTGTAAGGAGCGGCATATGGCTCCCGGGGATCAATAGCCGCTTCTCATGTTTGTTTAAACACTTCTAGATCAGCAGAAAAGCGCTACCCGGCCTCATCGTCTTATTATCCCGCATCACCGGGAAACACGGCCAATTATGGATATTTGTCATCCCTGTAATAGGTAGGATGATTTACACACACACCCTGTAGCTTGTATACTCACTGCAGATATTACCATCCATGACGCGCTAATCATGGCTGACGTCTGAGAAGATTCCCTCTAATGTTTCTATAACATAGGGACGGTGTAAAGGGTGCTGCTCCAGGACCTATGGCAGTAGGCAGGGTCAGTTCCCTAAAATATTCCCTAGTTTATCATTCTAAACAGTCCCTAATGGTTACTTTATATACAGCCCCATTCTGCCCCTATGGATTTATTAGATACAGCCCCCTCACCCCCATGGATTCCTTACGTACAGTCTTATGTGGGCCCCCCCAGCAGCTCTGGGCCCGGCACTTGCCCAGGTATGCCCAGTGCTGGCGCTGGCGCTGGTCCTGGCAGTGGGGGGAACTTTTCAGTCCAAACAAACTTTATCTTTACCCTTAAACAGGGAGAGCTTAGTGCAGGGGTAATAGCAATCTGTTTGTGTATGTGTCCTATCCTGTGTACATGAGTGCAGCACAGTACTACTACTCCTATCCTGTATACATGGGCGTAGCACAGTACTACTACCCCTATCCTGTATACATGGGTGCAGCACAGTACTACTTCTCCTATCCTGTATACATGGGCACAGCACAGTACTACTACACCTATCCTGTATACATGGGCACAGCACAGTACTACTACTCCTATCCTGTATACATGGGCGGAACACAGTACTACTACCCCTATCCTGTATACATGGGCACAGCACAGTACTTCTACCCCTATCCTGTATACATGGGCGGAACACAGTACTTCTACCCCTATCCTGTATACATGGGCGGAACACAGTACTACTACCCCTATCCTGTATACATGGGCACAGCACAGTACTACTACTCCTATCCTGTATATATGGGCACAGCACAGTACTACTACTCCTATCCTGTATACATGGGCACAGCACAGTAGTACTACCCCTAACCTGTATACATGGGCGCAACACAGTACTACTACTCCTATCCTATATATATGGGCACAGCACAGTACTACTACTCCTATCCTGTATATATGGGCACAGCACAGTACTACTACTCCTATCCTGTATATATGGGCACAGCACAGTTCTACTGCTCGTATATATGAGCACAGCACAGTACTGCTACTCCTATCCTGTATATATACGGGCACAGCACAGTACTACTACTCCTATCCTGTATATATACGGGCACAGCACAGTACTACTACTCCTATCCTGTATATATGGGCACAGCACAGTACTACTACTCCTATCCTGTATATATGGGCACAGCACAGTACTACTGCTCGTATATATGAGCACAGCACAGTACTGCTACTCCTATCCTGTATATATACGGGCACAGCACAGTACTACTACTCCTATCCTGTATATATACGGGCACAGCACAGTAGTACTACCCCTAACCTGTATACGTGGGCGCAACACAGTACTACTACTCCTATCCTATATATATGGGCACAGCACAGTACTACTACTCCTATCCTGTATATATGGGCACAGCACAGTACTACTACTCCTATCCTGTATATATACGGGCACAGCACAGTTCTACTGCTCGTATATATGAGCACAGCACAGTACTACTACTCCTATCCTGTATATATGGGCACAGCACAGTACTACTACTCCTATCCTGTATATATACGGGCACAGCACAGTACTACTACTCCTATCCTGTATATATGGGCACAGCACAGTACTACTACTCCTATCCTGTATATATACGGGCACAGCACAGTACTACTACTCCTATCCTGTATATATGGGCACAGCACAGTACTACAACCCCTTTCCTTTATATTTGGGTGCAGCACTGTACTACTACTCCTATCCTGTATATATGGGCACAGTACAGTACTACTACTCCATTCCTGTATACATGGGCACAGCACAGTACTATTACTGTACTCCTATCCTGTATATATGGGCACATCACAGTACTACTACTCCTATCCTGTATATAAAGGCACATCACAGTACTACTACTCCTATCCTGTATATAAAGGCACAGCACAGTACTACTACTTCTATCCTTTATATATGGGGACAGCACAGTACTACTACTCCTATCCTGTATATATAGGCACAGCACAGTACTACTACTCCTATCCTGTATATATGGGCACAGCACAGTACTACTACTCCTATCCTGTATATTTGAGGACAGCACAGTACTACTACTCCTATCCTGTATATATGGGCACAGCACAGTACTATTACTCTTATCCTGTATATATGGGCACAGCACAGTACTACTTCTCCTATTCTGTATATATGGGCAAAGCACAGTACTACTACTCCTATCCTGTATATATGGGTAGAGTACTACTAATCCCATCCTGTAAATATGGGTACAGTACAGTACTACTACTCCTATCCTGTATATATTGGCACAGCACAATACTACTACTCCTATCCTGTATATATGGGTGCTGCACAGTACTACTACTCCTATCCTGTATATATATGGGCACAGTGCATTACTACTACTTCTATCATGTATTTATGGGCACAGCACAGTACTACTTCTCCTATCCTGTATATATGGGCACAGCACAGTACTACTACCCCTATCCTCTATATATGGGCACAGCACAGGACTACTACTTCTATCATGTATAAATAAGCACAGCACAGTACTACTACTCCTATCCTGTATATATGAGCACAGCACAGTACTACTCCTCCTATCCTGTATATATGGGTACAGCACAGTACTACTGCTCCTATCCTGTATATATGGGCACAGCACAGGATTACTACTTCTATCATGTATAAATAAGCACAGCACAGTACTACTACTCCTATCCTGTATATATGGGCACAGTACTACTACTCCTATCCTGTATATATGGGCACAGCACAGTACTACTACTCCTATCCTGTATATATGGGCACAGCACAGTACTACTACTCCTATCCTGTATATATGGGCACAGCACAGTACAACTACTCCTATCCTGTATATATGGGCACAGTACTACTACTCCTATCCTGTATATATGTGACAAGCACAATATTATAATTCCTATCATCAGTGGCGTAACTAGAAGCTGATGGGCCCGAGTGCAAAGTCTGTGCCAGGCCCCCGATTATAATGTATGGTTTATAGTACTAGTCTTCTCATATGGGAAAGTGACACCATAAGGGCCCCCTAAACCACTTGGGCCCCGGTGCGATCGCAACCTCTGCACCCCCTCAAGTTACGCCCCTGCCTATCATGTATGTATAGAGGCACACTACTCTTATTCAGATTTAGGGTTCTACCTTGCAACCTTTGTACTATGTTCATGCATGTGTTATAATGCCCTAGCTGTACGGGTATTTTGGGGTATTCTGCACCCACTATGTGTCATGGTCTTGTATAACCACATCTCGGAGTGGCCCCTGTTATACATTTCTTAGGTCAGCTGCTCTTGGCTGATAGCAGGCGGGTGCGGGCGGCTGACAAATAACGTTGATTGTATTCCATCCGTTATGTGACTGTGCAATCTGCTGGGAAGTTACTTTCCCGAGCCGGAGCAATCAGTTCTCATTGCAAGGAATCTTTCCCGAAATGACTCTTATTATAGAGCAGACGCAGCAGAATCTCACAAAGAGCGGCAGCGCCATGCGTCTTGCAGGTTTCGTGCGCCCAATCATCCAAATGTAACTTTTCTTATCAGATACTTTGTGTGCTGTGTGTAGAGACGGTTCTGCTCCCTTGTCCTTGGTAATGACCGTGTGACAGCTTGAACTTTCTGGACCTTTGTCTTCTTGCAACCTTAGTAACTATGTAACCACGCAACCAGATTGCTCACAGTCACCTTCTGTCCCTAATCTCCAGCCAGCGTGACAGGTACATTCAATTCTTTCCTAAGTCTTTGGTGTGTTATCACGTCTCAGGAGACAAGACTGGACATCCAGCTTTCCTTGGCCGCTGACTGTCCCTCACACAGGCTTGGTTTGGCTGAGTGTGCATTTATTTTTAATGGCTGCATTAAACTAAACCCCCTGACAAGTAGAGAAATAAGGATTTGTTCTGATAAGCTATAGTATAGGTGGTGGCTGTATATACAGTATGTAGTAATCTCCTGAGCTCCTCCTAGTGGTGGCTGTATATACAGTATGTAGTAATCTCCTGAGCTCCTCCTAGTGGTGGCTGTATATACAGTATGTGGTAATCTCCGGAGCTCCCCTTAGTGGTGGCTGTATATACAGTATGTAGTAATCTCCTGATCTCCTCCTAGTGGTGGCTGTATATACAGTATGTAGTAATCTCCTGAGCTCCCCCTAGTGGTGGCTGTATATACAGTATGTAGTAATCTCCTGAGCTCCTCCTAGTGGTAATTGTATATACAGTATGTAGTAATCTCCTGATCTCCTCCTAGTGGTGGCTGTATATGCAGTATGTAGTAATCTCCTGAGCTCCCCCTAGTGGTGGCTGTATATACAGTATGTAGTAATCTCCTGAGCTTCCCCTAGTGGTGGCTGTATATACAGTATGTAGTAATCTCCTGAGCTCCCCCTAGTGGTGGCTGTATATACAGTATGTAGTAATCTCCTGAGCTCCTCCTAGTGGTGGCTGTATATACAGTATGTAGTAATCTCCTGAGCTCCTCCTAGTGGTGGCTGTATATGCAGTATGTAGTAATCTCCTGAGCTCCCCCTAGTGGTGGCTGTATATACAGTATGTAGTAATCTCCTGAGCTTCCCCTAGTGGTGGCTGTATATACAGTATGTAGTAATCTCCTGAGCTCCCCCTAGTGGTGGCTGTATATACAGTATGTAGTAATCTCCTGAGCTCCTCCTAGTGGTGGCTGTATATACAGTATGTAGTAATCTCCTGAGCTCCTCCTAGTGGTGGCTGTATATACAGTATGTAGTCATCTCCTGAGCTCCTCCTAGTAGTGGCTGTATATACAGTATGTAGTAATCTCCTAAGCTCGCCCTAGTGGTGGCTGTATATACAGTATGTAATAATCTCCAGAGCTCCCCTAGTGGTGGCTGTATATACAGTATGTAGTAATGTCCTGAGCTCCCCCTAGTGGTGGCTGTATATACAGTATGTAGTAATGTCCTGAGCTCCTCCTAGTGGTGGTGTATATACAGTATGTGGTAATGTCCTGCGCTCCCCCTAGTGGTGGCTGTATATACAGTATGTAGTAATGTCCTGAGCTCCTCCTAGTGGTGGTGTATTTACAGTATGTAGTAATCTCCTGAGCTCCCCCTAGTGGTGGCTGAATATACAGTATGTAGTACTCTCCTGAGCTCCCCCTAGAGGTGGCTGTATATACAGTATGTAGTAATCTCCTGAGCTCCCCCTAGTGCTGGTATATATACAGTATGTAGTACTCTCCTGAGCTCCCCCTAGAGGTGGCTGTATATACAGTATGTAGTAATCTCCTGAGCTCCCCCCTAGTGGTGGCTGTATATACAGTATGTAGTAATCTTCTGAGCTCCTCCTAGTGGTGGCTGTATATACAGTATGTAGTAATCTCCTGAGCTCCTCCTAGTGCTGGTATATATACAGTATGTAGTAATCTCCTGAGCTCCTCCTAGTGGTGGCTGTATATACAGTATGTAGTAATCTCCTGAGCTCCCCCCAGTGGTGGCTGTATATACAGTATGTAGTAATCTCCTGAGCTCCCCCTAGGGGTGGCTGTATATACAGTATATAGTAATCTCCTGAGCTCCCCCTAGTGGTGGCTGTATATACAGTATGTAGTAATCTCCTGATCTCCTCCTAGAGGTGGCTGTATATACAGCATCTAGTGATCTCGTGAGCTCCTCCTAGTGGTGGTGTATATACAGTATGTGGTAATGTCCTGAGCTCCCCCTAGTGGTGGCTGTATATACAGTATGTAGTAATGTCCTGAGCTCCTCCTAGTGGTGGTGTATTTACAGTATGTAGTAATCTCCTGAGCTCCCCCTAGTGGTGGCTGAATATACAGTATGTAGTACTCTCCTGAGCTCCCCCTAGAGGTGGCTGTATATACAGTATGTAGTAATCTCCTGAGCTTCCCCTAGTGCTGGTATATATACAGTATGTAGTACTCTCCTGAGCTCCCCCTAGAGGTGGCTGTATATACAGTATGTAGTAATCTCCTGAGCTCCCCCCTAGTGGTGGCTGTATATACAGTATGTAGTAATCTTCTGAGCTCCTCCTAGTGGTGGCTGTATATACAGTATGTAGTAATCTCCTGAGCTCCTCCTAGTGCTGGTATATATACAGTATGTAGTAATCTCCTGAGCTCCTCCTAGTGGTGGCTGTATATACAGTATGTAGTAATCTCCTGAGCTCCCCCCAGTGGTGGCTGTATATACAGTATGTAGTAATCTCCGGAGCTCCCCCTAGGGGTGGCTGTATATACAGTATATAGTAATCTCCTGAGCTCCCCCTAGTGGTGGCTGTATATACAGTATGTAGTAATCTCCTGATCTCCTCCTAGAGGTGGCTGTATATACAGCATCTAGTGATCTCGTGAGCTCCCCCTTGTGGTGGTGTATATACAGTATGTAGTAATCTCCTGAGCTCCTCCTAGTGGTGGCTGTATACACAGTATGTAGTAATGTCTTGAGCTCCTCCTAGTGGTGGTTGTATATACAGTATGTAGTAATCTCCTGAGCTCCCCCTAGTGCTGGTATATATACAGTATGTAGTAATCTCCTGAGCTCCTCCTAGTGGTGGCTGTATATACAGTATGTAGTAATGTCTTGAGCTCCTCCTAGTGGTGGCTGTATGTACAGTATGTAGTAATCTCCTGAGCTCCCCCTAATGCTGGTATATATACAGTATGTAGTAATCTCCTGAGCTCCTCCTAGTGGTGGCTGTATATACAGTATGTAGTAATCTCCTGAGCTCCTCCTAGTGGTGGCTAAATATACAGCATGTAGTAATCTCCTGAGCTCCTCCTAGTGGTGGCTGTATATACAGTATGTAGTAATCTCCTGAGCTCCTCCTAGTGGTGGCTAAATATACAGCATGTAGTAATTTCCTGAGCTCCTCCTAGTGGTGGTTGTATTTACAGTACCTATTAATCTACTGAGCTGCCCCTTGTGGTGGCCTATATACAGTATGTAGTAATCTCCTGAGCTCCTCCTAGTGGTGGCTGTATACACAGTATGTAGTAATCTCCTGAGCTCCTCCTAGTGGTGGTTGTATTTACAGTACCTATTAATCTACTGAGCTCCCCCTAGTGGTGGCTGTATACACAGTATGTAGTAATCTCCTGAGCTCCCCCTAGTGGTGGCTGTATATACAGTCTGTAGTAATCTCCTGAGCTCCTCCTAGTGGTGGTTGTATTTACAGTACCTATTAATCTACTGAGCTGCCCCTTGTGGTGACCTATATACAGTACTACAGTACAGTAGACCATAACAATAACAAAAGTTGAAAAGGTGAATATTGCACAATGAATAATTGGACAATATGTCTTGTCCCATGAATTATAGAAGAAGAAACTTCAAAGTCAATTAATTTCTCTGATTTGATATTCCCAGTGAATGTTGATGTCTGCTTTGAGGAGAAGTGTTAATTAATCCTTTTCCCAAAGTGACGGAGGAGTCTTCATCGTCTCCTGATGTCACTGCTTATCTGTTACCTTTGGTAATTGCCTGGCATTGTGTCTGCAGTGCGATTATTATACTTCTGGCAATAGAAATCATATGTTTACTCTCTGGTAGACAGGATACGGAGGTGTTTTCCTTCTTTTTTTGCTTTCTCTCTGTATGTGGGAAAATAATTGGACCTTCCCACACACCCCCGGGGGATACGAGAGGGGTATGTCAGGATATATAATCCACAACTGACATCAAAGTGTCGAAGCTGAATATATATTATGCGTCGTATAAATAGATCTTCACTGCCACAGGCTTGTCAGATTTTCTAGGACGAAAGATGGCAATCGGGTTTAAAAAATCAGGTTGTAGTGTGAAATGTAAAGAGAAGATAGAGATGTGCAGCGCATAGAAGTAACAATAGATTCTATAGATAGATACAATCTCATGGAAATAGGCACCGACAACCTCATGTTTATAAGTACTGAAAATATAATGAATTTATTAAGGATTCTACATTGTGAGAGATAGATGATAGTTATCTGTAATATACATAGCAGCTAGATATTAGATTCTACATAGATAATAGATAAATGAAAGATGGCTACTATAGAGTAATATAGAGTTATAGATAAATTATGACCAGGGCTGTGGAGTGGGTAAGAAACTTTAAGTAAGATCAATTCACTCCAACTCTACCAAAATGGTCTCTGACTCCTCGATTCTGACTCTACATCCCTAATTATGACATAGATATGCAACATTGCAACAACGGAACCTTGTGACATCATAATGGAACTCTCTGACACCACGATGGAACATTATGACATCATAATGTAACTCTCTGACACCACGATGGAACATTATGACATCATAATGTAACTCTCTGACACCACGATGGAACATTATGACATCATAATTGGACTCTCTGACACCACGATGGAACATTATGACATCATAATGTAACTCTCTGACACCACGATGGAACATTATGACATCATAATTGAACTATCTGACATCACAAAGGAACATTATGACATCATAATGTAACTCTCTGACACCACGATGGAACATTATGACATCATAATGTAACTCTCTGACACCACGATGGAACATTATGACATCATAATGGAACTTTCTGACATCACAAAGGAACATTGTGACATCATAATTGAACTCCCTGACACCACGATGGAACATTATGACATCAAAATGAAACATTATGACAGATAAACGGATTGATCATTAAGAAATCTCCAACTCCTCGATTCCGACTCTACCTCCCTAATTATGACATAGATAGACCGAGAGATGCAACATTCCGACAATGGAACCTTGTGACATCATAGTGGAACTCTCTGACATCACAAAGGAACATTATGACATCATAATGGAACTCTCTGACACCACAATGGAACCTTGTGACATCATAATGGAACTCTCTGACACCACAATGGAACCTTGTGACATCATAATGGAACTCTCTGACATCACAAAGGAACATTATGACAGATAATTAGATTGATCATTAAGAAATCAAAGATGGATATTACATTGATAAATTAAAGGGGTTGTCCATGTTAAAAAAAAAAAAGTTGTAATTCTTCCTTCCAGGGGATAAATAAGTGTCCCTAGTAATATGATGGATGAGCGCACAGTAACGAGCAGCGCTCACATGACCGTGGATGGTGCTATGATTTTTCAGCAGTGCAGCACTTTCCTCTTGAGCTGAACTTTCTATTGTCTCAGCCAAGAACATGGCAGCCCCCAGCACCGCCGCAGACACCCCTTGCAGAACGGGCGGGAATAATGCACTTGTTCCCCTGTTTTCTATGAACGATAATTGACCACCTATTTTTGTCCTTCGAGAAGGTTTGTTCATCTGTTCCGCTATATTAAAGTATCGTATAATTTACTTGAAAATCTGCAGGCAGCGCACTCTGCAATTATCTGGCACACAATGTTTGTGATTTACATTCTGTGCTGATTTTGGGGTATAATTAACATTGTTGATCAGTGAGTTGAAACAAATTGGCCAACACTCATATCCAGCCTGACAGAGAACACAAACATTAGAGGAATATAAATACAGACCTTCTGTTTCTCTGGGAAGAAACCAAAAAGATTTCAAGGGTTCAACTTCCCCGTCCAGATTCAGAGAGGCAAATGTGTAAAAGCTACAGCAGCGGGACAGTCCTAGGTCTGGTTACCAAAAGATCAGAAGTTATACATGAACCATGAAATGTTTTTCTGAAATGTTCCAAGAACTGGAAAAGAGGCAGAAAATATTAAAGGATTGTAAACCAAGAACAGGCACATGCGGGGGGGGGGTGTCCCCTCTGACAGGGTCCACTCTTTGGGTTGTAATGCCCATGTTTATATATCTCCATTACAGAAAAGATCCAGGTCCACAAGTAAGATCTGTAGGTAACTATACTCACTATTCTGCTGCTGGTGCAGTCACTGTGTACATACATGACATTACTTATCCTGTACTGATCCTGAGTTGCATCCTGTATTATACTCCAGAGCTGCACTCACTATTCTGCTGCTGGTACAGTCACTGTGTACATACATGACATTACTTATCCTGTACTGATCCTGAGTTACATCCTGTATTATACTCCAGAGCTGCACTCACTATTCTGCTGCTGGTGCAGTCACTGTGTACATACATGACATTACTTATCCTGTACTGACCCTGAGTTACATCCTGTATTATACCCCAGAGCAGCACTCACTATTCTGCTGCTGGTGCAGTCACTGTACATACATGACATTACTTATCCTGTACTGATCCTGAGTTACATCCTGTATTTTACTCCAGAGCTGCACTCACTATTCTGCTGCTGGTGCAGTCACTGTGTACATACATGACATTACTTATCCTGTACTGATTCTGAGTTACATCCTGTATTATACCCCAGAGCTGCACTCACTATTCTGCTGGTGCAGTCACTGTGTACATACATGACATTACTTATCCTGTACTGATCCTGAGTTACATCCTGTATTATACCCCAGAGCTGCACTCACTATTCTGCTGCTGGTGCAGTCACTGTGTACATACATGACATTACTTATCCTGTACTGATCCTGAGTTACATCCTGTATTATACTCCAGAGCTGCACTCACTATTCTGCTGCTGGTGCAGTCACTGTGTACATACATGACATTACTTATCCTGTACTGATCCTGAGTTACATCCTATATTAGACTCCAGAGCTGCACTCACTATTCTGCTGCTGGTGCAGTCACTGTGTACATACATGACATTACTTATCCTGTACTGATCCTGAGTTACATCCTGTATTATACTCCAGAGCTGCACTCACTATTCTGCTGCTGGTGCAGTCACTGTGTACATACATGACATTACTTATCCTGTACTGATCCCGAGTTACATCCTGTATTATACCCCAGAGCTGCACTCACTATTCTGCTGCTGGTGCAGTCACTGTGTACATACATGACATTACTTATCCTGTACTGATCCTGAGTTACATCCTGTATTATATCCCAGAGCTGCACTCACTATTCTGCTGCTGGTGCAGTCACTGTGTACATACATGACATTACTTATCCTGTACTGATCCTGAGTTACATCCTGTATTATACCCCAGAGCTGCACTCACTCTTCTTCTGCTGGTGCAGTCACTGTGTACATACATGACATTACTTATCCTGTACTGATCCTGAGTTACATCCTGTATTATACCCCAGAGCTGCACTCACTATTCTGCTGCTGGTGCCGTCACTGTATACATACATGACATTACTTATCCTGTACTGATCCTGAGTTACATCCTGTATTATACTCCAGAGCTGCACTCACTATCTGCTGCTGGTGCAGTCACTGTGTACATACATGACATTACTTATCCTGTACTGATCCTGAGTTACATCCTGTATTATACTCCAGAGCTGCACTCCCTATTCTGCTGCAGGTGCAGTCAGTGTGTACATACATGACATTACTTATCCTGTACTGATCCTGAGTTACATCCTGTATTATACCCCAGAGCTGCACTCACTATTCTGCTGCTGGTGCAGTCACTGTGTACATACATGACATTACTTATCCTGTACTGATCCTGAGTTACATCCGGTATTATACCCCAGAGCTGCACTCACTATTCTGCTGCTGGTGCAGTCACTGTGTACATACATGACATTACTTATCCTGTACTGATCCTGAGTTACATCCTGTATTATACTCCAGAGCTGCACTCACTATTCTGGTGCTGGTGCAGTCACTATGTACATACATGGTACTACTTTTCCTGAGTTACCTCCTGTATTATACTCCAAGCTGCCCAATTCTATCAGAAATATTATCAAGTCGGTTTTCATGCATATCTAATAGCTTGACCTATAATGTAGTAGTGCCTCAAACTCTATGGAGCAGGGGCATAACTACAGTGGTAGAAGCCATAGAAGCTTCTATGGGGCCCACAGTGTCCAGGGGCCCAGTCACCAGACCTGACACACTATAGAATAGAAGATGTGCACCACTGTATACATGTTATTCTGCATATTGTACAACATTATTTGTATATACCACTGCACATCTTCCACAGTACATAGCTGAGCCGGCAGCTCACATACTAAATGTCTACATATATATATATGCTGTATGTTTGTATATGGTACTGTATGTATGTCTTTGTGCCGTATGTGTTTCTATATGTGATGATGTGTTAATGCTGGTTGTGTTTGTATATGGTGTATGGTATGTATATAATGTATGGTACTGTATGTATATGTGTATATGCTATATGTGTGTTCATGCTGTGTATGTGTGGTTTATATATACTGTATGAGTAATAACATGACATGTATATACTATATGTATGTGTATAAATGTTTATATGAGTTTATAAATGTGTGTGTATGAGTGAAGAACTATATGTATGTATATATAAGTATAGACATGTGTGTATGAATTTGTGTGAGTGTATATTTTTTAAGGGGAGGGGGTTTCCATTCAGAAATCTGCAATGGTCCCAGCCTCTGCTAGTTACACCCTGTTACGAGCTCCATTGGTCTTTGCAGTCTTTCTTCTCGTCCTATCGAAAAGCCTAGCCATAACTTAGTGCTGAGTTGGGTCAAATGTGAAAGCCATCCCTGATACATCTGTATAACCAGGCGGTGAATGGTCCCTCATCCTCATGTAAACTTTGTAAGAAGCCAGAACTTCCTGATGCAGCGCAGAGCGCCCTGACATTATCGTGTCTTATCCTGGCAGATATAAGGCAGACACCGCAGCTTTAGATTACACGTCCCCCACATGTCACCTTAGAAGACACAATATTCTATTCCCTTTAAAATACATTTTTTGCAAACATAAAGCTGGTTTTATCCTCCAGTGACCTCATCCCGGAAGGAAACCTCTTATCCTCCATGGATGACCCTGGGGTCAATGACACATTCTATATTTGGAAAGGGAATAAATGTTGGGTGCAAGCTCCAGTAGGGGCTCCTGGTCTTCACTGGTTCTGGTGCCAACATTTTACTCACAATGGCTGAGTGAATCAGTGATCAGGTGTCAGTGATTGACTCAGTGGTCATGTGCACACTGAACTCAACCAGAGGCTCTGGAGCCTGGTTGTGGCCCCTGTACCTGAGAGGTTAAGGGGAACCTAACCCACACTAACAAAACATATCTTTGAAATCTGCTAATATACAGCAGTACAACTATCCCTATATTGTTCCTGCCCATGCCTATAAAGTTCCACAATCCATCTGCAAAGTTGAATCACCTTCTATACATATTCATGTTCTTCTAACTCAGCCACACCTCCAGCTTACGGATTGACAAGGGGCGTGCGTTCTCTTCAGCTCAGCTACATCATTGTCCCCTCTCGCAGGAGTGAGAGAGACATTGGCTGTGAGGGACTCGGCTCAGCTACATTCTTGCCCCCTCCATTAGTGATGAGAGAGACATTGGCTGTGTGTGATGCAGCTCATCTACATCATCCCCTTCAGGAATGAGAGAAACTTTGGCTGTGTGTGACTCGCTGAAGAGAAATCAGCTCCCTCTTTCACCCCTCCTTCAGAAATTCTCTTCAATGAGTCACACACAGCCAGCATCTCTCTTATTCCTGAGAGAGGGGAATTGAGCTGGAGGAGTGGCTGAGCATGAGGAAACAATGATCGAATTCACAAGGTGTCATTGCTTAGTGATTCAACTTTACTAATAGACTGTGGAACTTTACAGGCATGGGGATGAACAATATAGGGATAGTTGTACATAACTGTACACTGTATAGTTAAGGGATATACCTATACATCATGGCGAGGTTTAGCCTGCATGGACAGAAACCTCTTCATACAGGGCAGGTATCTGCTGTATAATATTGTTTGTGCCATGCGTTGCCACGATCAGAGCTGGTATTTGCCCAGTTTGATCCCTGAACTGTTCCAAGGTTTTGTTCTTACTTAAACTTTCCCCAGAACTTTTGTGAATGCTGAGGTTGGACACAGGAAGGAGAAGGTGGTAGAAATCCTTCTCCGAGACTCTTACTCTTCATCACCCATACACTTCCCTTTAATAACGGACAGCGACGGATTCCCTTTGTTTTCCAGTTTCCTGTTTCCTCAAAAAAGATAAAACAGATGACATTTTTCATAAGAACGACTAAAATCTTCCAAACCGATGCCTCGAAATTGAAAATATTCCTTTCTCATATAAACTAATTACAGAATTCCCCCTGTGCACATCAGCCCTGGAAATGTACATGGAGGAATGGCGCATCCGCACACAAGATGAGTTCTCCTTAAATATAATTGCGCTTTAATGGGCAGCAAGGAGAAGCGTTCAGCAATAGTCATTGTGGCATTTGGAGGTTGTGTGTTCTATGCATTGCTGGGGGACTCCGGAGAGGGCCCATATAGCGTTACGTATAGCGGCTGCGGAGGGCTGCATTGTTAGGGGAGAATCACAGTGCATGTCTGACTATTAAATGGTGGGTAATAGGCAGCGACCGGGCGCCCCTGGGTACTGGATGTGTTATTTTTAGCTCATTATTACAATTATTCTCTTCCACTAAGACATTGCAGCGCGCTGCGGACCCCGTCCTTCTGTGTTGTTTATATTGCGTCTTTTAACTGTTGAAATACTGAAATAGTGGCTTTCCAGATTGCAGCCTAAGGCTATATTCACACTGCCGTTGCCCGCCCGTACCGTACCGTAGCGGGCAACGGCAGTGTACGGGGAGAGGAGGAGGAGGTGAGCGCAGCTCACCCCCGCCCCTCTCCATAGCAACCTATGGCGCACGGCCCCGTATTACGGGAAAAGATAGGACAGGTCCTATCTTTTTCCCGGGTACGGAACCGTACGGTAGGGTGCCGTAGGGTGCCGTGCGCCCATAGGAGTGTATGGGGGACGTATATCGGCCGTATATACGTCGGCCGTATATACGTCCCCCATACGTTCGTGTGAATATAGCCTAAGAGAGAGAATAAAGACCCAGGATCTCTGTAATGTGAGGTCATAGTCACCCAATGTTCAGGACAAACGAAATCCAGCATATCCCAAGGAGACCAGGGTAATAGAGGGTTAAAATCTTCACCTTTTAGGAAGTTACCTATGTGTTTCTGACCCATTGGGGCTTATTTACTAAGGGGAGCGTGCCGGGGATTGCTTTGCATGTGATTGGATTGTGTCGCAATCGCGCCGAATTTCATGCAACACAAATGGGCGGGGCGGGCTATCGGACGATCCAACGGATTCGGACAATGCGCGGGATTTAACATTTAAAATTGTGCCGCAAGCTAAGACATGCACCAGGAAGAAGAAGGTGAACTCCGGCGGACCTGATCAGGTAAGTGACACAAGAAAGGAAATCGGGCGCACACTCGTTGTGAATCGCGGCAGACTTCATCCTCGTCGGACATTCCGGATCGGGGATCGCGCCGGGACCGGGTAAGTAAATGTGTCCCATTGTAAGCTATTTTTTTTTTTCAGACGTGCATTTTTTTTTACGTGCACATGTGCACGTTTTTTTTAACGCGCGTTTAAAACTCGGCATGCTCTACTTTTTACAAGTCACGTGCGTGAAAAACGTAGCATGATAGTCTATGGAGATGCATCAAAAACGCATCGCACTCTAAGACAGATGCAAGTCCAATGCATTTTTCACTGATCAGTTGCCATAGAAAAGATAGAGCTCAGTCCTGAGTCCCTTTCAAGCGCGTTATCTGCGCGTGAAAAACGCATTGAAAATGCATTGGAAACACCAAAAATACCTGCGTGCAAAACTGAGACACTGAACAAACTCTGATGGAAAATGTTACTTTTTCACTGACCAAACCCTGATCGCTCCCTGATCAGACTCTGGTGTGATCTGCAACACAAGTATGAAAGAGGCCTAACTGATGGTCTCGCTATCTATGAAGTCTTAATCGTCCATTGTGGCGCCATATTGTACCATGTGTTGAACGAGTTGGTCAGGGTTTGCCAGGAATAATTGTAGACGCCTTTTCTGTTCCGAAAATCTGTTGAATGCCACGTTAATGGTTGAGGAAGATTTATTCAAAATCCTAAGAAAAAAAACCATATTGTCATATTGTGGCCACTGGCTCCACCCCCTTATTCTGTTACAATGTAACCAATTGTTTGTGTATTTTACTGCTGTTTGTCCATTTAAGACCCTAAATCCTCCTAATGTTATTTTTGTAATTAACTTAGAAAGGGCAAAAAGTTCCACATACAAACAGTATTGTTAAAAAACTTTGCGAGATTAAATGTGCACTGCAAAAAATAAACAAAAGAAACCGACTGTAAATCCATCTGCGAACAAACAAAGACATGAGGGACGATACACAGGCCCGGCGATGGCAGCTGTTCTCAGGGAGCGGCTCATCAAGGTCCTGCGTAGACGTCAGGCCAATCTCTGAGACCCTGTGCAGTGGTATCAATGTGATTCTATGATACATCATTGTGTGTCAGTCTTCACTGAACTTCTAGAATTCTATTCCTGGAACTGAATATTGAGAATGACAGGTTATTTTTTTTGTTTATTGTGAATTGGTAACAGACCTTAAAAAATGTTTTTTAGGTCTGTTACCCATCACATGCAATTGGTGTATTTTTGAACAGGCCCCAGAAAGCACAATCCCCTGTCACACAGTTATAAATAAGACACTTACACATCAGCCTCCCTGACTGTATCCTTATGGTATGGAGAATACAGTGTGAGAGCAATCTATCAGATATTATTCTGTCTCTGGATGGTCCCATGATACTTTACTGCTCTACTGAAGGATTGTGGGATCTAAAGCAAAGCAGAAGAGAAGAACCTGTCACAGAAACTAACCCAAACTAAGTATACATATCTTTGAAAACTGCAATTATACAGCAGTATAACTATCCCTATATTGTTCCTCCCAATGCCTGTAAAGTTCCACATTCTATTTGTAAAGTTTTCTCAGCATTTATACATATTCATGTTCTTCTAGCTCAGCCGCGCCTTCAGCTTCCTGATTGACAAGGGACCTGCTTTCTCTTCGGGGCGATCGAACTCAGCTCTGTTACGTCATTCACCCCTGGCCGTATATGATGTAGCAAGATGCTGGCTGTATGTGACTGACTGTCCTTGAGAAATCAGCTCCTCCTTCCCTCCTCCCTCAGGAATTCTCTTCAGAACAGCCAGTGTCTCTCTCCTTCCTGAGGGAAGGGGGAATAAGATGGAGGCGTGGCTGAGCAGCAAGAAGATGAATAATGGTTTCAGCTCATTTGCATTGATGGTGAGTCAACTTTATGAAAGGACATTTAAGAAATGGAAAAATCACACTGGATTCTCGAAAGAAGAGGGGTGCAGAGTTATGCTTTTAAGCTGGATGTATTCTTTAATTATTGTGTTTAATCATAAAAGTTACTTATTAATGTAACTCCATGGTAACAGACTACACACCTTTTATGTAGTTACAATGCTCACTTTCATCTGTCCCCAATGTAGTTTCTGACAACATACATTTTGTAGAAAATGATGCTAATTAGCAAGAAGGGCTCTGGGAGGACTATTACCAGAGCACCCTGTGCTGCAGATTCACAGACTGTTACACTGTCCTGGAGCATCTCCCCCCCCCCTTCCCAGAGACAAGTTTAGTACTGAGGGAGCAGGGGACAGGAGATAGTGTAACAGCCTGTGAAGGGTCAGCACAGAGGGACTCTGGTAACACCCACAGAGCCCTTCTAGCTAATTAGCATCATTGTAAAATTAGATTTTACTAGAAGGGGGGTGTGTGTGTGTGAATAACAGATATAAGAAGATGACCACAGATTAGCCGGACCTGACTTGGTTGAGCCGGGCTGTAAATGGTATACTATTATTGTAAATGTTTGTTTGCCTTTTGTCCTGTTTGTTAATACTTTGAAAACTGAATAAAATTTAATAAGGAAACAATAATACGTCCACAGTTACGGTGCCTGGATCTATGAAGAAGTGCCCCTGGTTTATTGTGAGGGATTCACATTGACAGAGCGAGACCTGACAATATTTCCACAGTCCAGAGGAGCCCCAGTCTAGTATTTATAACTATGCAGGTTTGTGTTTTTGTTATATTATTGCATTTGTTTTACATTTGTATTAGTCATATATTCTGTCTCGTGACTTCTGTGACATCCCAGGTTTTGCTTTGCTGTGACCGCAGTTTGTGTTTATGTTGAGTGTTTGTTTTATAGGATGTGGTGAAGATGTTATTTGGAAAGGATTCTTTGTCCCCTTCTGCTAATTTCACATAAAATCCCCCCCTCCTTATGCACCCAAAAGCAGCGTCATCAGCACTTAGAAACCCGGGACACAAGCTGGGATTATTTTGTTGAGAGATCTCCCAATGAATCTGCGTAATGTACCCCCCCCCCCTCCTCCTCCTCCTGACCCAACCGTGGCTCCAGCAATGGAGACCTATGCAAATATTTGCCCTGCGTTTTATAAATGTAATTTGACAAAGCGGCCGGCGAGAGCCACCGGCGTCGCTCGACAGGAACTCAAAGACAAACTTCAAACTTGTGCTGGCAGATTCACTGACGTCCTCTAACTGGGAGGGAGGTGGGATGTCACCCACCGTGGTACTAAGGCACGTAATTCCAAGGACATTAACCCCCCTCCGATGGGAAGAGACGGAATATAGTAACACGTACATTGTAGCCGTATAGAAAGTCTGCATCTGCTAAATCTCACACAGACACAAAGCCTCCGGGCGCCTCTGCATTCCCTGGATATTGTCAGAGCTTCATGGCAACTATTTTATTATATACTATATCATTTACTGCACTATTATACTCTTATTATTTATTCTACTACTTTACTTCATTCGTTATATCCTTTACTGTCATGGATGTCTTACTGTATACTATATAGTGTACAATACAACTACTGTATATATATTCTACTGTATTCTACATGTACTGGACACAGCTTTATATATACAGCACTTTATTACTTACCGTATGGCTTTACTACTTCTAAATAATTAAATGTTATTACGGTATATAGTTATAGCCAATATATTATATTCTAGCTGTTCATTTACAAACTTTTCTTTTGTAACTACTTTACTATTTTCTTATTGAAACCAGATAACAAAATGTATCACTTTTTTATGTTCTAATTGAAGATTTTTTTCTGCCCATGGTTATGGGGGCGGCCATCTTTTGCCTGGTTTCAGCTAGAATTTAGTGGAATACTTTACAAAATCCACAACATGGCCATACGCCTGCAACAATTTGTAACTAGCTCATTGAGGTCTGTGTTATTGTAGGTGCATATTGGATGTGTAGATAAGCTGTGACATCATTTATTGTCAGTAGTGATGTAATGATGGGTCAGTGTTATCTATATAGAGGTCATTGTACAGGGAGGGGGAGGGGATAAGCTGTGACATCATTTATAGTCAGTAGTGATGTAATGATGGGTCAGTGTTATCTATATAGAGGTCATTGTACAGGGAGGGGGAGGAGATAAGCTGTGACATCATTTATAGTCAGTAGTGATGTAATGATGGGTCAGTGTTATCTATATAGAGGACATTGTACAGGGAGGGGGAGGAGATAAGCTGTGACATCATCTATTGTCAGTAGTGATGTAATGATGGGTCAGTGTTATCTATATAGAGGACATTGTACATGGAGGGGGAGGAGATAAGCTGTGACATCATCTATTGTCAGTAGTGATGTAATGATGGGTCAGTGTTATCTATATAGACGTCATTGTACAGGGAGGGGGAGGAGATGAGCTCTGACATCATCTGTTGTCAGTAGTGATGTAATGATGGGTCAGTGTTATCTATATAGAGGTCATTGTACAGGGAGGGGGAGGAGATGAGCTCTGACATCATCTATTGTCAGTAGTGATGTAATGATGGGTCAGTGTTATCTATATAGAGGTCATTGTACAGGGAGGGGGAGGAGATAAGCTGTGACATCATCTATTGTCAGTAGTGATGTAATGATGGGTCAGTGTTATCTATATAGCGGTCATTGTACAGGGAGGGGGAGGAGATAAGCTGTGACATCATCTATTGTCA
This sequence comes from Engystomops pustulosus, assembly GCF_040894005.1. Classification (NCBI taxonomy): domain Eukaryota; kingdom Metazoa; phylum Chordata; class Amphibia; order Anura; family Leptodactylidae; genus Engystomops; species Engystomops pustulosus. The sequence goes on along the minus strand of NC_092420.1, from coordinate 98,019,306 downwards.
GTAGTGATGTAATGATGGGTCAGTGTTATCTATATAGAGGTCATTGTACAGGGAGGGGGAGGAGATAAGCTGTGACATCATCTATTGTCAGTAGTGATGTAATGATGGCTCAGTGTTATCTATATAGAAGTCATTGTACAGGGAGGGGGAGGAGATGAGCTCTGACATCATCTATTGTCAGTAGTGATGTAATGATGGGTCAGTGTTATCTATATAGAGGTCATTGTACAGGGAGGAGGAGATAAGCTGTGACATCATCTATTGTCAGTAGTGATGTAATGATGGGTCAGTGTTATCTATATAGAGGTCATTGTACAGGGAGGGGGAGGAGATAAGCTGTGACATCATCTATTGTCAGTAGTGATGTAATGATGGGTCAGTGTTATCTATATAGAGGTCATTGTACAGGGAGGGGGAGGAGATAAGCTGTGACATCATCTATTGTCAGTAGTGATGTAATGATGGGTCAGTGTTATCTATATAGAGGTCATTGTACAGGAGGGGGAGGAGATAAGCTGTGACATCATCTATTGTCAGTAGTGATGTAATGATGGGTCAGTGTTATCTATATAGAGGTCATTGTACAGGAGGGGGAGGAGATAAGCTGTGACATCATCTATTGTCAGTAGTGATGTAATGATGGGTCAGTGTTATCTATATAGAGGTCATTGTACAGGGAGGGGGAGGAGATAAGCTGTGACATCATCTATTGTCAGTAGTGATGTAATGATGGGTCAGTGTTATCTATATAGAGGTCATTGTACAGGAGGGGGAGGAGATAAGCTGTGACATCATCTATTGTCAGTAGTGATATAATGATGGGTCAGTGTTATCTATATAGAGGTCATTGTACAGGGAGGGGGAGGAGATGAGCTCTGACATCATCTATTGTCAGTAGTGATGTAATGATGGGTCAGTGTTATCTATATAGAGGTCATTGTACAGGGAGGGGGAGGAGATAAGCTGTGACATCATCTATTGTCAGTAGTGATGTAATGATGGGTCAGTGTTATCTATATAGAGGTCATTGTACAGGGAGGGGGGAGGGGATAAGCTGTGACGTCATCTATTGTCAGTAGTGATGTAATGATGGGTCAGTGTTATCTATATAGAGGACATTGTACAGGGAGGGGGAGGAGATGAGCTGTGACATCATCTATTGTCAGTAGTGATGTAATGATGGGTCAGTATTATCTATATAGAGGACATTGTACAGGGAGGGGGAGGAGATAAGCTGTGACATCATCCATTGTTAGTAGGTTGGGGGGAGGGAGCTCCACTACGACAATATCTGCGGGTTTCAGCCTTGTGACTTTAAGGATATGCTCATAGTTTATCTCCGCACATAATTCTGGGCCCCTGCATGTTACTACACCACAGCGGCTGCTCCCATGTGCTCCCACAAGCTGGTGCTGACGAGGCCGCATGATCCCACAATGCAAATGCGTCTTCATTAAGCAAATATAAACACAAATACAAGGAAATGTCCTGTAACTCTGCAAAAACAACAGAAAATCTGGAAAGATCTTTGTTATTTTTTCATACTTTGGATCCAGTGAGCTCGGCTTGAGATACACAAACATGTTTCGTATTTTACCGTTCCTCATAGGGATCCCCATGAATGTCGTAAACCTAGTGAGAAGGAACAAATCCCGGCATGAGCCGCACTGAGAGCAGCTTTATGGCGGGGAAGGGGCCGCGCCGCACTGGGGGCTGTTTCCATGCGAACCACAAAGGAATTAATTCCTGTTCACAATGATGTAATCAGCGCGAGGCTGGCACCGCCGTGACTGACAGGTGTCACAGGAGATGACAAAGGTTATGACAGGGTGACGCACAGGAAATTACAGGGGACTACTGCAACAGCATTCCCAGATCCAAACTGGGGTGAAAGCCAAAACCCACACGCGATACAGGGAAATGTGACAATCTGTACTGGATGGGTGTCACATAATCAAACCCATGTTTATAATTAGAAATGTATTATGTACAATGTATTCAGTGCCTTTAATAAGAATTTTTAAGGGATTCCCCAGAAACACACATTAATCAGTGAGTAGATATTGTAGTTATATTCCTGTACGTAGTGGGCAGTATTATAGTAGTTATATACTTGTACATAGGGGTCAGTATTATAGTAGTTATATTCCTGTACGTAGTGGGCAGTATTATAGTAGTTATATACTTGTACATAGGGGGCAGTATTATAGTAGTTATATTCTTGTACATAGGGGGCAGTATTATAGTAGTTATATTCCTGTACATAGGGGGCAGTATTATAGTAGTTATATTCCTGTACGTAGTGGGCAGTATTATAGTAGTTATATACTTGTACATAGGGGGCAGTATTATAGTAGTTATATTCTTGTACATAGGGGGCAGTATTATAGTAGTTATATTCCTGTACATAGGGGGCAGTATTATAGTAGTTATATTCCTGTACATAGGGGGCAGTATTATAGTAGTTATATTCTTGTACATAGGGGGCAGTATTATAGTAGTTATATTCCTGTACATAGGGGTCAGTATTATAGTAGTTATATTCCTGTACATAGGGGGCAGTATTATAGTAGTTATATTCTTGTATATAGGGGGCAGTATTATAGTAGTTATATTCCTGTACATAGGGGGCAGTATTATAGTAGTTATATTCTTGTACATAGGGGTCAGTATTATAGTAGTTATATTCTTGTACATAGGGGGCAGTATTATAGTAGTTATATTCCTGTACATAGGGGGCAGTATTATAGTAGTTATATTCTTGTACATAGGGGGCAGTATTATAGTAGTTATATTCCTGTACATAGGGGGCAGTATAATAGTAGTTATATTCTTGTACATAGGGGGCAGTATTATAGTAGTTATATTCTTGTACATAGGGGGCAGTATTATAGTAGTTATATTCTTGTACATAGGGGGCAGTATTATAGTAGTTATATTCCTGTACATAGGGGCAGTATTATAGTAGTTATAGTCTTGTACATAGGGGGCAGTATTATAGTAGTTATATTCTTGTACATAGGGGGCAGTATTATAGTAGTTATATTCTTGTACATTGGGGACAGTATTATAGTAGTTATATTCTTGTACATAGGGAGCAGTATTATAGTAGTTGTATTCTTGTACATAGGGGGCAGTATTATAGTAGTTATATTCCTGTACATAGGGGGCAGTATTATAATAGTTATAGTCTTGTACATAGGGGGTAGGGGGCAGTATTATAGTAGTTATATTTTTGTACATAGGGGGCAGTATTATAGTAGTTATATTCTTGTACATAGGGGGCAGTATTATAGTAGTTATATTCGTGTACATAGGGGGCAGTATTATAGTAGTTATATTCTTGTACATAGGAGGCAGTATTATAGTAATTATATTCCTGTACATAGGGGGCAGTATTATAGTAGTTATATCCCTGTATATAGGGGGCAGTATTATAGTAGTTATATCCCTGTATACAGGGGGCAGTATTATAGTAGTTATATCCCTGTATATAGGGGGCAGTATTATAGTAGTTATATTCTTGTACATAGGGGGCAGTATTATAGTAGTTATATTCTTGTACATAGGGGGCAGTATTATAGTAGTTATATTCTTGTACATAGGGGGCAGTATTATAGTAGTTATATTCATGTACATAGGGGGCAGTATTATAGTAGTTATATTCCTGTACATAGGGGGCAGTATTATAGTAGTTATATTCCTGTACATAGGGGGCAGTATTATAGCAGTTATATTCCTGTACATAGGGGGCAGTATTAAAGCAGTTATATTCCTGTACATAGGGGGCAGTATTATAGTAGTTATATTCCTGTACATAGGGGGCAGTATTATAGTAGTTATATTCTTGTACATAGGGGGCAGTATTATAGTAGTTATATTCGTGTACATAGGGGGCAGTATTATAGTAGTTATATTCGTGTACATAGGGGGCAGTATTATAGTAGTTATATTCCTGTACATAGGGGGCAGTATTATAGTAGTTATATTCTTGTACATAGGGGGCAGTATTATAGTAGTTATATTCTTGTACATAGGGGGCAGTATTATAGTAGTTATATTCCTGTACATAGGGGGCAGTATTATAGTAGTTATATTCTTGTACATAGGGGGCAGTATTATAGTAGTTATATTCTTGTACATAGGGGGCAGTATTATAGTAGTTATATTCTTGTACATAGGGGGCAGTATTATAGTAGTTATATTCTTGTACATAGGGGGCAGTATTATAGTAGTTATATTCTTTTACATAGGGGGCAGCTATGTCTCTCTAATCTCATAGAACCACTTTGTGATGTTAAGTACAGAATTTGGATACATGATTGTCTGCAGCTGCACACTCTGAGATTCGATATGTTAAGGTGTTACATCCGTTTAAATCAGCAGACTTACAATTGGAAGTGCTGGTGTATTATGCCTGGTAAATCTCATTTACAAGCAGCTTTCTGTTCAGTATGAGCGCAGTATAATAGACACCAGTTGAACACATTTTTCAAACAGAATTATGAATGCCGCATCTGAATTACATCGTATGTAGAAGACACTTCCCAGAGCACCAACTGCATTGTATTCATAGTTCTATGTTTGTTACTTTGTTCGTGTTAAATCCTGCAGTAAAGGGTTAAAGCAGCAGAGGTGTGAAGTCGGCATTAGTTTTCCATACTGGATGGTATGGATTTTTAGCTGTCTGATTTGGGCAGAGCACATGGATCTGTCTCTACCCATGCTGCTACACAGGAAGCTGAGAGAGGAGGATAGGTAAGTACTAAGTCTATTTTTTTTTATAAAATGAGGGGAGGCTGCTGGGCATTTCATCACTGGGGAAGGCTGCTGTACATTTCATTAGTGAGGGGAGGCTGCAGGACATTTCATTACTAGGGGAGGCTGCAGGACATTTCATTACTAGGGGAGGCTGCAGGACATTTCATTACTAGGGGAGGCTGCTAGACATTTCATCAGTGGTGGAGGCTGCTGGACATTTCATCAGTGGTGGAGGCTGCTGGACATTTCATCAGTGGGGGAGACTGCTGGACATTTCATTACTAGGGGAGGCTGCTGAACATTTCATTTGTGAGAGAAGGTTTCTAAACATCCAATTATTGAGGGGAGGCTGCTGGGTATTTCATTAGTGAGGGGAGGCTGCTGGACATTTTTTTTAGTGAGGGGAGACTGCTGTGTATTTCATTAGTGAGGGGAGGCTTATCGGTATTTCATAAGTGACAGAGGCTGCTGGACATTTCACTAGTAAGTGGAGGCTTGTAGGCATTTCATTAGTTAGGGGAGGTTGCTAAACATTTCAATAGTGAGGGGAGACTGCTGGGTATTTTATCAATGAGGGGAGGCTACTGGACATTTCATTAGTGAGGGGAGATTGCTAGGCAGTTTATTAGTGAGAGGAGGATGCTGTACATTTTATTAGTGAGGGGAGACTGCTGGGTATTTCATTAGTGAGGGGAGGCTGATGGACATTTCTTTAGTAAGGGGAGGCTGCTGGATAATTTATTATTGAGGGGAGGCTTCTGAGTATTTCATCAGTGAAGGGAGGCTGGTGGACATTACATTAATAAGGGGAGGCTGATGGACATTTCAGTAGTGAGGGGAGACTTCTGGGCATTTTATTAGTGAAGGGAGGCTGCTGGACATTTCATTAGTGAAGGGAGGCTGTCGGACATTTAATGAGCGAAGGTAGGCTCCTGGACATTTTATCAGTGAGGGGAGACTGCTGGGTATTTCATTAGTGAGGGGAGGCTGCTGGACATTTCATTAGTGAAGGGAGGCTGTCGGACATTTAATGAGCGAAGGTAGGCTCCTGGACATTTTATCAGTGAGGGGAGACTGCTGGGTATTTCATTAGTGAGGGGAGGCTGCTGGACATTTCATTAGTGAGGGGAGACTGCTGGACATTTCATTATTGAGGGAAGACTGCTGGACATTTCAATAGTGTGGGGAGGCTGCTGGGTATTTCATTAGTGAGGGGAGACTGCTGGGTATTTCATTAGTGAGGGGAGGCTGCTGGACATTTCATTATTGAGGGGAGACTGCTGGACATTTCATTATTGTGGGGAGACTGCTGGACATTTCATTATTGAGGGGAGGCTGCTGGACATTTCATTAGTTAGGGGAGGTTGTGACCAATGCATTTCTCACCTTAGGCTTATAGTCAAGTCAATGCGTTTTCCCATTTTTTTTGTGGTAAAATTAGGTACCTTGGCTTACATGTGGACCGGCTTATACTCGAGTATATATGGTTTTCTCCCCATAAATAGTTATTAAAAGGAAATTTACACATCATCCCTCAAAAAATAACCCCGAATGTGGCTACATTGATGGAAAAATATAAAAAAAAGTCTTGGCATCCGACAAGGGAAAATAGGGGAAAAAAAAGGCTCGGTCACTAAGGGGTTAAAATCCATGCCATGCAGATGCGCAGGGTCCTCCTTTAATAATTGCCTTTCCCAGATTTACTAATCAGATGTGACCTTTTCTAGCTTTTATTATTTCCTTCCTCTAGAATACTGCAGCGCGTCCAGTTCACAGCTGTTTCTAGCAAAACACATAGAGAAAAGGCTGAGGACATTCACCGCGGAGTCGCCAGAGATGATTATTACGCGCCTGTAGAAACCACGGACATGCGGACAGTAGCTGCCGGCGATTCTTACACTCGCTAAAATGTCAGCAAATGCAACATGTTAAGAGAAAAATCAATGAAGTGCAGAACGAGCGAGCGGCGCTGCCCACATCCAGGCCCAGCACAGCGAATATATATGTCCACTTATGTCACTGGGAAGAGAAATGTAACAGAGGGAGGGGGGGGGGGGGGTAATATATGTCTCTTATCTGTCATTGGTGACAATATAATAGTATCTTCCCATCTCCTGGACATGTCACTAGATGTTACCAGGGAACAACCCAGGCATTGCCTTCACTCTTGTTTTTACATTAGTACATAGAGGGTAGTATTATAGTAGTTATATTCTTGTACATAGGGGGCAGTATTATAGTAGTTATATTCCTGTACATAGGAGCAGTATTATAGTAGTTATATTCTTGTACATAGGGGGCAGTATTATAGTAGTTATATTCTTGTACATAGGGGCAGTATTATAGTAGTTATATTCTTGTACATAGGGGGAGGTATTATAGTAGTTATATTCCTGTACATAGGGGGCAGTATTATAGTAGTTATATTCCTGTACATAGGGGGCAGTATTATAGTAGTTATATTCCTGTACATAGGGGGCAGTATTATAGTAGTTATATTCTTGTACATAGGGGGCAGTATTATAGTAGTTATATTCCTGTACATAGAGGGTAGTATTATAGTAGTTATATTCTTGTACATAGGGAGCAGTATTATAGTAGTTATATTCCTGTACATAGGGGGCAGTATTATAGTAGTTATATTCCTGTACATAGGGGGCAGTATTATAGTAGTTATATCCCTGTACATAGGGGGCAGTATTATAGTAGTTATATTCTTGTACATAGGGGGCAGTATTATAGTAGTTATATTCTTGTACATAGGGGCAGTATTATAGTAGTTATATTCTTGTACATAGGGGGAGGTATTATAGTAGTTATATTCCTGTACATAGGGGGCAGTATTATAGTAGTTATATTCCTGTACATAGGGGACAGTATTATAGTAGTTATATTCCTGTACATAGGGGGCAGTATTATAGTAGTTATATTCTTGTACATAGGGGGCAGTATTATAGTAGTTATATTCCTGTACATAGAGGGTAGTATTATAGTAGTTATATTCTTGTACATAGGGAGCAGTATTATAGTAGTTATATTCCTGTACATAGGGGGCAGTATTATAGTAGTTATATTCCTGTACATAGGGGGCAGTATTATAGTAGTTATATTCCTGTACATAGGGGGCAGTATTATAGTAGTTATATTCTTGTACATAGGGGGCAGTATTATAGTAGTTATATTCTTGTACATAGGGGGCAGTATTATAGTAGTTATATTCTTGTACATAGGGGGAAGTATTATAGTAGTTATATTCTTGTACATAGGGGGCAGTATTATAGTAGTTATATTCCTGTACATAGGGGACAGTATTATAGTAGTTATATTCCTGTACATAGAGGGTAGTATTATAGTAGTTATATTCTTGTACATAGGGGGCAGTATTATAGTAGTTATATTCTTGTACATAGGGGGCAGTATTATAGTAGTTATATTCTTGTACATAGGGGGAAGTATTATAGTAGTTATATTCTTGTACATAGGGAGCAGTATTATAGTAGTTATATTCCTGTACATAGGGGGCAGTATTATAGTAGTTATATTCCTGTACATAGGGGGCAGTATTATAGTAGTTATATTCCTGTACATAGGGGGCAGTATTATAGTAGTTATATTCTTGTACATAGGGGGCAGTATTATAGTAGTTATATTCTTGTACATAGGGGGCAGTATTATAGTAGTTATATTCTTGTACATAGGGGCAGTATTATAGTAGTTATATTCTTGTACATAGGGAGCAGTATTATAGTAGTTATATTCTTGTACATAGGGGGCAGTATTATAGTAGTTATATTCCTGTACATAGGGGGCAGTATTATAGTAGTTATATTCTTGTACATAGGGGGCAGTATTATAGTAGTTATATTCCTGTACATAGGGGGTAGTATTATAGTAGTTATATTCCTGTACATAGGGGGCAGTATTATAGTAGTTATATTCTTGTACATAGGGGGCAGTATTATAGTAGTTATATTCCTGTACATAGGGGGTAGTATTATAGTAGTTATATTCTTGTACATAGGAGGCAGTATTATAGTAGTTATATTCTTGTACATAGGGGGCAGTATTATAGTAGTTATATTCTTGTACATAGGAGACAGTATTATAGTAGGTATTTTCTTGTACATAGGGGGCAGTATTATAGTAGTTATATTCTTGTACATAGGGGGCAGTATTATAGTAGTTATATTCTTGTACATAGGAGGCAGTATTATAGTAGTTATATTCTTGTACATAGGAGGCAGTATTATAGTAGTTATTTTCTTGTACATAGGGGGCAGTATTATAGTAGTTATATTCTTGTACATAGGGGGCAGTGTTATAGTAGTTATATTCTTGTACATAGGGGGCAGTATTATAGTAGTTATATTCTTGTACATAGGGGGCAGTATTATAGTAGTTATATTCCTGTACATAGGGGGCAGTATTATAGTAGTTATATTCTTGTACATAGGAGGCAGTATTATAGTAGTTATATTCTTGTACATAGGGGGCAGTATTATAGTAGTTATATTCTTGTACATAGGAGACAGTATTATAGTAGGTATTTTCTTGTACATAGGGGGCAGTATTATAGTAGTTATATTCTTGTACATAGGGGGCAGTATTATAGTAGTTATATTCTTGTACATAGGGGGCAGTAATATAGTAGTTATATTCTTGTACATAGGGGGCAGTATTATAGTAGTTATATTTTTGTACATAGGAGACAGTATTATAGTAGGTATTTTCTTGTACATAGGGGGCAGTATTATAGTAGTTATATTCTTGTACATAGGGGGCAGTATTATAGTAGTTATATTCCTGTACATAGGGAGCAGGATTATAGTAGTTATATTCTTGTACATAGAGGGCAGTATTACAGTAGTTATATCCCTGTACATAGGGGGCAGTATTATAGTAGTTATATTCCTGTACATAGGGGCAGTATTATAGTAGTTATATTCCTGTACATAGGGAGCAGTATTATAGTAGTTATATTCTTGTACATAGAGGGCAGTATTACAGTAGTTATATCCCTGTACATAGGGGGCAGTATTATAGTAGTTATATTCTTGTACATAGGGGGCAGTATCATAGTAGTTATATTCTTGTACATAGGGGCAGTATTATAGTAGTTATATTCTTGTACATAGGGGGCAGTATTATAGTAGTTATATTCTTGTACATAGGGGGCAGTATTATAGTAGTTATATTCCTGTACATAGGGGGCAGTATTATAGTAGTTATATTCCTGTACATAGGGGCAGTATTATAGTAGTTATATTCTTGTACATAGGGGGCAGTATTATAGTAGTTATATTCTTGTACATAGGGGGCAGTATTATAGTAGTTATATTCCTGTACATAGGGGCAGTATTATAGTAGTTATATTCTTGTACATAGGGGGCAGTATTATAGTAGTTATATTCTTGTACATAGGGGGCAGTATTATAGTAGTTATATTCTTGTACATAGGGGGCAGTATTATAGTAGTTATATTCTTGTACATAGGGGCAGTATTATAGTAGTTATATTCTTGTACAACAAGATACAGATACAATGCATTTCTCCCCCATTAGCAAACTCAGCTCTGCTGCATCTGTCATCACATTCTCATACATCTAATAAACGTCGTGACAAGCAATTGAGGAATAGAAAAAATAGGACGAGGAATATGGGAAACAGCAGAAGTAGATATTGGAGTCTCCTGGATACAGGCGGTGTTCCTCTCCACCAAGGGAAAGCCTCCACCTTTCATACTGAACTGCAATTAGCTTTTAGCAGCTGACAGCGAGCCGGGCGACTGACAGCCGTAAGATAAAGACTCCGACTGCACCATGGAGACTGTTGTCAAGGGACGGCTTATCTGGACCTCAGTAGTCGGATCCCCGTCCCCTTTAAGATATAATAAGCTCCAGATACATTCATATGCGCGGCGGTAATTGCTATTATTGGCTGTGGAAGCTCCTTAAACAACCTTGCTCCGAAATCATGAAAAAAAAAAAAAAAAAAACTTTTCGAGGTGCCTACAGGTCACCCTCTTGTACCAGGCAACATACAAACAGCGATGGTGGTTATGTATCAATGGGGATGTTCTCTGTAAATCTAGCGCATTCCTTGGCGCCATTGCCACAACTATTTTCGAGCCAAGATTTTAATAAACAATCTCATTATTTTTGGAACTGTGCGTGTATATTATAGGTGTATATTATAGGTGTATATTATAGGTGTATATTATAGGTGTATATTATAGGTGTATATTATAGGTGTATATTATAGGTGTATATTATAGGTGTTATACTGTATGTCCCCTGGGGATGTACTTATTTGTTGTATATAATGTTTCAGTATAGGAAATTCTATGTTTTTTGTATAATATTACAGTATATACAATGTATATTTTGGGGGCTTCAGCAGATGCTACATCTTTCTGCTTTTTCTTGAGTGACTTGTGTATTGGGTTCCTATGTTTAATTGTTTTGGGGGGATCCAGTGTGTCAGTAGGTGTTTCTGTAGATTTAATATATCAGTACCAGCCTTTCTGTATTCTCACATATCAGTGTGATACTTCTGTGTTTCTTATGTGCCCTGGTTGTCATTCTTTTTGGCATTTTATATGTCATAACTCTGTAATTCTTGTGATGATCCTATAAGTCTGTATCATTCTTCTAGGGATCCAGATCATCTGTAGAGTTTGTTATTCTACTTTCCCTACATCACATATACCAGTATGTCATGTTACATATGCCAACGTTATTCTTCCGAGTATCCCACATGTCAGTGTCATATCTCTAAAGTTGTCATCTCATTGGCATTGCAGTGTCATATAAAGTACCTACAGTGTATGTCAGTGTCTTACATCTCATGACCTTATAAGTCAGTGTCTTACATTATGGCAATATTTCATGATCTAATAAGTCATTGCCCATCTATTTATCGCCCCATATGTTGTTACTTCTTATAAGCCAGAATTTAGTGTCCACCCTCTTGGCATCCAATATGTCAGCGTCATACCTCTTATAATCCTATATGTCAGCGTCATACCTCTTATGATCCCATATGTCAGCGTCATACCTCTTATGATCCCATATGTCAGCGTCATACCTCTTATGATCCCACATGTCAGCGTCATACCTCTTATGATCCCACATGTCAGCGTCATATCTCTTATGATCCCATATGTCAGCGTCATACCTCTTATGATCCCACATGTCAGCGTCATACCTCTTATGATCCCACATGTCAGCGTCATACCTCTTATGATCCCATATGTCAGCGTCATACCTCTTATGATCCCATATGTCAGCGTCATACCTCTTATGATCCCACATGTCAGCGTCATACCTCTTATGATCCCATATATCAGCGTCATACCTCTTATGATCCTATACGTCAGCGTCATATCTCTTATGATCCTATACGTCAGCGTCATATCTCTTATGATCCCATATGTCAGCGTCATATCTGTTATGATCCCATATGTCAGCGTCATATCTCTTATGATCCCATATGTCAGCGTCATATCTCTTATGATCCCATATGTCAGCGTCATACCTCTTATGATCCCATATGTCAGCGTCATATCTGTTATGATCCCATATGTCAGCGTCATACCTCTTAAGATCCCATATGTCAGCGTCATATCTCTTATGATCCCATATGTCAGCGTCATACCTCTTATGATCCCATATGTCAGCGTCATATCTCTTATGATCCCATATGTCAGCGTCATATCTCTTATGATCCCATATGTCAGCGTCATACCTCTTATGATCCCATATGTCAGAGTCATACCTCTTATGATCCCATATGTCAGCGTCATATCTCTTATGATCCCACATGTCAGCGTCATATCTCTTATGATCCCATATGTCAGCGTCATATCTGTTATGATCCCATATGTCAGCGTCATACCTCTTATGATCCCACATGTCAGCGTCATATCTCTTATGATCCCATATGTCAGCGTCATATCTCTTATGATCCCATATGTCAGCGTCATACCTCTTATGATCCCATATGTCAGCGTCATATCTGTTATGATCCCATATGTCAGCGTCATACCTCTTAAGATCCCATATGTCAGCGTCATATCTCTTATGATCCCATATGTCAGCGTCATACCTCTTATGATCCCATATGTCAGCGTCATATCTCTTATGATCCCATATGTCAGCGTCATATCTCTTATGATCCCATATGTCAGCGTCATACCTCTTATGATCCCATATGTCAGAGTCATACCTCTTATGATCCCATATGTCAGCGTCATATCTCTTATGATCCCACATGTCAGCGTCATATCTCTTATGATCCCATATGTCAGCGTCATATCTGTTATGATCCCATATGTCAGCGTCATACCTCTTATGATCCCACATGTCAGCGTCATATCTCTTATGATCCCATATGTCAGCGTCATATCTCTTATGATCCCATATGTCAGCGTCATACCTCTTATGATCCCATATGTCAGCGTCATATCTCTTATGATCCCATATGTCAGCGTCATACCTCTTATGATCCCACATGTCAGCGTCATACCTCTTATGATCCCATATGTCAGCGTCATACCTCTTATGATCCCATATGTCAGCGTCATACCTCTTATGATCCCATATGTCAGCGTCATACCTCTTATGATCCTATATGTCAGCGTCATACCTCTTATGATCCCACATGTCAGCGTCATACCTCTTATGATCCCACATGTCAGCGCCATACCTCTTATGATCCCACATGTCAGCGCCATACCTCTTATGATCCCATATGTCAGCGTCATACCTCTTATGATCCCATATGTCAGCGTCATACCTCTTATGATCCCATATGTCAGCGTCATACCTCTTATGATCCCATATGTCAGCGTCATACCTCTTATGATCCCATATGTCATCGTCATACCTCTTATGATCCCATATGTCAGCGTCATACCTCTTATGATCCCATATGTCGGCGTCATACCTCTTATGATCCCATATGTCAATGTTCTGCTTCAGAGGTTCCCATATGTCAGCGTCAGTCGTCTGGGGACCTGTATCCTATAAATTATTTTACGTGTCAGTGTAAACATATGTATTGCTGTATAATCTGTGTTCTGAGTTACTGCTAAGCTTATTTCTACTGAAGATACTAGACTTGGATCGGCCTCGTCTGGCGCCATAGATTATTCATTTTCCTGTATCAGATTTTTCATCTATACAGCCAAACCATCCCCATATTTCTCTGTGTGTACATTATGTGCTATAATAATGACATCTATAGGTAGTAACGTAGTTTCCACTAGGGTCATCCATGACACTGCCCCAAACTCCAGCTGGGGCCTTCTTATACTGCACCGTCTGTATGTCCAGGGCCCCCGAGACCGTGATTAAAGGGGGGATTTAGATAATGATCCCTTACCATGTACTAATCTACTCCTCCGCTCATGGTAAGTAATATTGAACTCATGGGCAATGAGAGATGGAAATCTCCAGTCCTCCTCCCTGTTTTTGGAATATGTTAATGGCTCCCCAGCATTGTCATCTCATGATACGTCAGACAATATCTGATTCAGCCCTAAAGGTCTCATTGATTATTCTATTCCTAGCTGCCTATGACATTTCCAAAGGACACCCGATGGTTAACTTCAAGTTCATTGTCTAAAGGGATGGTACTGAGACCACCAGACAGGATGCATAATCAGGGGTCAGGGTGCTTCGTGACCCATTGATCATAGGGCCACCAGGTTGGGTCACAAAGCCATAGACTCCTAATGTCCTTGCACCTGCCTTAAAACTCATTACTGTTCCTCCCACTATTGTTTTTGTTACACGACCAACTAGTCCATGAAATCAGTAAATTATAGACCACAAAACCGGACAGGTAAGCAAAGGGATGGGCTCCACTTTAACCTTGACGTAAGGTCATACCCAGTGAAGATGGAAGATGCCTATTAGTCTAGATCTCCCATGGTGCTTGTCTCCTGCTACATTGTATCACACGCTCCTGTACGTTATCAAGAGCCGTGCTATCAGCATCTTGCAGGCAGAATTGACTCCCTGGTCCTCTGTGTCTGGCTGAAGCAGATAATAGGAGGACAAACATATTGACATTTGTTGAATTTCGGACTCCTCCCCGATCGGTAGCAGAGCGCATCCACCCCCCTGTACATTGTCATCTCGTCAGCAAATTAACTCTTAGGTTTTCTCATCTTTTAAGGGTCCAGATCTTGTGAGCTTATGATAATTCCTTGTCAATTCGCAGGTCATCGCCGCTCGCCTTTCCTAAGTCTTAAACATGGTTTACATAACACAACAAGAGCCACACAAACGTGTAATGACCCCCATAAATCCTGTGCAAATGGTCGCACATCTAATGAAGGGCATTAATCAGGGCGATTGAAGCCGCTGTCATCGGAAAAGACAGTAGAATTCATTATCTCACCGCCCAAAACAGCGCAATTACTGCTCATAAAAATTAAAAACAGTTTAGGAAACCGGAAAAGGTCAATGTCAAGAAAACCTCTAGAATCTATAGATGCAGCAGAGCTGAACTTGTCATTGAACTGTCTGCTTGTGCATCCAGATAATTCCTTAGGATTCTGGCACAAACAGCATAGAACAATAATGCAACAAGGGAAGCTCCATGACAAACTTGGCTCTGCTACATCTGGATAGAAGTGACCCACAAGTCATAAAAAGTAAGGACGACAATAACACGATGAACCTCTTCTTACCATGTATGCGCTACCGTAAATCGCCGCCGCTGCCGGATGCTCTTATTGACCAGCAACTTTCTGAAAAAGCATGGGGAGTTCCTTGGAGAACTACGAGGGGAGATTTTGGGGGATGTGGTTGTCCTTTTCCCAGAATGTCTGGGAAGTTCAAGCTCCAAGTGCATGTGTTCCTTGAAAGTCCTGATGTAGACGTCGGTATCCGGAGTGGAAAGCTCGTTGGAAGAATCCTTAGATGTCATATCTCAGATGTTGGCTCAGATACCCTGCCCTAGAAGCATAATACCACACAGTAACTCTGGGGAGGGCGGCGGTGGTGGTGGAGATGGGGTGGAATGGATGGGCGCCTGTAGACGTGGAGGCAGAATGATCTATTGCTGGAGCCACACTCCAAAGGACTTGGGTAGCAGAGCTTGTAAGAAGAGCTTTGTGGACTTCCTCCTTCTTAAGTGTCAGGTCTTCCCTCTCAGCCTGGTCTTTGGTGCTTGTCTGCAAGCTCCTGGATTCATTCAGCTGAACGCAGCCGCTCATGCAGTATTGATAGAAATCCCTCATCCATCCTTGTTTACCAGGACATTGTCTTCCGAAGAAATGGAAACAGTAATAAGCCTGAAGATTTGTGGGAAATAAAATGTGGATCTTCTCTTAAACAACGTCCTTCAGAGCCATCCGCTCGGCTGGGCAGATTCCTTGGATAGAAAATGATCTTCATTCAGAATTCCTTGCTGAGATGCTGAATCCAAACAACGCTGGCTCCACCTAATGCTCGCTTATTGGATGGCAGAGCTGTGACAGCGCGGCTGCTGCTCGCTCGGCTCATGAGCCTCCTGCTAGGAAGTTTTATCTGACATCTAACTATCTATATGTGTTATATTACTGCTCCCACTGTCTGGAGGAAAAGCAAATACAAATATAAAAGGAAATAGTAAATAATAAATACAATTACAATAAAAAGAAAAGAATTAAAAAATAAATAGAGATGTGCAATCAGACCTTTGTGTATGTTCTTAGTAGCAGCAGGACTGTGATATATGGATTTATATTCCAGGATTGTAGCTTCACTAGGTGCACTAGGGGTTTGTCCTGAAACTGTTGTGCTCTGTGTTCTCTGCAGCCAGTGTTAGGCATTGTCCCTGGAGAGATGTGTAATCAGACCTTTGTGTATGTTGTTAGTGGAAGCAGGACTGTGATATATGGATTTATATTCCTGGTTTGTAGCTTCTCAATGTGCACTGGGGACATATGTACACACTGCTGTGCTCTGTGCTCCCTGCAGCCAGTCTTAGCCATAATCCCGGGAGATATGTGTGATGCTACTGTCTTGTGTATGTTGTTAGTAGCAGCCGGTATTAGGTTCCTCCAGAGATGTGTAATCATACCTCTGTTTATAAATTGATTTTCATTCCAGGATTGTTTCCCTTTATGAATTGATATACAATGTATCCTTAAAGGGCATCTACCACCAGGATGAAGGCCTGTATGCAAATGAGGCTATTTGCATACATTATTTCATCCTGGTGGTAGATGTCCTTTGATAAATTAGTTCACAATGACCTATATTTTGTATTTTTATATAGAGCACCCCATTCCCCACGTCCCCAGGACAGCCATGCCTCTGCTTCCCACAGATTGACAGTTCTCACAGTAAAGAAGCCCTGTTGCCTCTGGTGATTAAACCTTGTTTTCTCCAGACGGAGACCGTTTCCCCCTCGTCTTTTGATTTGATTTAACCTGAAACAACTTACCACCATATTTTTTGTATGGACCATTCATATATTTATATAAATTAATCATGTCCCCTCGTAGTCGTCTCTTTTCCAGACTAAATAAATCTAGTTGTTTTAATCTTTCTTCATCACTGAGACCCTCCATACCCCTTATCATTTTTGTTGCTCTTCATTATCCCCTCTCCAGCTCCAGGGCATCCTTTTTATGGACCGGAGTGTACAGTGTAATATTACATCCCTATCCCCAGGGTCCAGACCTCTGATACATGACAAGATCCTACTGGCTTTAGAGGCAGCTGATTGACATTGTGCTGTTATTTAATCTATGAACTACTATTACACTCCACCAATGACATGTTGCATGTGGATTATTTGCCTCCAGGTGCATAATCTTACATTTATCCACAATGGGGCACATTTACTAAGAGCAGTGCAGTGTGTACTATGTGCAGTTACCTGTGTAGTGTGCAGGGGGCGCCAGATTCAGCACTTTTTTCGGTGCACTTTTAACATGGTGCGTGCGACACATTTCTGTCGGATTTTGCATGATAAATTTATGCGACCCAATAATTTGTTTTGCATAAAGATTAGAGCCTCCAATAAATGGTTGCATGAGATACAAATGTGATGCAAGGAGTTTGCACCTAAAAGAACGTGCAAAGTATCTGGTGACCATTGCGAGTAGGAATCATTGACCACAACTCTCTGGACCCTTCAGCCAGTTTTCACTCCAATTGCAAACGATTCCTACAAACCAATAGATTTACCCATCAGGTGTCAATGAGGGGCGGTGTAATGTATCTTCTATACATGTTTCATTATCATTTGCTTGATATTCCCCTATATAGAATAGTTCCGCAGTTCATTGTGGTTCACAGAAAATCAATCACGTTCATTACATTGTAAAGGCCATTTCTTCCCAAAGGTCAGCAGAGTATAGAGCGAGGCCTCCACATCAAGGTCTGCAGATTACAGAACAACCTCCTCCTACCGCCGCTCATCACATGTAAAGACACTAATGCACATTCACTGCAACGCAAGATCAATAACCCTGTCTGCCATGTCTGTGCACCCCAGGCATCAATGTCCATTACAGCAATCGCCCTACTCACCATATCTGGGAGGGAACTTGGTTTAATGGAATTTCCAACTTTTGGAAAACTCCCTGAGAGTTCAAAATAAATCAATAAATATACAGGCGGTCCCCTACTTAAGAACATCCAATTTACAGACGCCCCCTAGTTACAAACGGACCTCTGGATGTTGGTAACTTACTGTACTTTAGGCCTAGGCTACAATAATCAGCTGTAGGAGTTATAAAAGGTGTTAAAATCCAACTGTCACAGAGACCAAAAAAAATCTGGCTGGGGTTACAATTATATACTATACTGTTCCGACTTGCATACAAATTTAACTTAAGAACAAATCTACGGAACCTATCCTGTACGTAACATGGGGCCTGCCTGTATATATATATATATGAAAAACGATAGTCATCCATTCTGAGGACCCTGGACCCGCTGGTCTTAGTGGTCACATGCTGCGTGTGGCCACGGAGGTCATGGATTGGAAGTCACATGCACAATTATTAGGTCAGACAGTACTGAAGCAGTTAATGGCTGAGGGATCAGAGAGTAGAGAACTGTAGGGGTTTTGGGCTGCATTGGTAGTGAGTAGAGACGAGCGGACCCTAATGGTCATGTTTGGATTCCTGACCCGAACATATTGCCGGATTGGTAGTCTGGCAAATTGAACCCCTTAGCATCTAGCCATGGCTATTATTGGTCAGGGGGACACCAGCAAATGGACACCCCTGGCCAAACATAGACATGGCTAGTTTCTATGGGCGTCATTTTGCCTGAATCCGGCAATATGTTCCGTTCAGGAATCCAAACATGACCATTAGGGTCCGCTCGTCTCTACTCACTACCAATATGTCCGGGTCAGACAGCTGAACCCAAACGCTGGACCCTACCATTGGGTCTGCTCATCTCTAGTAGTGAGTATGTGCACATTTTCTTTTGCTAACCAGTCTTACATAAAACACATTGGATAGTTTGGAGGATTTACATGGGAGAGTAGTGAGGGATCATGAGAACTGTAGTCATATTCACTGTGACACCAGCCGCGAGCCCTGGCAGCATCAAAACAAAGGTGCAGCACGCTCCGAGCAAGACATGAAAAATAATCTATAAGACACATCTAGAAACATCACTCCTCGGAATGTTTTATACATTTTACAAACTCCTTGAATTCAGTCCAAGGGATTTGGAACTCTGTATCAGAAAAGTCGAGCTCTGTCCATGTAGGGAAGTGGATATTATTGATTTTATTATCAGTAACTTCTCAAGAAATCAATTCCAAAACACTAAGACAGTGAGCGTTACCCATCTAAAGCCGGGCAGACGCACGGAAGAGCAGATTCCTAGAATCCTAACGAGATGTCACATCCTATAAAGTGACCCAAAATTGACCCAACCTCAACAAATTTAATTGGCTTTTGGAATTGTTCCGGTCCCGGATACCTTATTATTTATGCTACACGAGGCACTAAGAGCAGAGGTCACAGAGGGATAATGACAGAGGATGCAACTGGAACAAAGGCACAAAGCTGCAGCTGTGAGCATCATGACTCCACTTCCTGCATGCAGCATTTGTGAGAATGAGGTTTATGTTTATTTGTGGGAATTTAAGTGAACGATAACATGATCCGGCCGACCCCGCTGAGATGGCGGCTCCCAGGGAAAGTCGTGTGGAGAAATAGATCAACATTTTCCATTAAATGTCCAGATAAAAATAAGTACAAAAGCCACGAGTATCTGACAATAAACTGGTACTTCTGGTAATCCGGCACACTGTCAGTCCGGATTATCAGAATATGGATGTAAGGTTCTGGTACACTGTCAGTCCGGATTATCAGAATATGGATGTAAGGTTCTGGTACACTGTCAGCCCGGATCATCAGAATATGGACGTAAGGTTCCGGCATACTGTCAGTCCGGATCATCAGAATATGGACGTAAGGTTCCGGCACACTGTCAGTCCGGATCATCAGAATATGGACTTAAGGTTCCGGCACACTGTCAGTCCGGATCATCAGAATAAGGACTTAAGGTTCCGGCACACTGTCAGTCCGGATCATCAGAATATGGACATAAGGTTCGGGCACACTGTCAGTCCGGATCATCAGAATATGGACGTAAGGTTCCGGCACACTGTCAGTCCGGATCATCAGAATATGGACATAAGGTTCCGGCGCACTGTCAGTCCGGATCATCAGAATATGGACTTAAGGTTCCGGCACACTGTCAGTCCGGATCATCAGAATATGGACGTAAGGTTCCGGCGCACTGTCAGTCCGGATCATCAGAATATGGACGTAAGGTTCCAGCACACTGTCAGTCCGGATCATCAGAATATGGACTTAAGGTTCCGGCACACTGTCAGTCCGGATCATCAGAATATGGACGTAAGGTTCCGGCGCACTGTCAGTCCGGATCATCAGAATATGGACTTAAGGTTCCGGCACACTGTCAGTCCGGATCATCAGAATATGGACGTAAGGTTCCGGCGCACTGTCAGTCCGGATCATCAGAATATGGACGTAAGGTTCCGGCACACTGTCAGTCCAGATCATCAGAATATGGACGTAAGGTTCGGGCACACTGTCAGTCCGGATCATCAGAATATGGACGTAAGGTTCGGGCACACTGTCAGTCCGGATCATCAGAATATGGACGTAAGGTTCCGGCGCACTGTCAGTCCGGATCATCAGAATATGGACATAAGGTTCCGGCGCACTGTCAGTCCGGATCATCAGAATATGGACGTAAGGTTCCAGCACACTGTCAGTCCGGATCATCAGAATATGGACTTAAGGTTCCGGCACACTGTCAGTCCGGATAATCAGAATTTGGACGTAAGGTTCCGGCGCACTGTCAGTCCGGACCATCAGAATATGGACATAAGATACCGGCACACTGTCAGTCCGGGTCATCAGAATATGGATGTAAGGTTCCAGCACACTGTCAGTCCGGGTCATCAAAATATGGACCTAAGGTTCCGGCACTGTCAGTCCGGGTCATCAGAATATGGACATTAGGTTCCGGCACTGTCAGTCCGAGTCATCAGAATATGGATGTAAGGTTCACACATTCGGATCACGAGATGCAGATGTATTTTCTGTACAATCAGTGAACAGGAATATAATATCTTTCATCCACAGGATAAATGCCAGGCACATGTAAAAGGGAAGATGTCGCTGTGCTAAAACTAGCTTCACATATCCTCAGATGGAAGTCATTCCCAAAGCCTGAGATGACACTTAACAACCAAACTGGTCAGTGATGTCATGTCCCCAGTGATTATTATTCTCCAGAGTCGGTTCAAGAGAAACAAAATTGTTTGATCTCCTCATAATTCCATGAAGTGCAACATAGTTTCAACAGTCACTTATCCAGGGGCGTAACTACAGCGGCAGAAGCTGCTATGGGGCCCGCAGAATTAGGGGGCCCTGGGGACAGATCTGAGCAAGTGTATAAATGTATATATCAGTGCATAAATGTGTGAATATACAAATATGTATATTTTTTGATTGGGTGGAGGGGCTCCACTCAGAAGTCTGCTAAGGGGCTCTGCCTCTCCTAGTTGCGCCCCTAGATATATCTGACCCACTGCTCATCCTGTGATTCCTGAGATTTCGTCTGGTGTCTTTAAAGGAAATATCCTATCAAAATCCATCCTGATAAACCAGGGACACTTACTCATAGGTCCAGGCCCCGTGACATTGATATTCTTCTTCTATTTGTTGTCCATGGCCTCCTTCCTTCCAAAATAAACTTTTACAATTATAATAATGAGCCACAATGGTTCCACCACAGCCCCTCTGTGCTGTAGCTTCACAGGCTGTTACACTGTACAGGAGCATTTCCCCTCTCCCACCGTGTGCTGAAGCTTTCTCTACTGCAGTGAGATTACATTTACAGTAGAGTGAAGGGGATGTGCTGTGGGAGTCAGGGGAGACAGCGATACAGCCTGTGAAGCTGCAGCATGGAGGAGCTCTGGTAACTGCCCCTGAGCCAATCTGACTGGTAAGTACCCCATAAACAATAGTGGAAAACAATATGTTTCTTCCCTCTGTCCCCTCTAAATAAGCCTTTTCTTTCCAGACATCTATTTCCCACCCAGACCCTGCAGTCCCCTGCAGACCCGTGCCATAGGTTCGCCCCCTGCACTACACAGACCCCTCTGTTGCCACCAGACGCCTATGTCCTCCCAAATGCTTCAGTCCCCTAGAGACCCTCTATCCCCCTACAGACATTTCCAGTAGTAGTATCTACCCTGAGAACAAAATGATCACATGCTGAACTCTCACTACCCGATCCTTTCCCCTCATCTGCTGTCAGGTAGAGTCGGAAGCCCCTATACCAGTGATGGCGAACCTATGGCACTGGTGCCAGAGGTGGCACTCTGAGCCCTTTCTGTGGGCACCCAGGCCATCACCAGAGATGACTCCAGATATCTTCCTGCGGTCCCAGACAGCCCAGGACTTGCTGTGTACAGAGCTATTTTAAAGTGACAGCTCTACCTGGGACTATTTTCTGCTTTATTGGTGTCCTCAGGTGCTGGTATCAATGAAAGCTGTGACAGAGAAGGGAGTATAAATCACAAATTAAATTTCTGTGTTGGCACTTTGCGATAAATAAGCGGGTCTTTGTTGTAGTTTGGGCACTCAGTCTCTAAAAGGTTCGCCATCACTGCCCTATACTTATAAGAGGGTCATTTGGCTGTGGCCAAATCCATGTTTTCAAGATCCATAACTTAGTTCCTATAGTCTATGCTCAATACTGTACAATTCATTCGAAGTCATATTATGTATGTTATGCTTCTAGTGCAGTATATGAAGGCACCATATGGCGGCACAATACAGGCGTCATAGATATGCCTTGCTTTAGGTTTATATTATTAGCAATGTTATCGCCAATGTAGAAATCCTAGATGATTCCAAATTGGCTTATAGAATATTTACAATACAAGAAGATGATGCAAGCGATTGCCAGGCAGCGTCCGGATTTTGGGGGAAAAGCAAAAAAAAATTTTTGATAGTTTGCAAAATCAGGAATAGGAATATAAAAGACGTGGACCTGCATTTTATCCCTGTGCGATCCTACAGGTCTCTTTAAACGCATTCTGAATTGTCAGGATATTAAAAAGTTATCCTAATATTACCTATCAATGCAGGAAAAAGATGTCCTATAAGGGTAATAAAGACTTAACTCAAGACTTTATCTCTGTAATGGAATTGTGGGGTCCTGTGATATCACTTGGCAAACTCTGGAGTACGGCCTCAGTTATTTGGTCTCCATCTTTATGGTTTCCTCTAACAGTTGACACATCTCTGCTCTGAATCTGCCAAAAAATCCTCAATAAAGTTACTTCATTACAAGCCCCGTGCCCCATGTAGACATTTAGCAACAAGCTCTTAAAGAATCTACCACCAAATCCATCCTGACAAACCAGGGACATAACTCATAGATCCAGGCACCGGGACTCTGATAATCATCCTATATTTGTTATCCATGGCCTCCTTCCTTCTAAAATCAAAATTTTAAATTAGAGTTATGAGATTAAAGGGCTCCTGGGGGTGTTACCAGAGTCCCTCCGTGCTGCAGCTTTGCAGGCTGTTACACTGTTCCCTCAGCACTTCCCCCACCCTCTGCCTGCTGTAATCTCACACAACGGGAGGGGGGAGTGCTCCTGCACAGTTTAACAGCCCGTGAATCTGCAGATTCTGTGAATCTTCTACGCCAGAAAATTCATGTAGAAGCACTCATAAATCTCCCTCAATGTCTTGTTTCTTGGGCAGCACGGTGGCTCAGTGGTTAGCACTACAACCTTGCAGTGCTGGGGACCTGGGTTCAAGTTTGTATGTTCTCTCTGTGTTTGTGTAGGTTTCCTCCGGGTCCTCCGGTTTCCTCCCACACTCCAACACATACTGGTAGGTTGATTAGATTGTGAGCCCCATGGGGACAGGGACTGATTTGGCAAGCTCTGTGTAATCTGTGTGCGTGCTATATAAATAAAGGAATTATTGATTATGAATTAATTCATGGGTGCGCATGGGTGACGTTTCGCTGGAGGGACATGGAGAGCTGATCTGAGAGCGGGATTTGATAAGCTGCAAGTTGGGCAGTTGCAGCGCTCCAGGAGCTAACGGCGTGTCTCGGCTTTACTAAGCTTCCCATTCATTTGAATTCTGGATAAAAGTTATTTTTCGATTACTCTATTTTCCCAAAAAACAAGAAAGGGTAAGATGTTTGTGGGAGATTGCACCATCACATCTGCAAAAATATTATAAAGCCTTATAAGACCCGGATATTCAGCCATCTCCAAACCTGGCCTCAAAGCGAGATGTGCTGCAAAAACATATTGCTGCCCTTATCAAACCCAAAGCCCCAGTGACTGGACAATCCTCCTCATACATCCCGGGACCAGAAGATCTCACCGCTGACCTCTCCGAGGCTGGGAGAGCCGGCCTCATGTTCTGCGCCTTCCCTGAAAGATTTGTTTATCTTCCAGCTGACATTTTTCCATGGCACGAGGGTAACATCCCATAGATGAACTAGTACGAGCTATTTGAAGATCTCTTCATATCTACTGCTGTTTTTTTTGGCCGCGTCCCAAATATCAATCAAGTGCCTACGTCAATGCACAGCGCGGCCTGCGTGGAGCACACAGGATCGGATTAAATGGCTCCAAAATTAATTGCAACGTTTTGCTTTTGACACCAAGTCTTAAATGTATTTGTCCCCTAATGACGGGAAGACGCAGCCAATTTACCAGATGAGTCGGCATTAAGCCCTTTGGCTGCCGAGCCTTGGGGCATAAAAGGCCTCATTTTGCAAATCTACAGGGCGGCAACAGGTTCAGGTCACAAAATTGCAATTTCCACCGTCAGCAAGTGAAAACACAGCAGCAGATTCCCAGTATATATTAGATCTTAGCTGTCAAGTCCTATACCAGTCCATATCTATACGGAGGCAGAACATCAGGAGCCATTAGTCTAGATTTATTCTGACAAGAGAACGCGCGTCTTCCGTGGAATAAAAAGACGCGTCTAGACATTTTGCTGACTGGGAATACAATGGCAGCCAAGGCAATGTAATATGTGTCATGTACCAGACATGATTAGTATATATAATGAATGGATGAAAGATAATGTGATACAATGTGATCGTTATAATCCTATACACTGTATTACGTTTGTCAATTCCTCAAGATCCCCTTTTGACCAAAATTTGAACCTTCATAAGCTCACCACTTCTCACAGGGTTTGTTACATTTGTTTGCGACACAAATGTTTCTCCTGATAGTTATAATGTATCAGTGAGAGGCTCTGGCATTTACAGTAGAATCCATGACAGGATCTATGAAATTCATTACCGATTCTTAGGAAACGTCATCAATATCAGATCAGGAGGGTCCTCAAAGCTGGTGGGTTTGACAGCCATGGTGGCCACCACCCATAATATAGTCCGCCATTGAGCAGGGATTAGGCACCCAGCACCTCTGCCAATAAAGCGTCCACATGTCATTGTCCAGACGAACATTGCAGTTTCACGGCGCCATACATTGTATAGTGGCCATGCTTAGTATTACATCACAATCCCATTCAAGTGACAGATGAACATGATATCTGATGGCCTAGATAGCTGCATAAATATTCTTCCTTTACCTTGGAAATCTGCACTATCTATCCGCTAATTTCCCGACACCAATAGTGCACCACGGACACGGAGGTGATACGGGGACTGCACTCGGATCCAGTGGAGGGGAACGGAGAGAGAAGCAAGGAACCTAGGAGATCTTCCATTTTTAACCTGAGGGAAGGTGGTGAGACTGCTCATTGAAATTTAAAGTTGTTTTAAAGAGTAGAGCAGTGACATTTGTTGACTGTGTAGATAGCGGAAGAAGCCCTCACCGGATTACTGCTGTGACTTTGAGGAACTGATCTGTTGTGGTGCCAGGTATTGAAACCCAGCTCTGAATTTTATGAATCATCTACTTAGGGGAGATCACTACTTGCAGATTTGTACAGCTCCCACTGACCTCAGTAATATGAAATAAGCTCCCCCTAGTGGTGTCTTCACGTAGGAAGAATTTGTTTTAGTGATACCACTGTTTGAGGAAATGCAGAAATCTATCAGAATCAGAAAAAGAAGCTGCAGCCACAGTAAAGATATTTTTTGGACAGCACATCTAAAAGAGAGAAGGTATAGCTCATCTTGCAAAAAAACAAGTCCTCACATAAATCCTTCAATATAAAAATTAAAGTGATTGCTTTCAAATCATCTTTTTTTGAGAAAACATTAAAACACCATAAATATTTGATGTCACTATAATCGTAGAGAATAAAAGTAAAATGATATTTATGACACAAAAGTTCCAAAACAGAAACATTGGGCTACATTTATCCAGCAGTCTGAGTCTGTCTTCAGGTTGCACATGTATTTATGAAGGGTCTCCGATGGCTGCGCCCTGCCACTCAATCCTATGCACTGAAAGGGGTGTTCTGGTGCGGAATAGAACCGGCCACCACATTTATGTCGGAAGTCCAACACAATTGTAGCACATGCTATAGTCTTCATGAATTGGGTGCAGTCTGCACCATAATGATGCAAACTGCATGCAGTACACGCTGCCGCACTATTAGGAAATGTGGCCCATTGACTTTTTTCTTCATTCAACGGTTAATGAAATTTGATTTCAGGGATTTCCAGTCCCTCATTTACTAGGTGGTCCCAGTAGTTGGCTACATTAATCCCCTATGCTGTGGTTAACGAAAACAGACACTTTAAAGGGGTATTCCTCCAAAATAAGTCAGGCCCTCTCTGCAGTGATGAGACCACCACAGATCATCAGAACAGGGGGTGGGAGGTCTGATGGGGTCCAAGTTACCTACGTTGGACTCATTGTTGCTCCCCGAGATGAGCGGAGCAGACAGCTGCCTATGTCCGTTCTGCTCCATTCATCTCTATGGAGCTGACGAAGATTGCCTATCGGCAAGTTAGACCCGATCTTGTGAATGGGCCTAAGGCTACATTCACACACACGTATGGGGGACGTATATATGATATATACTGAACCCCATGATGTAAACATATGGGACCCTCTTAGATATATACATGGATACAGTATGTAGATCATGTCTGTGTCTCTGTTGGGGTTGGGACCATTTTTGAGTCTTGCTTTGTGGCCCCAGGAAGAAGCCATCATGTGTGTAGACAGAGTAGATGCCTGTGTGTCACGGTGTCTTCTAGGCTCGGGATGGAGCAGCAGGCTCCATGCATAGTAACTACATAATAAGCCGCTCTGACGTCTTGCAGTTGTCTGCACCGCGCCTTCGTACTTGGATAAGTGGAGATACGTGTGAGGAGCAATCTGAGCTTTCCACCAAGAAGCCGGTGTGAAGGTCAGAGGAGAATGCAGAGACTGCGTCGTGGGAGCAGGAAGACGGAAATAGATTTAATGGGGAATAATTGAAGCAAGTGAGAAACTTTCAGGATGATGCAGAATCCATTCTACAAAGCTGCTGCGGGTCCCTCTGCTGTCAGTGATGTTCCCACATATGACATCCGCAGGAAACGCACCAGAGCCTCTGTCCGCCAGCAAAAACACCGCATAATGAAGTGTATTTAGGGCTAAAGTTTGCTTTACATTATTATACAGTATCTGTCCAAGAGAATGAACATGCAGTTTCCCTATAGACATAGGAGACCCCCAGGACGCAGCCTTGATTTCAGCCTAATATACAGAATACAGGAGGCTGCTACCCCCCTAGGGATCTCTGCAGGAGGACAGACAGTTTGGAGAAATGTAAGGGAGTGTTTGGTATCCTTCAGGATCTTAAGACCAGGGTGGGTTCTACACTTAGGGATGGTGAAAGGACTCAAGAAACTCAATCACAAGGAGGCAATGAGCTTGACGGTTACATAACTATCCCCGATTCGCAAGAAAAGTTTTCAGGTGTGAGAATGCCTATTGTACTCTAATTTGCAGAAGACTTTCTGGTTTCCTTCACCTGGGATTGACTACATATACAGCTCAGACTGAAGATTTACACAAGGCGCCTCACAGGAATTACTTATAGGAAGTAGGAAGAATCCCTACAATACAGAGAAAGGGGTCAACTCATCCTTGACCTAGTTCTAGATTCTTAACCTCTTGTTAAAAAACGACGCCCCTAAAATTAATAAGATCCTTAGAACAGGCCCCTCAAATAAATTAGACCCCAGACCAAACCCCCATGATTAATGAAAACCCAGGTCAGACTCTTGAAACACGTTCAGACTCCAATAATAGTCGGAAATGTAGAATTTTCTAAATGTAATGGTATTGCTATGAAATGTTAATGTCTTGTGACGCAGTTCTCTCCGTGTTTGCGTGGGTTTCCTCTGGCTCCTCCGGTTTCCTCGCACACTCCAAAAAACATACTGGTTGGTTGTTTACATTGTGAGCCCCATGGGAACAGGGACCAATTTGGCATGCGTTGTGCAGCGCTGCGTAATCTGTAGGCGCTATATAAGTAAAGAATTATTATTATATTATTAACCGACCTGTGGAATGCCTCCTGTTATATATGTATGCAAATGAACTCATACTGGCCAGATACACTTTTGCTGTGTCTATTCAGGGATACAAACAAAACCAAGGTACATAGTATCAACAATTCACACCAAAATATTGTTAGTAGTGTTTGCCACTCATTGTCATTTGCCTTTCCTGCCTTGTGGATAATCCCTGAATCTTCAACAAGTGATTCAGCAGTACTGCTACTTACATTAGTGATGTGTGCAGACTCTCTGTGATTGTTTATTTACATGTCTGAGCTCAGCTGAACAGGAGAAGCTATAGCAGGAGAGTTATGACTTATACTGCTCCCTCCCCCTACCTCTTCCTGTGTCTGTCAGTGTATACGCACTGTGAGGAGAGAGATACAGTGGGTGACGCCATGAGTGAGAGGGAGGAAGCTGTGTATATATGCAGAGGGCAGCATGATGAGAACAGGGAAAGTCTGAAGGAGGTATACACAGGTAGATTTACATGCATAGACATGTCTAATGGAAAAGATTAATTGTAAAGTGTCCAACCCCTTTAATATAATTCAGATGACTTTGTATATTATTAAGATGACTTCATAATTCAGGTGACTAATTGTCATAGACAAAAACCCAACAAACATATTAAAGTACATATACACTCACCGGCCACTTTATTAGGTACACCTGTCCAACTGCTCGTTAACACTTAATTTCTAATCAGCCAATCACATGGCGGCAACTCAGTGTATCAGCGGCTCAGGCTGGTGGTGGTGGTGTCATGGATCCATCCTGCCTTGTATCACCGGGTCAGGCTGGTGGTGGTGGTGTCATGGATCCATCCTGCCTTGTATCAGCGGCTCAGGCTGGTGGTGGTGGTGTCATGGATCCATCCTGCCTTGTATCAGCGGCTCAGGCTGGTGGTGGTGGTGTCATGGATCCATCCTGCCTTGTATCAGCGGCTCAGGCTGGTGGTGGTGGTGTCATGGATCCATCCTGCCTTGTATCAGCGGCTCAGGCTGGTGGTGGTGGTGTCATGGATCCATCCTGCCTTGTATCAGCGGGTCAGGCTGGTGGTGGTGGTGTCATGGATCCATCCTGCCTTGTATCAGCGGGTCAGGCTGGTGGTGGTGTCATGGATCCATCCTGCCTTGTATCAGCGGCTCAGGCTGGTGGTGGTGGTGTCATGGATCCATCCTGCCTTGTATCAGCGGCTCAGGCTGGTGGTGGTGGTGTCATGGATCCATCCTGCCTTGTATCAGCGGGTCAGGCTGGTGGTGGTGGTGTCATGGATCCATCCTGCCTTGTATCAGCGGCTCAGGCTGGTGGTGGTGGTGTCATGGTGTCTTTGGGCCCCTTGGTACAACGCCACAGCCTACCTGAGAATTGTTGCTGACCATGTCCATCCCTTTATGAGCACAATGTACCCTGTAACATCTGATGGCTACTTTCAGCAGGATAATGCGCCATGTTATAAAGCTGGAATCATCTCAGACTGGTTTCTTGAACATGACAATGAGGTCACTGGACACAAATGGCCTCCACAGTCACCAGATCTCAATCCAATAGAGCAGTGATGGCTAACCTATGGCACTGGTGCCAGAGGTGGCACTCAGAGCCCTTTCTGTGGGCACCCAGGCCATCACCTGAGATGACTCCAGGTATCTTCCTGCAGTCCCAGACAGCCCAGGACTTGCTGTGGAGAGGTATTTTAAAGTGACAGCTCTACCTGGGACTATTTTCTGCTTTATTGGTGTCCCCAGGGGGTTGATATAAATGAAAACTGTGACATAGAAGGCAGTATAAATCACAAATTAAATTTCTGTGTTGGCACTTTGCGATAAATAAGCGGGTCTTGGTTGTAGTTTGGGCACTCAGTCTCTAAAAGGTTTGCCATCACTGCAATAGAGCATCTTTGGGATGTGGTGGAACGGGAGATTCGCATCATGGATGTGCAGCCGACAAATCTGCGGCAACTGTGTGATGCCATCATGTCACTATGGAGCAAAATCTCTGAGGAGCTTCCAGCACCTTGTTGTATCTATGCCACGAAGAATTGAGGCAGTTCTGAAGGCAAAAGGGGGTCCAACCCGTTACTAGCATGGTGGACCTAATAAAGTGGCCGGTGAGTGTATATGTAACATAAAATCTAGGCCACTGTCCATGATATGACATACACGCCAACAAGAACTCCCCTCAAAAATATCTTCACTTGGTGTACCACAGGTATGTGTCCAATTATAATATAAAGTACCACAAAAGTCTTGACAATAGATGATTATAAATATAAAATTCAGGCAATATAGAATATATATGGACCAATATGGTTAGGTTACCCAAGTGTGTGGGGGAGGGCAGCAAAACTAGAGACTTTTGCTGTGAAAATGAAATTAGGAATTTAAAGCCCAACTGAACTCTTCTATATGATCCAGATTTAACATGTTAGACACAGTGGGGCACATTTACTAAGGGTGCAGTCACACGTCGCGTTTAACGCATGCGTTTAAAAATGCATTGGAATAGCTGAAGTGTGATTTGCCTAATTAAACAGCTGTTAACACGTGCGTTTACAAAACGCAAATGTTAATGCTTGCGTTGTTGACGCATGTGTTATCAATGCGTTAACGATTGCATTTTGTAAACAAATGTGTTAACTGCTGTTTAATTAGGCAAATCACTCTTCAGCTATTGCAATGCGTTTTTAAACGTGACGTGTGACTGTACGCTAAGGCCCTTGCGTCAGACTTTGCACATTTTTTTAGGTGCAAACTGCTCGCACATGTATTTGAGAAGTGCCTGCACCACATATGTTGCACCTGACAAATTAGTGGTGCGTCCCGGTGCTCTGTCGGACCGTGCAGTGCAGGGGTTGCCAGATTCATGAAGAACATGTGCCAGAAATCCTGAATCTGGCGCCCCCTGCACTCTACATAGGACACTGCATATAGTACACACTGCACATAGTACACACTACACTGCTCTTAGTAAATGTGCCCCTATGTGAGCTCAATGCCTGTAAGGTGCACAGAAAGACTGTCACCCAGTTTGCCATATTTAATAAATTTACACCTCCTCATAAGGGGTCAGGGTTATTCACCACTTACAGTGATACTTCTGTCCTTCCCTATTGCTCACACTGGAACAATTTTTGTTTGGATAAACTCCATCAATTGTTCCCAAATGTCTCTGCCTCCGATATATAATAACTTTAATTAAGAGTGGGGATGGTAGATGTTTGCAGTAGCAGCGCTGGCAGGGATGATGTGACCTAGTAATTCATGGGAAGGCATTTATATGAAAGTCATAAATAAAGCCTCTGCCAGCGAGACAATAGAGGCTCCTATAAAAGCTGCTGCCCGTGTTACCCTGTCGGCCTGGCGTTAGATCGGCTGCCCAGGTCTGTGTTCTCAGCACAACATATGTGAATTAGGACATTAGACCTCCTGCTCTGGTTCGCCTGGTTAATGATATACATAAAAAAGTAGGGCAATGCCGACCAGAAGGAAATGCATCACATTATCCCAGCACCACCTGGAGGACACAATGTGAAAATTAGTCTGAAACATTGTTTTAATTAACCAGAACAAAATACAGATGTATCAGTTTTTACTTTGTTTCACATTTGGTTAAAGATCCCTGGTTCATTGTAATACAAGTGAAGAGGAGGGTGTATCCTGGAATATTGGTTGTGGTTCACCCACAATGTAATTTATGCAGGATCTAGGGATTTGACCCACGGATCTCATACTCAGTATCAACTTGGTCAAGGGATCTGATTTAAAGGAAATCTACAATTGAAATCCATCCTGATAAACCAGGGACACTTACTTATGGATCCAGGCACCGGGAAAGCGGGAATCTTGTTTTTTTGTATATTTCTTATCCATGACCTTTTTCCTTGTAATATCAACTTTTAAAATTATGGTAATGAGCCAGAAGGACAGGAGGGACAATGTATAATAATAAGAGGGGAAACAGAGAAGGGGTCCACATTAGGTGGAAGGCAGAGAGGGGGCTACTGAGGAAGGGAGAGCAGAAATGGGAACTAGATGTGAGGGGGATATGGGGGGCACATTAAAGTGTGAGTGGGCCACAGGGGGCATTATACAGTGTGGAGACCATAAAGGTGTTCACATTATACTGTGTGAAAATACAAGTAGGTGGGATAAGAAGAGTCAGAATAAAGGGCATGGCTTGGGGTACACAAATGCTTTGCTTTGCATGCCGAACCTTTTTTCCATCCTTGTCCAGCATAAAATTTGGGATATATGGCAAACGCATGGCTAACTGCAACCAACAACACAACCATAGGCTGCTCACACAAAGCTGTATATCATATCAGGTAGATATCTTGTAGTAAAAATAATAATTCCTTTATTTATAAAGCGCCCACAGATTATGCAGCGCTGCACAGATCTTGCCAAATTTGTCCCTGTCCCCATGATGCTCACAATTTAATCAACCTACCAGTATGTTTTGGAGTGTGGGAGGAAACCGGAGGCCCAGAGGAAACCCACGCAAACACGGAGAGAACATACTCTTTGCAGATGTTGACCCTGGGACTTTAACCCAGGTCCCCACCACTGCATGGCTGTAATGCTACCCACCGATCCACCGTGCTGCCATAGTAGATCAATAACGGCTCCAGGACGTGGGGTGAAAGTTAAGCTTGAGCTCATCCCATCCCCAAGCCGTTGTATCCTAACTTATTGTACTGACAGGTAATAGTAACTTCCTTGTGTGCCCCCATGGGTAATAGTGCCCCCCTTTGTATTACCACAGGTACTAGTACTTTTCTTTTGATGCTATTGCCAGTACTTTCCCACAAGTAATTGTGCCCCACTGTGTACTCCTGGAGTTGATCGTGTCTCCCTATTAATTCGGGTCTCCTACTACAAGAAGCTGCTGATACCCTGAAGAGATGTGGTAGAGGAGGATCCAAGCTGCAGTTCTAGCATTTGCATCAGTGATGAGTGGACCCTTTCGGATTTGCAGAGTTTGGATGAACTTTGAACCCAAACCTGACCAACCCCCTGTAAAACCTGCAAACATTGGTGACACCAATCGTAGGTGTTAACCCTTTAAATCCTGTTGGGGAAAGTGGCAATCAAAGGGTTAACACCCTTGATCAGTGCTGGCACCAGTTACTGGTGGGGGTGAGCCCAAATGCTGAACGCAAACTTCTGGCTGAAGTCAAGGTTTCAGGATCCAAACTTGCCTTAAGGTGAAGTGGTATATAGTATACACATCTGTAGTCTATGTATAGTCTGTATATAGTGTACACATCTGTAGTTTATGTATAGTCTGTATATAGTGTACACATCTGTAGTCTATGTATAGTCTGTATATAGTGTACACATCTGTAGTCTATGTATAGTCTGTATATAGTGTACACATCTGTAGTTTATGTATAGTCTGTATATAGTATACACATCTGTAGTCATTGAGATGGATTGCTGTATTGTCTGCAGGTGACATCACTACGTCAGGCTGTGATGTCACAAGTCTCAGCCGCTCATTGCCTCCTCTGCCTCTACCTGTATTATAATCTCACACCATTCATTTTTAGGCTTTAATATTCATTTTAGACATGTTTTTTTGCTTAGAAAGTAAAAGTCAAGTGAACCAAATATTGCGCTGGTGAGTTTACGCTCCGCGCCGCTCCTGGCCTGACTTTGTACGTCACCTTGTCAAAACAGTTATCTCCTTTCTAAGTAGCATTTTCTCTGTTCTAAAAAAAACCTAAAAATCAATGTGTTTGAGAGAATTCCCATAAGCACCGATGAAAATCACCCAATGTATCCTTGTTGCGTAGCCTTTGATTGCAGCGCTCTGCGAGATCCATTATGATAAGATGTTTTGGAGCTGCCGGACCTGAATCCCCCCGTCAGATACGGCTCTCACTTCACAGAGCGGCGGATTGTGGCGGCCGCCTGACACGCATCAAACAATTAAAACCACTGCTTAAAGAAAAGGTCAAGGAAAAGGATTATTCTAAAGGCATCTGCCTCCGCTATGGGAATCTCCAGGCCGATAAGAGCAGCAGAATGGCCCCCATCTAATAGAGATGCATATCATTATATTCTATGGGTTCTCCAATACTTCATTATAGCTCCATAGAGGTCAGAATGATTGATCAGTAATAAATAGGGCTAATAATCAGTGCTGATCAATTCCTGACCATACAGACTGCATCCCTGGAAAGATGTGTAATCAGACCTTTGTGGATGTTGTTAGTAGCAGCAGGACTGTGATATATGGATTTGTATTCCAGGATTGTAGCTTCTCCAAGTGCACAGGGGATTTGTCCTCACACTGCTGTGCTCTCTGCAGACAGTGTTATGCATTGTCCCTGGAGAGATGTGTAATAAGACCTTTGTGTTTGTTGTTAGTAGCAGCAGGACTGTGAAATATGGATTTATATTCCGGGATTGAAGCTTCTCTAAGTGCTCAGGGGAGGTGTCCTGACACTGCTGGGCTCTGTGCTCTCTGCAGACAGTGTTACGTATTATCCCTGGAAAGATGTGTAATCAGACCTTTGTGGATGTTGTTAGTAGCAGCAGGACTGTGAAATATGGATTTGTATTCCAAGATTGTAGCTTCTCCAAGTGCACAGGGGAGGTGTCCTGACACTGCTGTGCTCTGTGCTCTCTGCAGACAGTGTTATGTATTGTCCCTGGATAGATGTGTGACCAGACCTTTGTGGATGTTGTTAGTAGCAGCAGGACTGTGAAATATGGTTTTGTATTCCAGGATTGTAGCTTCTCCAAGTGCACAGGGGAGGTGTCCTGACACTGCTGTGCTCTGTGCTCTCTGCAGACAGTGTTATGTATTGTCCCTGGATAGATGTGTGATCAGAACTTTGTGGATGTTGTTAGTAGCAGCAGGAATGGTGAATATGGATGTATATTCCAGGATTGTAGCTTCTCCAAATGCACAGGGGATTTGTCCTCACACTGCTGTGCTCTCTGCAGACAGTGTTATGCATTGTCCCTGGAGAGATGTGTAATCAGACCTTTGTGTTTGTTGTTAGTAGCAGCAGGACTGTGAAATATGGATTTATATTCTGGGATTGTAGCTTCTCTAAGTGCTCAGGGGATGTGTTCTCACACTGCTGTGCTCTTATTTTTTTTTTTTATTATTTATTCAAACAATTTGAATCTTTCATAAACAGTCCAACAAAGAAAAACACACGGAAAAAGAATCTTAACAATATACTAAGCCATGTGCCCCATAATTCTGGCATAATTTCCACCAAACCATTTGTAACACACTATTCAAGACATGTGACATGTTTTTAGACACTTTTAGGCTACATTCACACGACCGTATGGAGGACGTATATACGGCCGATATACGTCCTCCATAGACAGCAATGGGCGCCCTACGGGAGCGGTACGGTGCAGCACACGTGCGGCACTGTACCGCTCCGTACCCGGGAAAAGATAGGACATGTCCTATCTTTACCCATAATACGGCGCCGTGCACCGTACATCCCTATGGAGAGGGGCGGGGGTGAGCTGCGCTCACCTCCTCCTCCTCTCCCCATGCACTGCCGTTGCCCACTACGGTACGGTACGGGCGCGCAACGGCAGTGTGAATGTAGCCTTAGACACAAGGCCTATTTACAAACTGTACAGAAATGGGCTGTTGCTTCACTGGAAATGGATGAGATCTGATAGATTGGGTGCACAGTTGCGATGCCATGCACCAAATTTTAAGGCACAAGCTAAGCCTAATAAACTAATATTAGGTGTAAAGTTAGAATAGATTGTCTAACAGTGCAAAAGAATATGCAGTGTGATATAACTGGAGCAGTACAAAACGGTCTAGCCTGACTTTGTACTGTTTGACCTCTCGTTCATTTTTGTATATTCACTCTACTGTCTGCAGCCCTAAATGTTATTTAATAAATATATAATATGTAATGGCTGAAAACTCAATTTTTCCATAAAGAGATCAGAAGCCGAGAAGTTCTGTAATCAAATTCTCTCTATCTGGAAGCACCACTAGGGGGAGCCTTCTGCATACTGTGTTATTATAGAGCCAGTATTGATCCATTGTCACATGCACTTTGTACATTTCGGAAAGTTTGACTTTCCTGCATTCAGACAGTGAACTCATGATACGATAGGTCCTATAAGATTTGCCTGCACGTGAAGTGGCCAACACCAAATATTGTGTCCCATCTGGATTTTCTTCTCCTGTTGTGTGTTATTGACACATTGGGGGTCATTTACTAAGGGCCCGATTCGCGTTTTCCCGACGTGTTACCCGAATATTTCCGATTTGCGCCGATTGTACCTGAATTGCCCCGGGTTTTTGGCGCACGCGATCGGAATTTGGCGCATCGGCGTCGGTATGCACGCGACGGAAATCGGGGGGCGTGGCCGAACGAAAACCCGACGTATTCGGAAAAACCGCCGCATTTAAAAAAAAATTTGTGTCGCGAAAATTTCACTCACCTTCATCCTGGGTAGGCCGGTGTATTTCGAGGCATTCCAGCGGACTTCAGCGCAGCAGCGCCACCTGGTGGACGTCAGAGGAACTGCTTTGATGAATCCCGGCCGGACCCGAATCCAGTGCAGAGAACGCGCCGCTGGATCGCGAACGGACCGGGTAAGTAAATGTGCCCCATTGTATGTTCCAGTACAGTGCTCATGAATGATACAAAATATCCACTCATTATTATGTAACATTCTCATGGCGTAAAAACCAGTGGCAGTGAAACATCAGCTAATGAATTAACTCTGCACAGATGATATCTTAATTGCAAGATGAGGCGGCATAATTGAAGCATGTACAATGAGACAAGGAAACGGCTCGAGCGCCGCATGTGCATGCCCATTACACAGATTTACAGATTATTTACTACAAGGAGCCGGATTCAGGACTTGGAGGATACTTGTGAGCATTAGTGGCCGAGTCCTAATCACAGCAGATGATATTACAGACTCCGTGACACAGGAATAAGTAAGGGAACATTAAAGGGATTTCCAGGATGGTTACACTAATGACCCGTCCATTAGGTGGGTCATCACTATGAGATCAGTGCGGGTCCAGGAAGCCTATTCAGGTGTTCAGCAGCTACTCAGTGCCGGTGCCGGGCCCCGACTGATCTCATAGTGATGACACATCATATGTATTGTTGCACTGACACTACACCCACCCTTAAAGGAAATCAACCATCAAAATCCATCATGATAAACCAGGGACATTACTCATAGATGAAGGCATCGTGACTGCGGTATCTTCTTATGTTTGGATCCTTCCTTCTAAAATCAACCATGAAAATTATGCCAATTAGACAGACCTGGCTCATCTATGCTCTGGCTTTACAAACTGTTGTTACACTGTGGTGGAGCAGCACATCCTTGTCTCCCCCTCCCCCTGCACTTACTGTAATCACAGCAGCAGGGAGCAGTGAGGTCACGGCCGAAGGGGGAAATGCTCCTTCACACAAACAGCCTGTGTAGCTACAACATGGAGGGGCTTGGGTAACCCTTCTGGTGCATTAGTTGATTTTAGGAGGAAGGAGGCCATGGATAATTAATAGATAACTGGTAGATTTACTTTAAAGTGAAGGGGGCCTGTAAGTTCTGTGTTTTTATAACATATGTAATCTATAGGACCACATATGGATACATTTCTGCTTGACATGTGTGTGCACTGTTTATTTTGTGCTGACTTATATAATTACATATCTTTATAGTGGTAACTAATGTGAATACACAAAGAGCCCCAAATCCTCTGCAGAGTGTTATATGGTAGACCTCCGCCTGCCTGCAGACACCACTAGGTGTGTACAGGTAGCTCCAGAGCTCCCCCTAGTGGATGCAGCAGACAACTTTTTTATTACATTTTTTTTGCTACAAAAATTGTAACAAATGAATGAAAGGTATAATATGAAAAGCACACAAGTTATAATTAGGTCATAAATAGATGATTTTTGATGCCCTGCATCGCCTTGCCCCTCAGCCAATCAAATGTTTGCACTCTGTAGCACACCTCTGCCCATTCTCAGACTAGTGCTGTCATCTTTGCTGGTATCAGGATCATACTGCAGCTCAGTCCAATAGACATGGATGGGATGAAGCTGCAGTACAAAGCACAGCCACTATACTATATAGAGTGATGGAGGGAAGACACCCCAGTAATTGGTGCCACATTGGGTTCAGTGGGTCAGGGTAAGTGTGGTGGTATCTGACATTGATGACCTAACAAGACCATAAGACATCAATACCATAGTCCTAAAAGACTCCTTTAAAATGATACAAGGTCTGGCATGTAAATGCTCCCCACATACCTCTTCCCGTACAGAAATGTGTATCATGTTGTAATGACTGCGCCCCCTGTCGCCATAGGATCCTGATTATTAGAAAACAAATGCACTGTCTGCACCAAGTCATAAGGCAGAACATTTCTGGGTGCGCAGTATAATTGCAGCAATTATCTTCTTTGCCCTCCTGTGATGACTACATTTCAAAACAGGTTTCAGGAAGAATGATGGAACCCCCAAGGAGCCGAGACAAGATGATGGACCCCCGAGGTGATGAGACAAGACGAGGAGGATTATATCTTAGGAAGGAAAATGTCACATCGCATCCCATTCCCATATATGTAACATATAGATTTTTGCCGCTAGTTTACATCTCGGCTCTATACATCTGTCCAATAGAGAAAATCCAGCAAAATCCGACCTGTACTATGACCTTGTCTGACTACGACTACAGTATATAGAACATTGGTGATTGTTGCTTTGGTGCAGTCGACCATTGAAATTAAAGGGGTATTTCCTTTTATGTATTCATTTCTTATGTATTTATACATATTTATTAGCTGTAAAACCACCTTCCACAGTCTGCACTTGCTTCAGCTAAAAGCAAGTCTAAGGAGATCTATTTCACCTGCATGAAAGTGGAGACAGTTCTTAATTGTTTGGTTTGTGCACCAAATCATCAATCCCTTGCGCCACAAACTTAA
The DNA here is from genome assembly GCF_040894005.1 of Engystomops pustulosus. Classification (NCBI taxonomy): domain Eukaryota; kingdom Metazoa; phylum Chordata; class Amphibia; order Anura; family Leptodactylidae; genus Engystomops; species Engystomops pustulosus. The sequence continues at coordinate 97,979,542 of NC_092420.1, read as the reverse complement.
ATCACACTGAAAATGATATATTGGCAGCACGGTGGCTCAGTGGTTAGCATTACAGCCTTGCAGCACTGGGGACCTGGGTTCAAGTCCCAGGGTCAACATCTGCAAAGAGTTTGTATGTTCACTCTGTGTTTACGCAGGTTTCCTCCGGGTCCTCCGGTTTCCTCCCACGCTCCAAAACATACTGGTAGGTAGATTAGATTGTGAGCCCCATTGGGGACAGGGACTGATTTGACTGCTCTGTGCAGCGCTGCGTAATCTGTGTGCGCCATAAAAATAAAAGGAATTATAGCGAGTTTCCTGCACCCAAATGCCCCACTTTGTGATATTTTAGCACCAAGCCAACATTGTACCTGGCATATAACACCCCCTCCCACCTCCTCTAATGCAGAACGTGTAACTTCCCCCTTATACCGCCTAAGCCTCCTGACTAGCTATTCAATACTTTCTGAAAATACGACCTCTCTTCTTTATCTGCTAAAATAAGAGTCGCTGATTCGACATAATATTCCAGTAAATGAAATCATATGTACATATTTAGACAACATCTGGCTGGAGATGAAATCCCAGAGTCTTCATCTGTGCAAGAATCTTGACGTTCTCCTGAACCCAGCTGGTTGTCAAGGAGACTCCCGATAATCACGGTAATTCTTGTCTGCACACCAGCCTATCATTTCTAGGATCCAGGAACGCGCTTCCATAATTAAGAGCTTTTTTCCCACAGACTGCGTCTGATTCCCTCAGGAGAATTCTGACCCCTCGCTCAACAACAAAACCAAAGCCACATCCACAATCTTCATTCAACCTTGAATATTTCCCAAACTACAAGGTTTATGGCGACCGGATCTTCCATGTTATTACAAACTGGTTGTAAATTGAATGGATTTCTACTATTGGATACAAGGGAATTCATGAAAGATTCAAGTTTTTTTTTTATCAAGCTTTATCAAAAATTTTTAAATTGTTTTCTCCATTTCTGGTCCCAGGCTGAGGCTCCCATGTCATTGCTTCTTGCATATCATTGAGGCCTATCACTGGCCTCAGCGGTCACAAGAGCATCACCAGCAACACAAAGATTGTTACAGGAAATCTACCATCAGAATCCATCCTGATAAATCCGGGACATTACTCCTAGATCCAGGCACCGGGACTGTGGTATCTTCTTATATTTGATATCCATGCCCTCCTTCCTTCTAAAATCAATTGTTATCATTATGCTAATGAGCCAGAAGCCCTTCTTGGGGGGCGTTACCAGAGCCCCTCCTTGCTGTAGCCTCACAGCATTGTGTAGGAGCACTTCCCCCTCTGTGTGAGATTACAGCAGGCAGAGGTGCTCCATGCACACTGAATTAGTCTGTGAAGATACAGTACGGAGGGGCTTTGGTAACACCCCACCAGAGCTCTTCTGACTCTTTAGCATAATTTTAAAAGTTGATTTTTTAGAAGGAATGAGACCATGGATAACAAATATAAGATGATTACCATAGTCATAGTGCCTGGATCTAGGAGTAATGTCCCAGGTGCATGTTGTAGAGAAATGCAATGTGATTTATAAAATACCATTACTGTGAATTATGCCATTTCCTTGATATTCCCAAGTGAATCTGTATGCTGATGAGGCAGTTGGTACACCTGGGGCGTGTCCTAAGCACACGGACCCCTATTCCCACATCAATCACTTGTCTCCTCTTACAGTGTTCCCCTATGTTCTCCTACTTATCTGATGAACAGGTTAATGCTGAAAGTAGAAACAGCAGGAGGACACGTCCTGGGTCCACCGACTGCTTCATTAGCATATGGATTCAACTGGGAATTTCTCAGAAACTGCATATTGGACAGAAATATCATATTGCATGTTTCTAAACGTAGTATTCTCTGTTACAATTTACCCAATACTGTATTGTAATCACCTTTCCTTGAAGGTGCTGTGGCTCTTTAAAGGGGTTGTCCAGAGGTTGACAAACATAACAGCTTCCTTCCAAAGGCATATAGAAATGAATGGAGATAACACAGGCTACCCATGGTTAGGTGAGGGGCTGTTTTTGGAAGAAAGCAGCCAAGTCTTTCAAACTCCAGACAACCCCTTTAATAGAGAACATGCCTGGACTATGGGACTGGAGCATCAGTAGTTATGGGCTTCCACCTTCAATGAGACTGTCAGTCATAGGAAACCCTTGAGAAGACCTAAGATCGACATATTCCCTGCAGGGGCTATAAGAGGAGCCCTCTGCTGCTGGGCTCTGCGATGTTCTGCAGGCTACACCACTAGGGCTCTAGGAAGCGTCTTATATAAAGACATCTTAGTAATGATAATAATCAGTAAATGTGACTGGCGCCCTAGAAATGACACGACGCGAGCTCTCCAATAAATTACCTAATTATTGTAAAATATGAGCTGGAGGGTCCTTCTGTGAATATAATGATCCTCTGCCAGGCATCCAGCTCCTTATATAGCCACTAAGCAGGGCGATTAGCATCTCTAATCACATAGGACAGTATAGGGGCCTTCCCTATTCCAGATCTAGGAGCATTAACCCTTTATGGTAGCAGAGGTTTCTGTTCAGCCCTAGCCACATGCCTTCTAACCTCCCCATCCTCCGCTGGACTAAAATGGTTTCAATTTGCATAAAAGTGGTTATTTGAGAGTCTTTTTTTAAGGATCCCTTAACACCCTGAAATGGGGGTCAAAGCTGTGCCAAAAAAGGAACAAAGGTGTCGGCGTCCCATGCGTCTCTCCTATATAAAGTACAATGTTAAAGGTACAGAATGTGCAAATGGGGCTTTGATCCCCTGTTCTTCGAGGTCAGACCCCCAGCAATATAAGTGCCTTTGGTGGAAAAACTGCTTAAATTAGTTGACAAGTATAGACATATGTCTAATGTGAAATATTACAACACAGCAAACAGTAAATCCCCTTCTGCACAGGGGCGTCCCTGGCTATTGGGTTTTGCAAGTAGCTGCAGTTTCCCTCTTGCACCTAAAAACATGACTGTAATGTACAGAATCGCATTAACTCTTTCAATATGACACATATAGGATGTGCTTAACTCATCCGCTATACAGCAGCAACTCAGAACAGTGTATATACAAGTGATCTGCTGCCCCCTTGTGTAGTGACAGCAGAATACAAGAGAAGAACACACATAACAGTTGTCACTTACTTTCAGTAATATACACAGGGGCGTAACTACAGGGGTAGCAGCCGCTATGGGGCCTGCAGTGTCAGGGGGGCCTGTCATAACAGAATAAGGGATATTTACCATTATATACATTTTATGCTGCACATCGTACATGTACATAACATATATGTGATATATACATTCTGTATATGCTTGTTTATCTGTGATGTGTATATGCTGTATATATATATATATATACTCACCGGCCACTTTATTAGGTACACCTGTCCAACTGCTCGTTAACACTTAATTTCTAATCAGCCAATCACATGGCGGCAACTCAGTGCTTTTAGGCATGTAGACATGGTCAAGACAATCTCCTGCAGTTCACACCAAGCATCAGTATGGGGAAGAAAGGTGATTTGAGGCCTTTGAACGTGGCATGGTTGTTGGTGCCAGAAGGGCTGGTCTGAGTATTTCAGAAACTGCTGATCTACTGGGATTTTCACGCACAACCATCTCTAGGGTTTACAGAGAATGGTCCGAAAAAGAAGAAACATCCAGTGAGCGGCAGTTCTGTGGGCGGAAATGCCTTGTTGATGCCAGAGGTCAGTGGAGAATGGGCAGACTGGTTCGAGCTGATAGAAAGGCAACAGTGACTCAAATCGCCACCCGTTACAACCAAGGTAGGCAGAAGAGCATCTCTGAACGCACAGTACGTCCAACTTTGAGGCAGATGGGCTACAGCAGCAGAAGACCACACCGGGTGCCACTCCTTTCAGCTAAGAACAGGAAACTGAGGCTACAATTTGCACAAGCTCATCGAAATTGGACAGTAGAAGATTGGAAAAACGTTGCCTGGTCTGATGAGTCTCGATTTCTGCTGTGACATCCGGATGGTAGGGTCAGAATTTGGCGTCAACAACATGAAAGCATGGATCCATCCTGCCTTGTATCAGCGGGTCAGGCTGGTGGTGGTGGTGTCATGGATCCATCCTGCCTTGTATCAGCGGCTCAGGCTGGTGGTGGTGGTGTCATGGATCCATCCTGCCTTGTATCAGCGGCTCAGGCTGGTGGTGGTGGTGTCATGGATCCATCCTGCCATGTATCAGCGGCTCAGGCTGGTGGTGCTGGTGTCATGGATCCATCCTGCCTTGTATCAGCGGGTCAGGCTGGTGGTGGTGGTGTCATGGATCCATCCTGCCTTGTATCAGCGGCTCAGGCTGGTGGTGGTGGTGTCATGGATCCATCCTGCCCTGTATCAACGGTTCAGGCTGGTGGTGGTGGTGTCATGGATCCATCCTGCCTTGTATCAGCGGGTCAGGCTGGTGGTGGTGGTGTCATGGATCCATCCTGCCTTGTATCAGCGGGTCAGGCTGGTGGTGGTGGTGTCATGGATCCATCCTGCCTTGTATCAGCGGCTCAGGCTGGTGGTGCTGGTGTCATGGATCCATCCTGCCTTGTATCAGCGGGTCAGGCTGGTGGTGGTGGTGTCATGGATCCATCCTGCCCTGTATCAACGGTTCAGGCTGGTGGTGGTGGTGTCATGGATCCATCCTGCCTTGTATCAGCGGCTCAGGCTGGTGGTGGTGGTGTCATGGATCCATCCTGCCTTGTATCAGCGGCTCAGGCTGGTGGTGGTGGTGTCATGGATCCATCCTGCCTTGTATCAGCGGCTCAGGCTGGTGGTGGTGGTGTCATGGATCCATCCTGCCTTGTATCAGCGGGTCAGGCTGGTGGTGGGGGTGTCATGGATCCATCCTGCCTTGTATCAGCGGCTCAGGCTGGTGCTGGTGGTGTCATGGATCCATCCTGCCTTGTATCAGCGGGTCAGGCTGGTGGTGGGGGTGTCATGGATCCATCCTGCCTTGTATCAGCGGCTCAGGCTGGTGGTGGTGGTGTCATGGATCCATCCTGCCTTGTATCAGCGGGTCAGGCTGGTGGTGGGGGTGTCATGGATCCATCCTGCCTTGTATCAGCGGGTCAGGCTGGTGGTGGTGGTGTCATGGATCCATCCTGCCTTGTATCAGCGGGTCAGGCTGGTGCTGGTGGTGTCATGGATCCATCCTGCCTTGTATCAGCGGGTCAGGCTGGTGGTGGTGTCATGGATCCATCCTGCCTTGTATCAGCGGGTCAGGCTGGTGCTGGTGTCATGGATCCATCCTGCCTTGTATCAGCGGTTCAGGCTGGTGGTGGTGGTGTCATGGTGTCTTTGGGCCCCTTGGTAACGCCACAGCCTACCTGAGTATTGTTGCTGCCCATGTCCATCCCTTTATGAGCACAATGTACCCTGTAACATCTGATGGCTACTTTCAGCAGGATAATGCGCCATGTCATAAAGCTGGAAGCATCTCAGACTGGTTTCTTGAACATGACAATGAGGTCACTGGACACAAATGGCCTCCACAGTCACCAGATCTCAATCCAGTAGAGCATCTTTGGGATGTGGTGGAACGGGAGATTCGCATCATGAATGTGCAGCCGACAAATCTGCGGCAACTGTGTGATACCATCATGTCACTATGGAGCAAAATCTCTGAGGAGCTTCCAGCACCTTGTTGTATCAATGCCACGAAGAATTGAGGCAGTTCTGAAGGCAAAAGGGGGTCCAACCCGTTACTAGCATGGTGTACCTAATAAAGTGGCCGGTGAGTGTATATATATATTGTAAACTGTGCATATACTGTATGTGATGTGTATATGCTCTATATGTGTGTGTATATGTGTCTCTGTGTATGAATGAAGAACTATATGTTTATATGTGTATAGGTATATAATTGAGTGTAATATGTACATTTTTAAGGGGGCCCCATTCAGAAGTCTGCTATGGGGCTCTGCCTCTCCTAGTTATGTCCCTGAATATACAGACAGTCCTGGACACCCATCTTAGGTACAACCCCTTCGGACCTCTGTGACCACTGTGACATCTGGGGAAGCTCTCTGGATGCTGGTAATTTATTGAGATCTGGGCTGCAATGGTCCACATAAGAGTCATGAAAGATGTCTGTGATGAAGATTTATTGTGAATCCTTGTTACCAAAATGATGAAAATGGGATGAAAAGATACTTTGTCTAGAGTTACACTTGCAACATATTACTGCTCTGACTTACATACAAATTCAATTTAAGAACACACCTACAGAACCTGCCCTGGAAATAGCCTGTAAAGACATGTTTCTAGGCTTTGTAGTTTTCCTCTTGTTGTGGCTTCTTCTTATATAATTGCCATAAATAAATAGGTTGTATCCATTGTGGTTGAATAATCCTGAACATCAAAAGCAGAGACCCCCCTTTATACAACAGCTCATTGCTATAATATCCATTAAGTTCAAAATATACAGACAATTCTACCAGGAAAAAATGATATTTCTTGTAGTTACTTTACTACTTTACTATAGTTTCTACAGACCAGATATAGGATTAAATCTATAATTTGCTTTTTTGCATTGTGAACCAAACATACCTTGAGAATGCTGTAGCTACACTGATGCAGGCACATATCTTGTTTAATCCCTGAGCTGAATGGTTTTACTAAAAAAAACTATTATAAAATTCAGGACCTTGGAAAAGCTGGGTGCATGCAGACTGCCATTCATAAACACTTTACACAGAGCTTCCTGAACTGTCCAGACAGGACTAATCTGGCGGACTCATACACAGCAGCTGGGTGCAGCAATTGATTGCTTCTACCTGTCAGTGACAACACAGTGAATACAGTGTTCTCTGGAGCAGCACATAATCAGGGTGAAGAGAAGCGCCGGGGCAGCCACAGGAGCGCCAGAGCCTCAACCACTCAATTCAGAGGTTAAACAAGATATGTTTCTGCATCAGTGTCTCTACAGCATTCTCAATGTATGTTTGGTTCATAATGCATGAAAACAAATGATAGATTAAGTCTAGAAGCGAGGTAGCAGTAACTGGATGTTAGCACATTCACATTAATACCCTGGTTTCTTGTAAAGGTTTATGCAGAATTTTTGGTGTTGGTAAGTAGCCTAACATTTTCGCTGCAGACTTTATTCTGCATTGTTTGTATGGGGTTTGCACAAATCCCATATACTACAGGGCTAGTGTGGTACAAACTTTGCAAATTATCCTCTATCCACAGGATGGGGGATGAAAAGCTGATCAGTGAGGGTCTTATTGCTGGGAACTTCACTAAGGAGGAGACTGGCAGCCCCATTCTCACTAATGGGTCAGGTGGTAGAACAAGAATGTCAACTGCTGCTCCTTTTAATTCTACAGGACTGTCGGAAATTGGTGAGTTTAGTGCTGGGCTACATCTGACATTCTCATAAACAGTAAATGGAAGTGCTGGAGATACCTGAGTGCTGTGCTCTGCAAAATCCCTTTTATCTCAATTGTTCTTTATCATTTGGGCTACTAGAATTCAGACCCTCACTGATCAGTTTGTTATCCCCTATCCTGCAATAGGAGTTAACCTGCAAATCTGGTACCACTGCTTTAAAGGGGTTCTCCAGGCATAGCAATTTTTGCCCTATCCACAGATCTGAGTGATGTGACCCCCACAGATCCATTGTACCCCCCACTGTAGCTTTACTTGAATCAAGTAGCCAATTGAGCATATGGCTGCTCTATTCATCTTTATGAGGCTGATGAAGTAAGGCTCTCAGCTATCTCCATCAGCGCATGAGCGACTGGCTGCTCCGGTTGTCTCCAGCACAACAGAGGTACAATGGACCCCCATTCTTGAGATCCCTGGGGGGTCCCATCACTAAGACCTGTGGAAGGGCCTCATACAGCCCAGGGCAGTCTTAATCCGCCCCTGCCCCAAAAGCCACCTAGACAGTCAGCTATTAGGTAAATACATAAATTCATGAATTCCATTGTCAACAATTACTAATACATTATCGGAGAGACATAAGGATCGTGATTTATAAAAAGATTTGGGGAAACAAGTGTCCTGTAAACTGTAGAACCCCTGCCAGTGCATGAGAGTGTACAGAGCTGGGGCCCCTCTCCACCAGGGCCCTTTAGCGCTGTCATTGACTATACTCAAGAACACCTGACTTACATACGACCCCTAGTTACAAACGGACCTCTGGATATTGGTAATTTATTGTACTTTAGTCCTGGGCTACAATAATCAGCTGTAACAGTTATCACAGGCGTCTGTAATGAAGCTTTAGTGTTAATCCTGGTTCTTATGACAATCCAACATTTTTAAAACCCAATTGTCACAGAGACCAAAAAAAAAATTGGCTTGGGTTGCAATGATAAAGTATAGAGTTCCGACTTAAATACAAAATCAACTTAAGAACAAACCTACAGACCCTATCTTGTATGTAACCCAGGGACTGCCTGTATAATAAGAATAGATCAGAGCCACAGATCTTGTTGGCATCTGGCGCTCACGGCGTTCGGCGTATACGAATTCTGTTTACGGAACCAGTGACAAAATATTTCTGTTCCCATTAAGATCCATGATGGGAAATGAGACGGGAGATGGGAGGACGCAAAGCGCAAAATAAAATAAGAAATTCTCAAAATACAATTTACTTGTTTTCCTTCCTCGTTGGCGCAGCATATCATTTTTTTTTCTCGGCCTCAAAAATATCAGCAGACGTTGCGCCATCTGTTTACCTCCCGTTTCCCCCCGGTTGTCATACGATAAACATATTACAACAAAAATAGAAGTACAGAACGTGTTGACACAAACATATAGCGCAGATTTATCCCATCCGCTTCCCAACACGAACATTTGTGTGCCTTCCATTACAGCGACAACATTGTAGCAACCGGATTAACATAGAGGAGGCGAAACGTTAACCCCTTGTGGAGACACAATATTTCTGATACATAACTCAAGGAAATTTATCATCAAAATCCATCATGATAAACCGGGGACACTTACTTATATAATCTTATGTATAAACTCATGTAATATTCTTATACGTGTTATCCATGGCTGCCTTCCTTCTAAAATTTACTTTTAAAATTATGCTAATGACCCAGTAGGGCTCCTCCGTGCTCTAGCTTCACAGGTTGTTACACTGTGCAGGAGCACATTCCACCATGTTCTATGTGAGAGTACTTCAGGGTGCGGGAAGTGCAGAGGGGAGAGGCAGTGTAACAGCCTGTGAAGCTGTAACACAGAGGATCTCCAGTAACGCCCCCAGAGCCCTCCTGTCTCATAAGGCTGATGATAAAAGTTGATTTTAGAAGGAAGGAGGCCATGATTAACAAATATAAGAAGATTACCACAGTCATGGTGCTTGGATCTATAAGTAATGTCCCTGGGTTATCAATTTTGATCATTAATTTCCTATAAATGGGGCGTACTCCTAGATTAAAAATAAAAAAGGGACAAAAAAAAATTCCTGCAGCCACCACTAGGGTAAGCCTACAAGCTTACTGCTTACTGGGGATACATCTAATACACTAATGAAACACTATCTAACTGAGCTCCCCCTAGTGGTGGCTGCAAACATACAAAATTTGACTATTTAACTCTGTCTATGCAGGGACACTGTCGCACTGCAAAATATTAGATTGACCTAATGCAGTCAATAGTTAGTAATGAAGTCCATTGTCTACTTGCCTGTCTCTCTCCACGGGCGTTACGTCGATCCTCGGTAGTGGCAGCAGTGGTAAGGTGGTGGGCCTGTGGATGTAATCCGGTGTCTTTGCCCTCCGTACTTGCCTCTGGTGCAGAGGGGGTAACTGTAGCGTCCCAGAGCAGAAGCGTTTTCCTCTCCATAAGTCTATTCCGATGTTATAACCGTAGGAGCTGTAAGATTTGCTCAGGTAACAATCCGATAAACCTTTTGCGCTCTGTAAAAAAATGACGTTTATTACGGTAGATCATAAATACAAAAAAACTAATTCCAAAGTGATAAAAAAAAAGACTACATCCTTGAACTGAGCTTTTATAGAAACTGCCTGAATGGGCTCAACAATACACTGGCCTCAGGATACCTGGGAAAGTGTATTCCCCTGTGCAGTGTATACCGGCAGATAGGTTATGCATGAATACAGGGTAGAAGTCATAGGTTGGTAACCATTGGTACACTCTAAAATTCACAAGTAATGCTACTATCAAAATCTTCTTGGAAATCTTCTTATTTTTGTTATCCATGGCCTCCTTCCTTCTAAAATCAACTTTAGCAATTATGTTAATGAGCCAGAAGGGTTCTGAGGAGAGGTTACCGTGCTGAAGCTTCACAGGCTGTTACACAGTCTCACCCTCTCAACTTTTAAAATTATACTACTGAGCCAGAAGGGCTCTGGGGGCATTACCAAAGCCCCTCCATGCTCTGGCTTTCACAGGATGTTACACTGCAAAGGAGGAGCGCGAGACAGTGTAACAGCCAGTGAAGCTTCAGCACAGTAACCTCTCTCCAGAACACGTGTGATTCATTAACATAATTACTAAAGTTGATTTTAGAAGGGAGGAGACCATGGATGACACATATAAGAAGATACCACAGTCCCGGTGCCTGGATCTATGAGTAATGTCCCTGGTTTATCAGGATGGATTTTGATTGTAGATTTCCTTTAAAGAATATACATTAAGTTAAAAGTTAGGGGAAAAAGTCTACCGTATTTTTCGGACTATAAGGCGCACCGGAGTATAAGGCGCACCATGAATAAATGCCTGCTAAAACGTCTAGGTTCATATATAAGGTGCATCGGATTATAAGGATGGATGACTAGCAGGTGGCAGTCCTGTGCACAGTTCAAGGCAGCTGTTGTCTGTAAGTCAGTTTATATATAAGGTGCACTGGATTATAAGGTGCACCTTTGATTTCTGAGAAAATCAAATTATTTTTTGTGCGCCTTATAGTCCGAAAAATACGGTAATTAAAATTCCTTCAAGTTTGGCATCCAATAATTATAATAATAATCTCCATTGATACCAAATTAAAAGAAGGACTCTGTCCTTGAAATGGATATTCATGTGTTATGGATTGGGGTTACATTTGGGGTAAGTTTTTTATGAGATTTTTGTATAAAAATATTCCTGCTATAAAAATACATACAAAAAAGGGTCACTCTGAGCTGAAATCTATTAACAGGATGGAAAATACAAAACAGAAACCTATAGAAAATAATATCTGTCTGTAACACGACTTACCTCCTCGCCCGCCACCATCATCACACTCCGACTTTTCTTCATTTTAAAATCCAGAATATGTTTTAGAAGTCAGAAAATCTGCTGTCAGTGGATGGAATAATCCTAGTGAAGACAGAATAAGATGTTATCATGGATTATATGTAAGAGGGCGCCACCAAAACGCACTAATAGTACACAGTGTTATCTGTTAGGTCAGGACTCAGGTATTTTTCTAAAACTTTCATTTTTTAACATCATTTTCTCAGTTGCTCAAAACTGGTGAAGCGAATACAGGCAGTCCCCTACATAAGGACAACCTACTTACAGACGACCCCTCTTCCCCCTGTGACATCTGGTGAAGCTCTCTGTATGTTACTATAGTCGCAGACTGTCGCCATTTTGTCCCTCTTTCCCTATCACAAATGTTGGGAGGTATGCCTATCTTGTATGTAACCTGGGGACTGCCTGTATGATAATGTGATTATATTACTCTACCTCTTATTACAGTCAGTGGGCGGTCCTCACAGGTAAGCCCCTCCCACCGTAGTGAGAATTGTGAGAGATTGTGCGTCCTGGAGCCTGACAGACATAATCCTGAGGTAATTTTTCATCTTATCTGTATCCCAGACTCTCCATAATCGCTGTCCTGTTAGTGTCCTGCGGCGGGGTCCTCACTATGGTAAAATTACAGGATTCAGTATGAGAATATTTACTATAAGGACTGACGAGTGGCTGGACACGACCATACTCGGCTGTAATGGCGGCAGAGGCTTCAGTTGCGGCCTAGTATGGCGACGCTCCGGTGAGGAAAACTACACAACATTGTATAAAGGAAGTTTGAGAGCAGTGATCCCTGAGGCTGCGTTCACACGTTCAGTTTTTCAGATGCAGTTTTTCGATGTCCAAATTAGGAGTGGAGTGAAAATAAAGAAGAGGAGCAGCAGCTTCTCCCAATGGTATCCTCACCCATTATCACCCACATCTGCTAATGGCTTCAAAAACTGCAAAACCTCCCAATTTTCAAAGCAAAGAGAGAGGGACAAAAGATGCGCCACAGTTTATTTTTATGCCACGTCTCACCCCTCACTCCACCCCCCTTGTTGCCCTCCATCTCCCCCTCACATTTTTCCCCCCTCAGCACCCTGTCACATTGTAGCCCCTCTGGCTTATTGTGCCCCCTCATATTTTGCCTCCCCCAGCAGCTCCCCCTCTCTTATTGTACCCCCCAGCAGCTCCCCCTCTTATTGTACCCCCCAGCAGCTCCCCCTCTCTTATTGTACCCCCCAGCAGCTCCCCCTCTCTTATTGTACCCCCCAGCAGCTCCTCCTCTCTTATTGTACCCCCCAGCAGCTCCCCCTCTCTTATTGTACACCCCAGCAGCTCCCCCTCTTATTGTACCCCCCAGCAGCTCCCCCTCTTATTGTACCCCCCAGCAGCTCCCCCTCTTATTGTACCCCCCAGCAGCTCCCCCTCTTATTGTACCCCACAGCAGCTCCCCCTCTTATTGTACCCCCCAGCAGCTCCCCCTCTTATTGTACCCCCCAGCAGCTCCCCCTCTTATTGTACCCTTCAGCAGCTCCCGCTCAGATTGTACCCCTCAAGTAGCTCCACCTTTTATCCCCCCCCTAGCAGATCCCCCTATTATTTTGCCCCCCCCTCCTCCAGCAGCTCCTCCTCGTATTTTGCCTCCCCCAGCTGCTCCCTCTCTTATTGTACCCCCCAGCAGCTCCCGATCATATTGTGCGCCTCAAGCAGCTCCCCCTATTATTTTGCCCCCCCTCCCAGCAGCTCCCCCTCTTATTTTGCCCCCCCCTCGCCCTCCCCTCCCAGCAGCTCCCCATATTATTTTGCCCCTACAGTGAAAAAGATCTGTAACATCCCCCACCGGGGCCTAGCCTTTTCTCGGAGCCTGGAGTCAGCCGGGGCCCGCAGTACCTGAGTGGCTGGCGGTTGCGGCCTAGGCACGCTAGTGTCACGGTGCTTGGTATGGGGAACCGGAGGGCTGGCAGCTCTCCAGCAGGTGATGTGTGCAAGAAATGATGAGGGAGAGGCTGCTATAGCGGATCTCCCTGGGGCAACCCTTTGGTGTCTAGAGTATGGGTCTCTGTGTGGTGGACAGGGTGCCCGTGATGGTGACAGCCGTAGTAGCAGGGACCAGACGGAGGCAGAGGTTGAACAAAAACAACATACAGTTCTTTATTGGAACCGACAGGAACCGCAGCAACGTGCCTTAACAGGATGGTGGAATGCTGGAGATGCAGTTGGAGGGAGCCACAGGATGTAGATCACCAGCCTGGATGCAGAGGGCAGGCTGGGAGATAGCTGTGTCCTGGAAGGATGCTTCAGCTTGTCCTGGGTTGCTTCAGATATCACCCTTTAAGGTAGGATGATATCCCTTTCCTCTCTCTGTCTAACTCACTACACTCTTGTCTAGTGTGCTAGCTGCACTGACTTACTTAGCTGTGTCAGACTCCTTGGTCTGACTGGAACTACTCTCTAGAAGTTTCTTGTCCAGGGGTTTTGTTACTCCCACTGGTCAGGTGGTGGCTACCCCTCCAATTACATCTCAGCTCACAGAAACAGAGTGTAACACATGTGATTAGCTGACACATAATACATCACAGGAAACACTTAACTCCTGCCTTACCAGGCATGGTCTACCACTGCAGAGTTCATCTGTGTTATCTAGTGTTATGTAGTGACATGCTGTGAGGCTAATCAGACCCTACACAGGCTGCAAGCTACATGGTGGGACGTATTCGCAACCACTCCTCTGCCTTGCATCGGCGAGGGTGTTGCAGTTCCTTTCTCCTCTGCTCCTACTGCGTGTAGTACCGAAGCAGGCAGACAGATGGCATCATCACATTGCGCCTGCCAACTATACTACACACAGCAGAGGCAGAGTGATGGTGCAGGAAGCTGCCGGCTCTCCGCATTATCACTGACACCTGACAACCAGAGGAAGTTGATGTATGTACCTCCCACTGGGCAGTACAGAGCCCAAAAACTGAGACTGTCCCTCTACATCCAGAACAGTTGGGAGGTATGCACAACAAGCAGGAGCATTCTGCCTCACACACACAACCAGCAGGGAGGAGCACCGGGCCCCACACACAACCAGCAACAGGGAGGAGCACCGGGCCCCACACACAACCAGCAGGGAGGAGCACCGGGCCCCACACACAACCAGCAACAGGGAGGAGCACCAGGCCCCACACATAACCAGCAACAGGGAGGAGCACCGGGCCCCACACACAACCAGCAACAGGGAGGAGCACCGGGCCCAACACCCAACCAGCAGCAGGGAGGAGCACTGGGCCCAACACCCAACCAGGAGCAGGGAGGAACACCGGGCCCCACACACAACCAGCAGCAGGGAAGAGCACCGGGCCCTAAACCCAACCGGCAGCAGGGAAGAGCCCCGGGCCCCACACACAACCAGCAACAGGGAGGAGCACTGGGCCCAACCAGGAGCAGGGAAGAGCACCGGGCCCCACACCCAACCAGCAGCAGGGAGGAACACCGGGCCCCACACACAACCAGCAACAGGGAGGAGAACCGGGCCCCACACACAACCAGCAGCAGGGAGGAGCACCGGACTCAACACCCAACCAGGAGCATGGAAATGCAACGGGCCCCACACCCAACCAGGAGCAGGGAGGAGCACCGGGCCCCACACACAACCAGCAGCAGGGAGGAGCACCGGGCCCCACACACAACCAGCAGGGAGGAGCACCGGGCCCCACACACAACCAGCAGCAGGGAATAGCACTGGGCCCCACACTCAACCAGCAGCAGGGAGGAGCACCGGGCCCCACACACAACCAGCATATAACAGCATTCTACAGTATTATAGTAGTTACATTCTTGGACATAGGGGGCAGTATTATAGTAGTTATATTCTTGTACATAGGGGGCAGTATTATAGTAGTTATATTCCTGTACATAGGGGGCAGTATTATAGTAGTTATATTCTTGTACATAGGGGGCAGTATTATAGTAGTTATATTCTTGTACATAGGGGGCAGTATTATAGTAGTTATATTCTTGTACATAGGGGGCAGTATTATAGTAGTTATATTCCTGTATATAGAGGGCAGTATTATAGTAGTTATATTCCTGTACATAGGGACAGTATTATAGTAGTTATATTCCTGTATATAGGGGGCAGTATTATAGTAGTTATATTTTTGTACATAGGGGGCAGTATTATAGTAGTTATATTCCTGTACATAGGGGGCAGTATTATAGTAGTTATATTCCTGTACATAGGGGGCAGTATTATAGTAGTTATATTCTTGTACATAGGGGGCAGTATTATAGTAGTTATATTCTTGTACATAGGAGGCAGTATTATAGTAGTTATATTCTTGTACATAGGGGGCAGTATTATAGTAGTTATATTCCTGTACATAGGGGCAGTATTATAGTAGTTATATTCTTGTACATAGGGGGCAGTATTATAGCAGTTATATTCTTGTACATAGGGGGCAGTATTATAGTAGTAATATTCCTGTACATAGGGGGCAGTATTATAGTAGTTATATTCTTGTACATAGGAGGCAGTATTATAGTAGTTATATTCTTGTACATAGGGGCAGTATTATAGTAGTTATATTCTTGTACATAGGGGCAGTATTATAGTAGTTATATTCTTGTACATAGGGGGCAGTATTATAGTAGTTATATTCTTGTACATAGGGGGCAGTATTATAGTAGTTATATTCCTGTACATAGGGGGCAGTATTATAGTAGTTATATCCTAGTTTTTATAGCTCTTAGCTCATATCCTTTAGCTTGTGATTGACATGCTTTGTACCCAATACACAATGGGGCAGATTTATCAAGCTGTCTGAAAGTCAGAATATTTCTAGTTGCCCATGGCAACCAATCACAGCTCAGCTTTCATTTTACCATTGCTCATGAATATTTTAAAGGGGAGCTGTGATTGGTTGCCATGGGCAACTAGAAATATTCTGACTTTCAGACAGCTTGATAAATCTGCCCCAATTTGTTTCATGGAAAGGATATCAAGACTTTTTGACAGTTTAACACTCTGCTTGCCAATTATTTAAAAATTAGTCGTTGAGGGTCTGGAATGCACTGACCCTATAACTTTAATATAACGTCCACTAGAGTACGCGTGTAGATTGTTCATGGGCTCTATACCAGATCTGATTTGCCTACTAATAAGTCCATTGTGTCATGCGCCAGGACTAATAATATCCCCCATGCTGTGTCCAGATGGATTCTGTTGTAGTCTGAATCCCGGTGAAGGGTTACATTGAATATAAAAGGTAATTATAAAAAAAAAAATCTCTGCAAAGCTGCAAACTGTCCTGTGTGTCCAATGGTTTGCTGCTATAAGCCGTCATCCTTGAACAATGCTCCAAAAGAGCCTCATCAGCGCTAAGCGCGGCCGCCACCTTGTATTGCCCATATGAGACCCATGGAGGCTGAGATTCTGCGGCTTCCTGTAGTAATTGAGCAAAACTTTAAAGAACACATGAGTGATATCCGGTCCACATAAACTAGGTTACACCATTTGAAATTAAAAACTTCTTTTAATAATCAATATCATTAAAAACATCAATGTAACAGTATGACAGCAGTATAATGTCCTCGGGATTCAACTATTGCATCCACACAGCACAAAACAGCAGTTTAAGCACTAAGGGTCAGGCATCTTAGTGTGTATAAATTGGTAGGAAAATCCTAGAAAGTGCCTGTGCCAAATGGGTTAATAATGATCCAACCTAACATAGAATTGTATACTAGTAAAGTGCTAAGTGCTATTCTAACAAAAAAAAGGGGGAAGTGTATTATCTTTCTGTGTTTTCACAGCCAATAAGCACAATATGGATTTTAGAGCTCGTGATCAATCATGGGCCAAACAACTGGATGCATTGTTCTCGGATGGATCCAACTTGGTTTTAAATACAAGTGGTGGTGAGGTCAAGGAAATGACAAATAAACTGAAAAATTTTTTAAATAGGAGGATGAGATTGTGGTGGAACAGGGCGTTTTTGGAGAAGTATTTGAGTAACAATTTAATCCCCAGAGGCTTACGCATACAGGTCTTTCCTTCATTTGAGGTGGAAGATCAGACCTGGAAAGATAAATGGGAAGAATTATCCAACAAATGTGCCAGGGGATACATGCAACTGCTTATACAAATGAATGAAGAGATGTTAACAGAAGTGGAGGTGGATATAGACGTACTTCAAACAAACATTCAACAAAAATTATCTCCGGATATACTCGATAAATTTAACCAAGATCTCGACACAGAGTATTCCAAATGGGAAAAAGAGGTTTGCCAGACCAAATCGGATAAATTCCAGCGTGACATAAATGATTATCAACAAGGTCGAGTCTATAAATGGACTCAGACTCGTGGCAGAAATTATTTCAGGTCAAGGTCTAGATCCAGATCCCGATCGGTGGCACCCAAGAGTGCAAATGAGGAGCAGCAGCGACTGACAACTGCCAACACCGATAGAAATTTGATACCTAGAACAAATGCCTTACAGGGCGGACACAATACAGACACTCCGAGCCAAGCAGCAGGAGGAAAAAGGAAATGGAATGTACGTTATCAGCATGAGAAAAAAGCAAAAAATCAGCTACAGGTGATTAATTTATCCACTCATCAGTTATCAGATGCTCAATGCAATGTACTAAGTAGAGGACTTACATTTTCCCCCACTAATGGTTTTAATTTTTTTTCAGCACTAAAGGATTTGCATTTGTTTTCCCGTAAGATACTCTTAAAGAAAATTTACAATAGAAATGAGGGGACACCCCAATTCAGTGAGCAAAGTGAGCAAGATGCACTTCAGGCTCTTGAAGATCTGCTACAGGAACAAACGGGAGCAATGCAAGGTATGTTCCCAAAATCCATATTACCCAGGTCTACGTACTTCCCCCCCTTGTCTGTCTGCTCATCGGTCGAAATCTTCACCCGACTTGTGACTGAAGAATTTAAACAAATACCAAACAAAATCACCCACAACAACTTATCCAGGGTAGAACGAAAAGCACTGGAGGAACTGCAAACCTGGGATGATGTGGTATTCAAGGCGGCAGACAAGGGGGGGAACGTAGTGATCTGGCCAAAAGTAAAATATGAAAAGGAGGTAAATAGGCAATTGAGAGATAAACAAACATACTCCAAATTGTCATACAATCCGATACATACCTTCAATCGGCAATTGATCTCCATCTTGGACACAGCACTGGAACAGGGGGTGATCCCTAAGAAGGTATTCAACGGCTTGAAAGTTGAAGAACCAAAAGTGCCTACCTTATACTTGCTCCCTAAAATACACAAAGATCCCATTGATCCACCAGGGCGCCCCATTGTCTCCGGCTTGGGAGGCATATGTGACCCCTGCTGTAAATTTATAGACTTCCACTTGAAGCCATTAGTGGAATGTCTCCCCTCTTATGTGCGGGACACAATGGACGTCCTGGCAAGGATCAATGGGATCTTTCTGGACTCAGACATGTGGCTGGTCACAGCAGATGTAGAGTCTTTGTATACATGTATCGAACATCGAGATGGGCTAAACGCCGTACAACATTTTTTAAACTCAAGCTCTATGGATCGACCTTTGGCAAATCTAATTTTGGAGTTGTTATCCTTCGCCCTGACACACAATTTCTTTGTTTTCAAGGACGTGTTTTACTTGCAGCAGCGCGGCACTGCCATGGGGGCGGCCTGCGCCCCGTCGTATGCCAACCTCTTCCTTGGATTATGGGAGAGGGGGGTTTTTGGCGACGACGGGGTGCAGCTCGCCCACCAGGTGCAGTGCTGGCTGCGTTATATCGATGACGTTCTATTCATATGGCAAGGAACGGAGGAGGAATTGATGCGGTTCATGCAACAACTGAACCGAAATAAATTTAATATAAAGCTCACGTACAAGTACAGTCGAAGCATGATTGACTTTCTGGATATCCAAATTGTAGTGGGACCGCAGGGCCTACTGCATACTGACATGTACAGAAAATCCACCTCTGTAAACTCGTTATTACACGCCTCCTCGGCGCATCCCCCGTCTACCATCAGGGCTATACCTATAGGCCAGTTTCTACGCGCTCGTCGCCTATGTTCTTCAGAAACAAATTTTAGACACCAATGCGAGGACCTGAGAGGGAGATTTCGAGATAGGGGGTACAGCAACAGAAGCATAAAAAGAGGCTTTGATAGGGCCAGAAAACAATCAAGAACCGATTTGTTGACCACCGGCTCCTCTCATAATAATAAAAAAAGAACAACTGAAGATAACTGTGTCAGGTTCATCGCGACTTATAACGACAAATGGCCTGAAATGAGAACAATCTTAATGAAATATTGGCCCATTCTACAGACAGATGACACATTGAAAGATGTTCTACAAGAGAGACCATCACTAACTGCCAGACGCAGCAAAAATTTAAAAGATCTTCTGGTCAGTAGTCACTATACACCTAAAATTGTGAGACCATTTGGGGAAGGAAGTAGGAAGTTGGGATGTTTTCCGTGTGGGGACTGTATAGCCTGCCAAAACATCTTGAGGACGCAAGATTTTGACTCCTCTGATGGAAGTAGGACATTTAAAATAAGGGAATATATTTCCTGTAGCAGTACCAACGTCATATACTATGCAACCTGTGGCTGCTCTCTAGTGTACATAGGGATGACAATCAGAGAATTACGGGTCCGGACAAGGGAACACGTAAGGGACATAATGAAGGCCCAACAAGTAAGGACACCTTTGGAATTGAGCCAACTGAAAACAATCCCCAGACATTTTAGGACACACCACAATTGTGATCCTAGGACCTTTAAGGTCCGTGGAATCGAAAGACTTCATCTAGGCATCAGAGGTGGTAATATAAAGAAACTATTGGCACAGAGGGAGTGCAAATGGATTGTACTACTAGACACGAAGGTTCCAAAAGGCCTTAACGAAGCATTAAGCTTCTCTCCATTCTTGTAAAGCGTTGCAATAATGCTTCTCCTGGAATTGCCCTGTTTCAACCACATCGTCTACTTCATATTTATTGTGGCTTTAGAAATTTATATCGTTCTTTTGTTCCCATATCTTCCCTCCTTTTATTCCTTGTCCCTCTTCCCCCCACCTGTTTTTATCTTGTTTGTTCTGAAAACAGAATGACTAAAAAATATTTTTTCTTTTCATGTAACGATTTATTGTAGATTATACAAACACGATGCTTAACATACCTTCCTGTGATGTGCTGTTTGGTGGTCCCTAAGATGGAATTTGACATGATGAAAATGCTTGACGCCCAAAAAAAAGATAATAAAAATGAGGAAGAAAAAGAAGATCTAAAAAGAAGACAAGATAAAGAAGAAACAACAAAAAGAAAAAACGACACAAGAGATGGAGATATACACCAAAACACAGAAGTAGGATCCCTATCGGGTCCATGGGTATAGGACACTGAGAGGACTGCACATACGTCTGGACGCTGTTCGAGTTCAATGGACTGAATCACATTGACAATTGGCAACTGGGGGTGGGGGGGGTGGGGGTGTTTTGTGGTGAGTGGTGGTGGGGGGGGGGTTTGTGGTGAGTGGTGGGAGGGGGACTGAAGTGCGACAGTCTGTGTGGGGATAGGGGAGACGCGGGGGGCACAGGGTGGGATTAGTCCACACACACGAGGGTGGGCACATGATGGGTTTGGTGTGGTTTTTCCATTATGCACGCAGGGTCATTTAGGGGGGTGGGGGGGAGGCGTCACCACCATGCACTCACATTCACATCACTATAACACACAATTAAATTTTAAATTTTAATTTAGATTAAAATTAGATTCAAAATCCAACCTGAACACGGGGGCTTATACATCAATTCCAATCACCATAATATTGCAATTCACCATAATATTGTATAATACACCTCAAGCATCCAATTCTGCACTCTCACATCAATTTTATTTCAATTCCACATTATCACTTTTCCACACATATATCTCAACACACCATTACACTCCATAGCCATCAATTACCCATTAACTCACACACCTAGATTTCTTATCTTCTATTCTTTCACTCTCACGGCTTTTTGACATCATATACACCACGACACCCTCTGTACCCAATGTCTTCCAGTCATTTCCTATACCAGACATCAGTCTTCAATCTTGACCTTGTGGCATGTCCAAAAACTGCTCTCCCTGGATGCCTGGATACTCCGTGTGGCGGAGGGGCACCCCGGTCTCTGGGTAACATGTTCCCAGAGCCGGGGTTGTGTTCTCCGTCTTACGCTGGGGGGCCGGGATCAGGGAGGCAGAGGCGAGACAGAGGTGACGTCAGCACCTGGGCGGTTTACATGACGTGACATGGGCCACTCCCGCGATGACGCGGTCGTGGGCGTGACTTTTTGCCATGTCTGTTCCCGGCCGGGATGTGGGCGTTTTCCTCTGCTCCCCACGTGACACGCTACAACACTTAAATACCAAGAGACCACACACAGACATACACAGGCCCCCTGAGGAAGCGGAAACGCGAAACGCGCGTCGGGGTACTGGCGTCCCCTTTACATACAGCATGGGTAAGCCGATCCTACCATCAATTTCCCCCTTTTTTTTGTTAGAATAGCACTTAGCACTTTACTAGTATACAATTCTATGTTAGGTTGGATCATTATTAACCCATTTGGCACAGGCACTTTCTAGGATTTTCCTACCAATTTATACACACTAAGATGCCTGACCCTTAGTGCTTAAACTGCTGTTTTGTGCTGTGTGGATGCAATAGTTGAATCCCGAGGACATTATACTGCTGTCATACTGTTACATTGATGTTTTTAATGATATTGATTATTAAAAGAAGTTTTTAATTTCAAATGGTGTAACCTAGTTTATGTGGACCGGATATCACTCATGTGTTCTTTAAAGTTTTGCTTAGTTATAGATGGAGTGGGTTCGTACAAAAGAATATATGGACAAGTGTCTTTTCATTATCTGGTGCTAATCTCTTGGTTTAGTCCTGTAGTAATTGGCAGAGATGTTTCACCTCTCATCTCTGGGGGGAAGGTTACCTTATTTTTTAAATGAAGAGAATCTCACGTTTCTGGAAGGAAGTTCAGAGCAATTAATCCTCTGGGGATTAATATAATGACAGCGCCGTCTCATGTGCAGAGTCTGTAATACATAGACAAACAAAAGGCACATCCTGTCCAGTGACCTGTGTGACAGGGGAACACATCGCTCTCACCTTACCTTTAATTAGAGCAACACAAATCCGGCGCTTGTCAGAAGCCATTCTATTAATAAATACACTGTTACCAGTATAGAACAAAGCGTCGCCCTTTACAGCACATCTGAAATACTTATTCCCTGCTGTAATGTGTTACTCTTGTACTGGCGGAACAGTGAGTACACCCAACACAGCTTTGGAGATATCATGTTCTATCTTTTCAAAGGGCAACATTAAGGAGGTGACACTGTGATACAATGTTGTCAGTGTAAATCTTTTGTATCATTGTACAATGATACAATGTGTAAAGCGCTGGCGACTGGCTCACACGGCACCCTGTTCTCTGCGCTGCCTCTTCCAGATAACGTCAAAGGGAATCTCCCATCACACTCCATCCTGATAAACCAGGGACATAACTCATAGACTCAGGCACTGGGACTGTGGGATCTTCTTATATTTGTTATCCATGGCCTCCTTCCTCCCTTATTGTGAAATCTCAACCGTTTACCTATAAAAAATGATCTTTTCCAAAGTCATGTGAAAATTGAGTCAAGTTTAGAGCCTGTAGGAGAAATGTCACCCTTTTTTTCGGTTCTATAGTACCTAGAAACATGGTTCTTGTGTCATATTAAAGATATCTCATCTATCATTTTCCAAAGCCACAGGACCAAAGATGCAAGCAGTTAAAGAACTCATGGGAACTGGATCTCCATCTGCCGATCTCATTGCCAACCATGTAATTAGAAGGGGTTAGCTACTTCATGTTGTTTTTAAAAAAAAAATATTTTCATGAATGCAATGTTAAGGTCTTGTAAGGGAGATTGCTCATGCACATTTTGGATCATATGACCCTCTATCTCCCTCCAGGAATGGCAACAGATAAGGAAAGGCATTTCTGAACCATGGGCTTTACTTTACATTTTAAGAAAGTGTTGTAGAACTATTAATAGAAGTATGAAGGTAACCTAACGTATTTTCTGCCTCTCACACTTACACACACGCTTATACCTACAAAAAATAAGACAAAAAGTGGCCAACCCCTTTAATTTCCTATCTCTCCAGTTCTGTAGCTCACAGACCCACAAGCCTTAGGCAATCTGAAAGATGACATTCTTATCTTTGATATGGCACCAGCAGCATAGATATGGAACCAGAGATGGAGTGACTTTCCCCCTACAGCCTCAAAACTCTCCCCTATAGCCTACAGACTTTTCTCTGGCAAAAAAATGACTCTCTTCTGCTCATTGTGACATGACTTTGATGGAGATTTCACATATAAAAAAGGTGCTCCAGAAATTATATGTCATACTTTACTTGAGGCGTCTAGAAGTTTTGTTGGTTAGAATCTGGTGACGGTGTCCCTTTAAACAGGGACTGTTGAGAGGTGTGATTACAATGATAAATGTCAATCACAAAAGCATTAACCAAAACTTTATAACACTGAAGGGGGAATAACAATGTGCATGGCGGGGGCTAAATTTACTGACTACAAATCTTTCTCAGGCTTGGGATGTTTTGTGTTGTATTGGCCATACAGTAATAACATGAGACAATGTGTGATACTAGGAATCACCTGCAGATGGCGCTCTAGAGATGCAACATAAACATACACTTCAAAGTTGATCCTAGTTCCATTCAGCCTCCTATAGTGTCTGGATGTGTTTCTATAGCATGTAGTTCTTACAGCCGCAGGTGTAGCCACAGAGCAGCAGGGATTTAAGAGAACATAAAGAAAACCTTCATTTAGTGTTTGTATTAATTAGAGGTTCACATTATTTTCTTTCTTTTTGCAAATAACCATAAAGCATACGAGCCTCTTAAGCTTAAATGGTAGAGCGGCGCTCTCATCGCCTTCCTAATCACATCCTACGCTAAAGGCATGAGACATACTAGAGCTGACAATGCAGGGGACAAAGGGGCTCAAAAGCTTCTCAGGGATCACAGCGCGAGCAAAGTTCTCACAGGTCTGGGGTAAAAGGAAACAAGTAAAACCAGACACAAGGGAACAATCCATTCACAAATGATAATACCAAGACCTGAAGCAGAAAAGGTGATAAATGTTAGATTTATCAGGGTCTGGAGTATTAATGGTGGCTTAGCGGTTAGCATTACAGCCTGGCAGCGCTGGGGACCTGGGTTCAAGTCTCAGTTCATCATCTGCAAAGAGTTAGTATGTTCTCTCTGTGTTTGCGTGGGTTTACTTTCTGTCTGGAATTAGCTTTTTCAAAATGTCCCAAAAAAGCTCAAAATGTCTAAAAAGTCACCTTCCCCTCATATTGTGCACCCCTGATTTTATGCGAAGAGTTGGAGCTGCAGAACGTGGAGAGAGGTCCTCTTTAATTTTGAGAACCTGTTTAGGCCCATTAACCCATTGCCCGATTCTGTGGATTCTGCTCATCCTCTCTACTCAGAGGAAACAAATAATACTATTAATAGCTAATAATAGCACTATATATGGTGAACAATCCCCTTATTTCCTCCATGCCGGGGCTCTACTGTAAGAGCTGAGGTTTTCCGAATCCTCTTATGGATTAGACACATTGGAATCCCCTGTTGGATATAATTTATTTCTGTATCATCTTGAACATTTTGCATTTTTAGCCTAAAAGATGAGACCCTAGAGATAGGTGAGATCTGACAAATTCCAAACGGTGCCAAAGCGATTCTCTGATCTCTGCTACTAATGTGCAAATTATCTGCGTAAAAAGGCATTAAGAACTCTCTGCGAGAGACGAGTTATGAGGCTCGGGATGGTCTAAGCTCATACATTGATATATTCCATGAAAGGGAAGCAGAACCTGCTCCCCTGCTGGGCCCAGAGAGCTCGAGCTAAGCCTTGGCAGCCCATTAAATAACCTGGGAAGAGTGTGATATATAATGATCTCCAGCAGAAGCGCAGGATGCCGGCTCGTCAGGACAGCTCCTAATGATGGAAGGCCCTTTGAAGGTACAGACCAGAATTTTGCTGCTATATAATGTCTTTACGTAAGACACCAAGTACACAGACTGAAAAATATGTTCTAATGTCTCACTATTGTACTGATTAACCCATTAGTGTCCTGTATATTAGGATCATTCACTTACTTCCATAGGAGCTTTAGACTGCAGGGCTCTATGGCAAAAGTCAAAATGGGCTCTGATCCTCCTAGAGGTTCACTTTATATACTAGACATCGATTTTTGTAAATAACCCGTTTCCCTGGAAATAAGTCCTAGTGCAATTTATTTCAAGCTTAGAAATATAAGGCCTCCCCTGAAAATAGGACCCAGCGGCCAACATTGCTGGGGAAACGGTGTGTGTGTAATAGGTGCGCTGTGTTTGTCTTAATAAATGATAAATATGTAATAGCCATGAGCCACCACAAGAGGGCAGTATCTGTATCCGCAGTATAAATTGAATAGAGTGAACTCTCTCAAGTGCAGCCACCTGCTTTGATAGTAGCACAGCAAGCATAGGTATTAGCTAAGTGACAGCCAGATGCAGCCATCCTGAATTCGGCATGTCTGAAAGTGGGGCAGGTTTTGTGAAACCCTGCCCTAAAGTGGGATGATGCCCTTTTAATTTAGGAAAGGGACTATATCATACTGCTTGCAGAAGTGATATTATGTACAATCTGCTCAGCTCCTCCTGCTCTATAACATGCTGCCTGTTAATTGTTTCACAACCAATGCACTTAAATGCACCAGGTAGAGGAGTTCACCTTCACCGGCGGACTTGAGCGGGGAAGCGACAGATGCAGGATATCGGGCGTACGATCTCTGTGAATCGTGCCAAGGTTCATTCTCGACTGAGAACGCACAGCGGGTATCACGCAGGACTAGGTAAGTAAATGTGCCCCACTATGTACAAACTGCTTGGCTCCTCCTGCTCTATAACATGCTGCCTGCAGATAGGACAATATGTACAATCTGCTCAGCTCCTCCTGCTCTATAACATGCTGCCTGTAGATAGGACACTGTGTACAATCTGCTCAGCTCCTCCT
The DNA here is from genome assembly GCF_040894005.1 of Engystomops pustulosus. NCBI lineage: Eukaryota > Metazoa > Chordata > Amphibia > Anura > Leptodactylidae > Engystomops > Engystomops pustulosus. The sequence goes on along the minus strand of NC_092420.1, from coordinate 97,953,155 downwards.
GCTCTATAACATGCTGCCTGCAGATAGGACACTATGTACAATCCGCTCAGCTCCTCCTGCTCTATAACATGCTGCCTGTAGATAGGACACTATGTACAATCTGCTCAGCTCCTCCTGCTGTATAACATGCTGCCTCCAGATAGGACACTATGTACACTCACCGTCCACTTTATTAGGTCCACCATGCTAGTAACGGGTTGGACCCCCTTTTGCCTTCAGAACTGCCTCAATTCTTCGTGGCATAGATACAACAAGGTGCTGGAAGCTCCTCAGAGATTTGGGTCCATATTGACATGATGGCATCACACAGTTGCCGCAGATTTGTCGTCCATGATGCGAATCTCCCGTTCCACCACATCCCAAAGATGCTCTATTGGATTGAGATCTGGTGACTGTGGAGGCCATTTGTGTCCAGTGACCTCATTGTCATGTTCAAGAAACCAGTCTGAGATGATTCCAGCTTTATGACATGGCGCATTATCCTGCTGAAAGTAGCCATCAGATGTTACACGGTACATTGTGCTCATAAAGGGATGGACATGGGCAGCAACAATACTCAGGTAGGCTGTGGCGTTGTACCAAGGGGCCCAAAGACACCATGACACCACCACCACCAGCCTGAGCCGCTGATACAAGGCAGGATGGATCCATGACACCACCACCACCAGCCTGAGCCGCTGATACAAGGCAGGATGGATCCATGACACCACCACCACCAGCCTGACCCGCTGATACAAGGCAGGATGGATCCATGACACCACCACCACCAGCCTGACCCGCTGATACAAGGCAGGATGGATCCATGACACCACCACCACCAGCCTGACCCGCTGATACAAGGCAGGATGGATCCATGACACCACCACCACCAGCCTGACCCGCTGATACAAGGCAGGATGGATCCATGACACCACCACCAGCCTGAGCCGCTGATACAAGGCAGGATGGATCCATGACACCACCACCACCAGCCTGACCCGCTGATACAAGGCAGGATGGATCCATGACACCACCACCACCAGCCTGACCCGCTGATACAAGGCAGGATGGATCCGTGCTTTCATGTTGTTGTACCAAATTCTGACCCTACCATCCGAATGTCGCAGCAGAAATCGAGACTCATCAGACCAGGCAACGTTTTTCCAATCTTCTACTGTCCAATTTCGATAAGCTTGTGCAAATTGTAGCCTCAGTTTCCTGTTCTTAGCTGAAAGGAGTGGCACCCGGTGTGGTCTTCTGCTGCTGTAGCCCATCTGCCTCAAAGTTGGACGTACTGTGCGTTCAGAGATGCTCTTCTGCCTACCTTGGTTGTAACGGGTGGCGATTTGAGTCACTGTTGCCTTTCTATCAGCTCGAAACAGTCTGCTCATTCTCCTCTGACCTCTGGCATCAACAAGGCATTTCCGCCCACAGAACTGCCGCTCACTGGATGTTTTTTCTTTTTCGGACCATTCTCTGTAAACCCTAGAGATGGTTGTGTGTGAAAATCCCAGTAGATCAGCAGTTTCTGAAATCCTCAGACCAGCCCTTCTGGCACCAACAACCATGCCACGTTCACAGGCCACAAATCACCTTTCTTCCCCATACTGATGCTCAGTTTGAACTGCAGGAGATTGTCTTGACCATGTCTACATGCCTAAATGCACTGAGTTGCCGCCATGTGATTGGCTGATTAGAAATTAAGTGTTAACGAGCAGTTGGACAGGTGTACCTAATAAAATGGCTGGTGACTGTACACTCTGCTCAGCTCCTGCTGCTCTATAACATGCTGCTTGCTGATAGGACACTGTACAATCGGCTCAGCTACTTCTGCTCTATAACATGCTGCCGGCAGATAGGACACTGGGGCTTATTTACTAAGGGTCCCGCTGATCGCACTTTCGTCGGATTTTCGTAATTTTCTGGATCTGCGCAGCTGGGATAGGTATTTAACTGGGGATTGTGTTGCACGCTATCGGACTGTGGCACAGCTGCGCTGCTTTCATGTGACAGAAATCGGTGGGCGGGTCGTCGGACGATCCAACTGATTCGGACTGATCGTGGAATTTAACTTTCAAATTAAGTCGCAAGATCAAGCACTTACATGCACCAGGAAGAAGAAGTTGAAATCCGGTGGACCTGAGCGTGGAAGCGACACAGGACATCGGGCGCACAATCTTAGTGAGTCGCGGCAGATGTGCATTCCGGTCAGACAATGCACTTTTGGGAAACGCGCAGGGCATTTAAGTAAATGGGGGCCATTTACTAAGGGCCCGATTCGCGTTTTCCCGATGTGTTACCCGAATATTTCCGATTTGCGCCGATTGTACCTGAATTGCCCCGGGTTTTTGGCGCACGCGATCGGAATTTGGCGCATCGGCGCCGGTATGCACGCAACGGAAATCGGGGGTGTGGCCGAACGAAAACCTGACGTATTCGGAAAAACTGCCGCATTTTTTTAAAAAATTGTGTCGCGAAAATTTAACTCACCTTCATCCTGGATGGACGTCGGAGGAACTGCTTTGGTGAATCCCGGCCGGACCCGAATCCAGTGCAGAGAACGCGCCGCTGGATCGCGAACGGACCGGGTAAGTAAATCTGCCCCAATGTGCCCCACTGTGTGCAATCTGTACAGCTCCTCCTGCTCTATAACATGCTGCCTGCAGATAGGACACAATGTAGAATCTTCTCAGTTCTTCCTATTATATAACACTACCTGCAAAGTGGAAAGCATTTTCATTGTTGACAAGTTGTCTTGACAAATGTCTAAAAATACCCCCAATAATGAATATCACATTTACGGTTCATTTGCTGAAGTCTCCAAGTGAAAAAACATAAGACATGTGTGGACAGGAAGGTAACTTGGGCAACCAAGCAAACACATCAACCATTTTTCTTCTTATTTAGTCTCCTGAGACAGAATTAGACGCCTCATCTTACAATAATGGAAACACAAGGAAGAGATTTGCCATAATAACTTGCTGAGCCTCGTGGTCCCGTAGCACATGAGGACATCATCAGTGGAGTCCACACATGGAGGGGTGTGAAAGGGGACCCAGGAGTGACGATAATACATGGGTATTATACTATAATCTGACATTTGAGTCCTTATTATGGAAATCTGGGACCCAAGTCTAGAAGGATAACCCCATCTCACCGTGTAATATGTAAATAATACTGCTATACAGCGCACACATAATATATACATTGAGGTGCAAGGGTTCCACTATTGCATCAATATTATTTTTAGGTCATGACTGTCATATCATTAACCTCTTATTTTACATGCAAACATGAGCCTGGAATAACACGTGTTCTTCCTCGCTCATCAGCACGGAGGGGACGCTCATGACTAATTTGTTATTTATTTTTGGAGCAAATTGCAGTTTTTTCCTTTCATGCAAATCACTTGAATGGAGGAACCTCATTGCGCTGCAGAGGAAAAGTCTTAATTGTAGCAACACCTGTGGAGGATTATAATTTATTCCAGACTATTCTCCTCTCATAGGACGAGTTATAGCGTTACATGTATGGATAGCTAATGGTTCCTCTTAGTATTCCCGGCGGGTGGAGGGAGGGTATCGATGCACAGATGAAAGCCAACACTGCTCATCCCCCTGATCACACATCCTCACCATGAAGCATCATGTAGGAGGGAGGCAAAGCTTCACATGGGACTCGGAGTGATGAGAAGATGAATGGAGCTAAATACAGGGCAATTCTGGATAAAAACCTGTTCAATTCTGCAAAAGACTTTGGACAGGAGCGTATCGCTTCCAGCAGGATAATGGCTTCAATTAAAGCATATTTATGTGTGCATTGCCCCAGTCAAAGTCCAGAACTAAATCCAATAGAGAATATGATCACAAATGTGACTGTGCCAGAGCCATGCCGCAGAGAATAGGCAAAGATTCCAGCCTCCTAATGTGCAAAACTGCCAGAAACATTCCCATAAGACTGACATTTAAGCTAAAGGTGGTCCAACCAAGACAAGAAACTCAGACTGCATTCACACTTGGCACTTACATTGCGTTCTCAAACACAACAGCTGAGAAGAGGAGATGTGCAGTACATTACATTGCTGTTAACATTTGCGTTTACATTACATACTTGGCCCACATCTATCAGAACCAGTGCAGTCTGTACTATGTGCAGTGAGTGTATTGTGCAGAGTGCGGCAGATTCATCAAAGATGGAGCCCGGTCTTCATGAATCTGGCGCCCCCTGCGCTGCTCCGGAAGTGGGCATCATCTTACACTTTATTCATGCTGCAGAATACTGGGAAAGAAAGCAGCACTATCTGCACCTCCATAATTGATAGTAAGAGTCATGTAGACAGTACTATTTATACCAGCATTGTTTGTAGAGAAAGACGTATAGACAGCACTATCTGTGCTTATTGTTTTTATAGAGAAAGACTAGTAGACAGTATCATGTACTAGTGAGTACTCAAGACCTGTTGACACATGGTGAGCATTTAAGTCTTGTTGTGTTGCAGCGGTGGTGGATGCCATACGATCCCTCGCACAATAGTGTAGGGACCCTCTACAACGAGGTCGGTTAGTGGTTGGTGGCTTATACAATTTGATCAAAATGTAACGAAGAACTTTGAGTCCTTTTTATAAATGTAGCCGAGCAGCAATAGATCATTGTATGATGTGTGATGTGCCGTCCAGTTCTTTTTTTCTCTCCCCATGTTGGTTCAGTACTATCTGTGGCTAAATTATTTAAAGAGAGAGGCAGGTAGACAGTACTATTTATACCTACACCATTTATAGAGAGATATAAAAACAGCACTACCTGTACCTATAGTTAGATACATGTAGACAATACTATCTGTACCTATATATTATTTATAAAAAAAAGAGACATGAAGTCAATACTTCATGTATTTATAGTGAAAGACATGGAGACAATACTATCTGCAGCTACATCATTTACATGGAGAGACATGTAGACAGTACTATCTGTGCCAGTATTACTTACATACAGTACTATCAGTACTATGGCAGTACTATCTGCATCTACATCATTTACATGGAGAGACATGGAGACAGTACTATCTGCATCTACATCATATACATGGAGAGACATGGAGACAGTACTATCTGTATCTACATCATTTACATGGAGAGACATGGAGACAGTACTATCTGCATCTACATCATATACATGGAGAGACATGGAGGCAGTACTATCTGCATCTACATAATTTACATGGATAGACATGGAGACAGTACTATCTGCATCTACATCATTTACATAGTACTGCCTCCATGTCTCTCTATCTGCATCTACATCATTTACATGGAGAGACATGGAGACAGTACTATCTGCATCTACATCATTTACATGGAGAGACATGGAGGCAGTACTATCTGCATCTACATCATTTACATGGAGAGACATGGAGGCAGTACTATCTGCATCTACATCATTTACATGGAGAGACATGGAGACAGTACTATCTGCATCTACATCATTTACATGGAGAGACATGGAGGCAGTACTATCTGCATCTACATCCTTTACATGGAGAAACATGGAGACAGTACTATCTGCATCTACATCATTTACATGGAGAGACAGGGAGGCAGTACTATCTGTATCTACATCATTTACATGGAGAGGCATGTAGACAGTACTATTTATACCTACAATATTTATAGAGAGATATAAAAACAGCACTACCTGTACCTATAGTTAGATACATGTAGACAATACTATCTGTACCTATATATTATTTATAAAAAAAAAAGAGACATGAAGACAGTACTTCATGTATTTATAGTGAAAGACATGGAGGCAGTACTATCTGCAGCTACATCATTTACATGGAGAGACATGGAGGCAGTACTATCTGTATCTACATCATTTACATAGAGAGACATGGAGGCAGTACTATCTGTATCTACATCATTTACATAGAGAGACATGGAGACAGTACTATCTGTATCTACATCATTTACATGGAGAGACATGGAGACAGTACTATCTGCATCTACATCATTTACATGGAGAGACATGGAGACAGTACTATCTGCATCTACATCATTTACATGGAGAGACATGGAGACAGTACTATCTGCATCTACATCATTTACATGGAGAGACATGGAGACAGTACTATCTGCATCTACATAATTTACATGGAGAGACATGGAGACAGTACTATCTGCATCTACATCATTTACATAGAGAGACATGGTGACAGTACTATCTGCATCTACATCATTTACATAGAGAGACATGGAGACAGTACTATCTGCATCTACATCATTTACATGGAGAGACATGGAGACAGTACTATCTGCATCTACATCATTTACATAGAGAGACATGGAGGCAGTACTATCTGCATCTACATCATTTACATGGAGAGACATGGAGACCGTACTATCTACATCATTTACATAGAGAGACATGGAGACCGTACTATCTACATCATTTACATAGAGAGACATGGAGACCGTACTATCTACATCATTTACATGGAGAGACATGGAGGCAGTACTATCTGCATCTACATCATTTACCTAGAGAGACATGGAGGCAGTACTATCTGCATCTACATCATTTACATGGAGAGACATGGTGGCAGTACTATCTGCATCTACATCATTTACATAGAGAGACATGGAGACAGTACTATCTGCATCTACATCATTTATATAGAGAGACATGGAGGCAGTACTATCTGCATCTACATCATTTACATAGAGAGACATGGAGACAGTACTATCTGCATCTACATCATTTACATGGAGAGACATGGTGGCAGTACTATCTGCATCTACATCATTTACATAGAGAGACATGGAGACAGTACTATCTGCATCTACATCATTTACATAGAGAGACATGGAGGCAGTACTATCTGCATCTACATCATTTACATAGAGAGACATGGAGACAGTACTATCTGCATCTACATCATTTACATGGAGAGACATGGTGGCAGTACTATCTGCATCTACATCATTTACATGGAGAGACATGGAGGCAGTACTATCTGCATCTACATCATTTACATGGAGATACATGGAGACAGTACTATCTGCATCTACATCATTTACATAGAGAGACATGGAGGCAGTACTATCTGCATCTACATCATTTACATAGAGAGACATGGAGACAGTACTATCTGCATCTACATCATTTACATGGAGAGACATGGTGGCAGTACTATCTGCATCTACATCATTTACATGGAGAGACATGGAGGCAGTACTATCTGCATCTACATCATTTACATGGAGATACATGGAGACAGTACTATCTGCATCTACATCATTTACATAGAGAGACATGGAGGCAGTACTATCTGCATCTACATCATTTACATGGAGAGACATGGAGGCAGTACTATCTGCATCTACATCATTTACATGGAGAGACATGGAGGCAGTACTATCTGCATCTACATCATTTACATGGAGAGACATGGAGGCAGTACTATCTGCATCTACATCATTTACATGGAGAGACATGGAGGCAGTACTATCTGCTCCCATATCATTATAATCATTATAAAAACAGCACAAAACACACAATCCCCTTCTTTTTATAACCTCCGTTGTTTTCCAGGTGTGTCCTTGCATCATTTTTCCGCCACACTTCTGCGCCAACCATTACAATGTACGTCCTCAAGCCGCTATTATCACATGAATACTAACAATAATGGATGTGCAGAGAATTGTTGTGTACAGCCCCAGAGTAAAAGCCTCATTCTGCCCGTACATTTCCTCGCCGGCCCCTTTTACATGTACTGAAAGGATTTGGGTCTGTAGCTTTGAAAATGACATAGATTTTAGTTTTTTTGAAGAATTTTTGGAACGGGAATAAAGATGTGTCTCTTACTCAGGAATACAGATCTAAGGAGCGAGCTCAAGGCTAATGCGGGTCTGATGATAGCACTTGGCGATGCTATGGGGCCCCGTATAAGGAGCCCCTCTTATATAGGTCGCAGACAATCGCTCAGCTCACACCTAGTGACGACATAATTGCTTATTATTTGGAAGTGAAAAGAAAATTACATTTTTTTTTCTTTCTGAAAGTGGAATAAAATAACCAGCACCGGTAGGTAATGGATGGCACAGATTTTACACACCGCATTATTCTTATTCTGCAAAGCTCTGAATAGGATGAGAGATAATTTTCTAAAGATAGAATTAATTGTATTCAAGCACTTAAAAGTTTCCCCAGCTTCCCACTAGGTTTTACAGCATCTACCTTCCCCGGATATAAGGGGCACCAACGTTTATGGGTATACACAGCTCCCATGTCATTCAACGTGAGCTGCTTTATTCATAATGCAGAGAGCTCCACCTACTGGTGGCTGTAGGCAGGTGAAATTGTGCAATTTATCATTACAAAAAAACAATATATATCCAAATGAAACAGACTTCACAATACTTTAGATCACACTCATGTGGTGTACCTAAATGTTTAACAAACTTTGCATAAATCCCCAGTGCAGTGTAGTAGAATGTACATAAGGAGAAAATATATATGGCCGTTATATTATAAAAAATTTATTATACTTGAAATATATTGATATTGTGAATTTGTAATATTATTATCCCTTAGGATTAGTAAGGGAAATGTACAATAAAGTATTTATACAGAGTAACGTCCAGTGAGTGCAGATCTTGAGTATAATACAGAATGTAACTCAGGATCAGTACAGGATAAGTAATGTCATGTATGTACACAGTGACTGCACCAGCAGCAGAATAGTGAGTGCAGCTCTGGAGTATAATACAGGATGTAACTCAGGATCAGTACAGGATAAGTAATGTCATGTATGTACACAGTGACTGCACCAGCAGCAGAATAGTGAGTGCAGCTCTGGGGTATAATACAGGATGTAACTCAGGATCAGTACAGGATAAGTAATGTCATGTATGTACACAGTGACTGCACCAGCAGCAGAATAGTGAGTGCAGCTCTGGAGTATAATACAGGATGTAACTCAGGATCAGTACAGGATAAGTAATGTCATGTATGTACACAGTGACTGCACCAGCAGCAGAATAGTGAGTGCAGCTCTGGAGTATAATACAGGATGTAACTCAGGATCAGTACAGGATAAGTAATGTCATGTATGTACACAGTGACTGCACCAGCAGCAGAATAGTGAGTGCAGCTCTGGGGTATAATACAGGATGTAACTCAGGATCAGTACAGGATAAGTAATGTCATGTATGTACACAGTGACTGCACCAGCAGCAGAATAGTGAGTGCAGCTCTGGGGTATAATACAGGATGTAACTCAGGATCAGTACAGGATAAGTAATGTCATATACAGTATGTACACAGTGACTGCACCAGCAGCAGAATAGTGAGTGCAGCTCTGGGGTATAATACAGGATGTAACTCAGGATCAGTACAGGATAAGTAATGTCATGTATGTACACAGTGACTGCACCAGCAGCAGAATAGTGCGTGCATTCTCATTCTGCTGTGAGCTACTGACGGGTGTGGTTGTGTGCTGCTGAGCTCCTGCACCACCTGGAGCAAACCCAATCCACCCAGGCCTGCTCTCTCCTCCCCAGGGAGGGAGTGGGTTCTCTGGGATGAATCAAGCTGGAAAGGGGCGGGGAACAGGAGAGACAAGTTACCGGCCAAAACTGATGGCGTGAGAAGATCTGCCCGGAGCCAAGGACGCAGCGATGTGACCTCGGCTGCCACCCCCAAGACCCAGGGAAGCTGCAAGGTCTCCGGAACACAGAAGATCAAGGCAAGTGACATCAGCCTAAGTGCTCCTCCTGGAAAGCTGGATGTATGTGCGGGAAAGCTGGGTGGTTCAGCTGAAAAGCTGGGTGCTCACGGGGGTGTGCAAAAAGCATGGGGTGATCTTAAGGCCCGGGAGTCTGCTTCCATCTATGGCTCCCGGATTGCTGAGCACCTCCGTGAGTACGAGGAAGCTGGAAAAGCGCTGAGGAGGCTCCAGGAGGAGATAAGGGAGACCGTGGCCCTAGCGGGGGTGGCTACGCAGAGAAAGAAAAAGTCTGATCTTCTTAACACCATAGACAGACTAAAAGCCGAGGTCACCGCTCTGCAGGAGAAGCGTCATCTTATCCGTGAGCACAGCGGTCCGTTTCGTGAAAAATTGGAGAATGATGCGAGGTTTGATGACATGCGCCAGGAGCAGCTGAGAAAGCTGAAGGGGCTTGAGATCCAGGCGGATGATGGCGATGATGAGGAGGAAGAGGAAGACCTGCCGTGTCCGTCTGGTGGCCTGCACCAACACCAGCAGGCCTCGCACGACAGGCTGCCTGCGGAGCAAGCGCCATTACCATCAGGCTGCGGCCCTGCCAACCTGGAGGAGGAAAGTGATGACAGCGGCCAGGGGGGGGCGCTAATGGCTCAGATCCGTCAGCTTGAGTCCCCAGTTCACCTCCAGAACTTTTCCTTCGGCGATGATATGCCAGATGACGACCTAAAGAGAAAGAAGACGAGACCCAAGAAGACCAAGGCGTCTCAGGAGGTGAATCTGGTGTTTCGTCCCCTCCCTGTTCCCTCCGGGCGGGCAGCAGTGCCAGCCTGTCGTGTAGGCCCCGTTGCCCAGCCCAGCACGAATCCTGCAGTGGACTCGGTGCCAGGGTGCGGGGAGAGTGCAAAGCCATGTTCCATCATGGCGCAGAGCACCAGCCTTGTTTGTAGTAGCAAGGATGGTGCAGGGAAGGCATCGGCCGAAAGGCCGGACAGTGAGGGCGATCCGGCAGGTCCTGGTACTGTGCGCTGCCCCCTAGTGGGAGGGGGGGGTGGCCCAGTGCCAGGGGCAGTGGCGGTGGCTCCTGTGGCCCTTAGCGCTGTTGCTTGCTCCGGTGAGCAGCGGCAGTGTGATGGGGCTGCTGGGGCTTGTAGTGCGGCGCCTCCCAAACATCCCGTGCAGCCTGCAGAGAAAGGCGCAGAAAAAGTATTATTCTGTATTGGTGCATCAAACTCTGAAGATATGAAAGGGGCAAAAAGACTGTCTGGAGTCTGTAAGGACAAGAGGCCTCTACCACCAATCGAGCAGCGATGCTCAAACATCATAAAAACTGCTGGACAACAAGGGGTTAATGCCAATGAGGCAGAGGGCACAAGTAAGATCGGGGTTGGAGCTGCCTCTTCTCAGGCTGTATCAGCTATGGAGGTGGCTCTACCCCCAGTGCCCAGTGACGCCGAGGCAACCCCAGGTCCTCCTGGCCCAGCTGGTGTGAGTGATGCAAGGAAGCGAGGCAGTATTGTACATAGTGTGGTGAATGTTGGGGTGGTGAATGGTGCTGAGGGGGATCCTGGTGTGAGTGCTGGACCATCTGCACCCCCAGTGGTGGCCGCTCCCATAAGGAGCTATGCGAGTGTCACCGCTGGGGCAAGTGGGGTTAGCTCCTTGTCTCCTGGCTCTGGGAATAGCGTTTTGCAAAGGCGTCTTCTGGAGGCTCTCAGGAGAGGGGAAAAGTCAATCACTGTAGAGGGGAGAGAGGTTGATCTGTCCTTCTGGACAGACAGGCATGGCCTGGCAGCCTTCCAAGAGAAAAGGGGGGGAGAGACTGTATGGTCTTTACACACAACCGGGCCCGGAGCTGCCCGTAGGAATGTGGTTCGTCTTCGCTGGAGGGGCAGTGACGCATGCCCACCCAGGTCAAGGGTGGTGGAGCTCCTCCTGAGGATGAACTTCAGGGCTAGAGACATCTTTGCCCTGATACATCCTTACGGTTCGGCCGGAGGGCTTAGAGCTCTTCTGGTCGAATTATGAGCTGGCAAAGAACGAACACGCATGGCGAGATTTTGCTGTGCAAGCAGTGTCTCGCCAAAACACAGTCAAGAAGGTGACCGTTTTGACCCGTAACGAGTCACTTTCTTGCATGGACATCATGACTTGGCTAAGTCGTTATGGTGAGGTTGTACAGGTACCGCAGAAAAACCGCGATGAATTTGGCATTTGGTCTGGAGCCTGGACCTTCATGATGAAGTTGAAGTGTTCAGGCGGCACAGTCGCCCACATTCCTTCTTCAGCCTTTCTTGGGCGAGACAGAATCCTGATTTTCTACCAGGGGCAGCCAAAGGTCTGTCACAGGTGCGGTGACCCCACCCACTTTAGCGCCAGCTGCCAAGTGCAGAAGTGCGCTTTGTGTGGTGGGCTAGGTCATCTCGCTGCATCCTGTAAGGACATTAGGTGTAACCTGTGTGGTGAGCTCGGTCACCCTTTCAGCCGTTGTCCTCGCTCCTTTGCCAATGCGGTTGTGACCCCAGTGGAGGAGAGCCATGAGGTTGCTTCTGCTGGGGAAGGTACCAGCAGAGGTGGAGGAGCTGAGGGGCCTGTGAAGAAAAGTAAGAATAAGTCACCTTCTCAGTTAAGGCGGCTTGAAGCCAGACAAAAAGGGAGAGGACTGGGGAAGCCTCAGGTTGCTGGGGTGACCCTTGGTCCTTCCTCAGAGGCTGGTCATGCTACTGAGGCCCTGAGGGATGATGAGTTGGATGAGGAGGTCAGGAGGATGGAGCGCGAGAAAGGTGCCATGTCCTCCACGTCCTCCCATTATGAGAGTATGGATGAGGATAACAGGATTTGGCTAGAAAATAAGCGCAAGCAGAAAAAGAAAAAACGCGGCCTATCTAAGGTACCTAAGGAAGGGAAAACTTCCTCCCCTCTGGTTGAGCTTTCCAACCGGTTCCTCACCCTCGATGAGATCGCCTCCTCGGGAAGAGAGGCTGAGGGTGGGGTTCTGGAGGTGGCGGCGGAGCAGCCTGCAGGGGGCGCCGAGTCTCTATCCTCTGGGGATGCTGGGTCCTCAGAGTGGGAGACTGACTCAGAGTCAAGAGACAAGGACGAAGGAGAGGGTGGTCCGGGTGGGTCCTTGGGGGCCAGTAATAACATGGACACCTCAATTTCATTAAAGAGAAGTTGCCCCAATTCTGATGGTAAAAAAGAAAGGGGATCATCCTCAGAGGACAGTAGAGGGAAGGGAGGTAGTAAGAAAAAAGCCGTCTAACTCAATCACTCATGATGGCGGCACCCACTCCGTTGACGCTGGCGTCCATTAATGTCGCCAGCATTAAGTCTGATGCGGCTAGATTTGCGGCCTTTGATTTTCTCGGCCGTGTTGAAGCCGACATTTTATTTTTGCAGGAGACCAGGCTGCCAGATTTGGCGGCCGTGTTTAAAGCTAAGAGGGAATGGAGACACGGGCCTTCCTATTGGTCTCTTGCGGCCGAGCCGTATAGCGGAGTGGCGGTCCGTTTTACCGCACCGGTAGAATGCCGACGAGTTATTGAGTTAGAAATGGGGAGGTGCCTGATCCTGGATGTCCTCATGAAGGGACAAGAACTTCGTCTTATTAACATCTATGGTCCCCAGTCCAAGTGGGACAGGAAGTGTCTCTTTATGAGGATCAAGCCCTACCTTTTTACAAGTCGGCAGGTGGTCTTTGGAGGGGACTTCAATGCTGTCACGAGGTCCCAGGATAGGGGAGGTTCCAGAGACAAGCTGACTTATGATAGCGTCGCTCTTAATAGCATAGCTAGTGAGGCTCGCCTGGTGGATGTCCACATCCGGCACACCCCAGGCCACGCGGGGTTCACCTATTATAGGGGTAGCTGTAGGTCTAGAATAGACAGGTTTTATTTAAAGGAGGAAGCCATCTCTTCAGCAGTGTCCGTTGTTGAGGTGGAGTTCTCCGACCACTGTTTAATTTTGTTTTCTCTGAATGTTACAGAGACCCCCCGGATGGGAAGAGGCTACTGGAAGCTCAATTCGTCTCTCCTGGAAGAAGCAGAGATAAGACAATCCTTTGAGGACTTTCTTCAGAGCCAGGTACCATTGCTGGGCCTTTGTAGCAGTAAGTCAGAGTGGTGGGAGATGCTCAAGAAAAGGGTGGCGAGATTCTTCCGCCAGCTTTCGAGCCTCAGGAGCCTTGACAGGTACCGCCTGTATCAGGGCCTGAGGAGGAAACTCGAGCACCTTGTCTCGACTGGAGGTAGTCGTGAGGACATCTCCAGAGTGAAATCCTTGCTGAAGAGGTGTCAGTACGATAGACTCGCATCTTTGGTTTTTGAGAGGGATTACGGGAAATACCGCTCGCCCGACCCTTACAGAAACTGCAAGATGTCAGTGAATGGTAAAGTTGTCACAGGACTGGTTGACAGTACGGGATCCCTGAAAAGGTCCAGATCAGGGATTCTGGAGGTCGTCAGATCCTTCTACTCGCACCTCTTGGGCAGGAAGGATCTAGATCGGGATGTGATGTCGGCTTTCCTGGCTGAAACTGTCCCTGAGCCAGGAGTAGACCCCTCTCTTGATGTTTTGACAGAGATGATTAGGGAAGAGGAAGTCAGCCTGGCGATTGAAGGGCTCGCCCTCAAGAAATCGCCGGGTCCGGATGGCTTTACATCCGAGTTTCTATAAGACCTTTAAGGACGCCTTGGTTCCCCTCTTGACTGAGGTATTCAATGAGTGTCTTTCCTCGGGCGCTCTGCCGAAGTCAATGAGGAGGTCTGCCCTGATCATCCTGTCAAAGGGTAAGGACCGATCTCGTATTGAGAACTGGCGTCCCATAGCGCTTCTCAATACGGACAGAAAGGTTTTGGCAAAGGTGCTGTTTAATCGGCTGGTGCAGTTTGCGCCCCGGCTCCTTTCGGGGACCCAGCACTGCTCTGTTCCAGGCCGCAGTACATTTAGTGCTGTGCTGTGTGTCCGGGAGGCAGTGGAGCAGGGCAGGGCTGGTAACTGGAAGGGGTACTTGCTGTCCTTGGATCAGGCAAAAGCGTTTGATCGGGTTAACCACGAGTACCTCTGGTCTGTCCTTCTGAGGTATGGCCTGCCGGGTGGGTTTGTCAATTGGCTGAAAGTTTTGTACGCAGGGGCAGAGAGTTTCCCGCTTGTGAACGGTTGGATTGGCCGCTCTTTTGAGGTTGGGTCTGGTGTTCGCCAGGGTTGTCCTCTGAGCCCACTTTTATACGTGTTTGCGATTGACCCATTCCTTAGGAGGGTTGATCGTGGGCCGTTAGTGGGAGTCGGGATGGACCGAGCAGCACCGGAAGCCACTCTAAGGGTGGTAGCGTACGCCGATGACGTCAGTGTTTTTGTGTCCTCGAGAGGGGAGGCGCAATGGGTGATGTCAGAGGTTGACCGCTACTCAGAGGCTTCTGGGTCCAAGATCAACCGGGATAAGTGTGAGAGTCTCTGGCTGGGAGAGGGGGATCCAGGCTTTGATCTCCCGGACACTCTTCCAGGGCCCCAAGACTCTGCCAAAGTTCTCGGCATCGAATTTGGCCAGGGGGATTACCCCATGCAAAACTGGGACGGCAGGCTTAAGATCGCCGCTCAGAGGGTGGACCAGTGGAAGGGTTGGTCTTTGACCCTCAGAGAAAGGGTTAATCTGATCAAAACTTACCTGCTCCCATTGCTGATATATCTGGGCAGTGTGTGCATGTTGCCAGAACCCCTCTGGACTCGGGTCTACAGTCTGTTCTTCCAGCTGTTATGGGGGAATAGGCTGAACCTAATCAAGAGGGAGGTTACTTACCGCACGAGGAGACAAGGAGGGTTGTGTATGGTCAACCCTGTGGTGTTCCTAGTGAATACCTTTCTTAAGATCAATGTAGCAAACCTCTGGAAAGAGAGGGCTCCTCCGTGGGTATACTCCTGCAGGGGATGGTTTCGGCCTTTCTTCCAGGAATGGGAGATAGGAGGGCAAGTGAAGGATCTCCGTACACCGCATGGGCATCTTCCGGCTTACGCTACCCCGGTTCTGAAGGTGATTCGCCGGTGGGGTCTGGGAATGTGGGAGATCAGGACCATGTCGAGGAAACTCCTTGACAAGAGGGTTCTGTTGACCCATTTCCAGAAGCCTCTGGCCCTCAGGGATTGCCCAAGTCGGGATCTTGGGGTGGGTTTGAGTTTGCTGAATTCCATCAGGATTCCCTTGAAGTTTTGGGACGTGACTTGGCGCTGCTTCCATGGAAAGCTGTGTGTGAGGGACAATCTGAAGTGTAGGAGCTCTGAGGAAAGGGGTTGTCCCCGGGAGGAGTGCGGTGGTCTGCTGGAGAGCATGGACCACTTCCTGCTTCAGTGCCCCTTTAACACAGAGGTGTACAACCGGGTGGGCGCTTCCATCCACTGGCCCGGGTTGGCCGGTCTCTCCTATGCGGAGTGGGCCTATGGAGCATTCAGAGGCCTGGGTGGCCGGGACCGCTGCACGTTATTTCTAGTTAGCCTAGTGGTCAGGTACCACACGTGGAACGCACGGTGCTTAGTGTCGACGCAGCGTAAAATCCTCCCGGTGGATGAGGTGGTTAGGAACATTCTGGGTGACCTGGTGAAGGTGCGCTCTCTGGAGTATGAGAGGCTGGGCACGGGGAGGGCCTCTCTCCTTTGGAGGGGGTTCTCCTTTAGTGTCCCTTAGTCTGTCGTCTCCAATCCTGGTGTTGGGCTGAAGCTGCACTGTAGATTTTTGTTTTGTATCTGAGGTTATAGTGATGTAGGGCTTGCAGGCGCCGAACCCGGGCTTTATGTGGTTTTGATATATGTTGATTTGTTTAATGTGTTTGTATCTTGTGTACAGTGTGTATATAGTTATATGTAGTTATAGTTCTTGTGTGTATAAAGGTTGGTTGGTTTTGGGGTGTTGGTGTTAGGGTGTTAGGTTGGGAGGGGGGTGGACGGGACTTGGACTGTACGATCCTGGGCACTGGTCTGGACTATATAACGCGAACTTTGGACGTTAGACCAGTGTCTGGGGGGGGAGGGTGATGGGCGTGGGATTTAGTTAGTTATATTTTATGTTATTTAATGTTAATGTTATTTCCGTTATATTCATTGTTATTTCTGTGTTTATTTCTTGTTTATTTATTTATGTGTATTTTGCTGTGTATTTCGATATAAAAAAAAAAAAAAATTAGGTGGTGGGACTGGGTGAAGGTTTTGTTTGTTTTCATGCTGAGTGTGTGGTGTGTGTGTAGCTGGGCCAGGAGGTTTTGTAAGTTTATTTTCGTTTATATTTGTTCTTTTGTAATTCTTTTGCCAGAAGTTATGGCTTTATTTATGTTTATTATTGTTATGTTTTTCACTTTTATATAAAATAAAAGATTTACAGGATGTAACTCAGGATCAGTACAGGATAAGTAATGTCATGTATGTACACAGTGACTGCACCAGCAGAATAGTGAGTGCATCTCTGGGGTATAATACAGGATGTAACTCAGGATCAGTACAGGATAAGTAATGTCATGTATGTACAGTGACTGCACCAGCAGCAGAATAGTGAGTGCAGCTCTGCAGTATAATACAGGATGTAACTCAGGATCAGTACAGGATAAGTAATGTCATGTATGTACACAGTGACTGCACCAGCAGCAGAATAGTGAGTGCAGCTCTGGAGTATAATACAGGATGTAACTCAGGATCAGTACTGGATAAGTAATGTCATGTATGTACAGTGACTGCACCAGCAGCAGAATAGTGAGTGCAGCTCTGGAATATAAGGGTTGGTCTTTGACCCTCAGAGAAAGGGTTAATCTGATCAAAACCTACCTGCTCCCGTTGCTGATTTATCTGGGCAGTGTGTGCATGTTGCCAGAGCCCCTCTGGACTCGGGTCTACAGTCTGTTCTTCCAGCTGTTATGGGGGAATAGGCTGAACCTAATCAAGAGGGAGGTTACTTACCGCACGAGGAGACAAGGAGGGTTGTGTATGGTCAACCCTGTGGTGTTCCTAGTGAATACCTTTCTTAAGATCAATGTAGCAAACCTCTGGAAAGAGAGGGCTCCTCCGTGGGTATACTCCTGCAGGGGATGGTTTCGGCCTTTCTTCCAGGAATGGGAGACAGGAGGGCAAGTGAAGGATCTTCGCACACCGCATGGGCATCTTCCGGCTTACGCTACCCCGGTTCTGAAGGTGATTCGCCGGTGGGGTCTGGGAATGTGGGAGATCAGGACCATGTCGAGGAAAGTCCTTGACAAGAGGGTTCTGTTGACCCATTTCCAGAAGCCTCTGGCCCTCAGGGATTGCCCAAGTCGGGATCTTGGGGTGGGTTTGAGTTTATTGAATTCTATCAGGATCCCCTTGAAGTTTTGGGACTTGGCTTGGCGCTGCTTCCATGGAAAGCTGTGTGTGGGGGACAATCTGAAGTGTAGGAGCTCTGAGGAAAGGGGTTGTCCCCGGGAGGAGTGCGGTGGTCTGCTGGAGAGCATGGACCACTTCCTGCTTCAGTGCCCCTTTAACACAGAGGTGTACAACCGGGTGGGCGCTTCCATCCATTGGCCCGGGTTGGCGGTCTCTCCTATGCGGAGTGGGCCTATGGAGCATTCAGAGGCCTGGCTGGCCGGGACCACTGCACGTTATTCCTAGTCAGTCTAGTGGTCAGGTACCACACGTGGAACGCACAGTGTTTAGTGTCGGCGCAGCGTAAAATCCTCCCGGTGGATGAGGTGGTTAGGAACATTCTGGGTGACCTGGTGAAGGTGCGCTCTCTGGAGTATGAGAGGCTGGGCATGGGGAGGGCCTCTCTCCTTTGGAGGGGGTTCTCCTTTAGTGTCCCTTAGTCTGTCATCTCCGCTCCTGGTGTTGGGCTGAAGCTGTATACACTCACCGGCCACTTTATTAGGTACACCTGTCAAACTGCTCGTTAACACTTAATTTCTAACCAGCCAATCATATGGCGGCAACTCAGTGCATTTAGGCATGTAGACATGATCAAGACAATCTCCTGCAGTTCACACCGAGCATCAGTATGGGGAAGAAAGGTGATTTGTGGCCTTTGAACGTGGCATGGTTGTTGGTGCCAGAAGGGCTGGTCTGAGTGTTTCAGAAACTGCTGATCTACTGGGATTTTCACGCACAACCATCTCTAGGGTTTACAGAGAATGGTCCGAAAAAGAAAAATATCCAGTGAGCGGCAGTTCTGTGGGCGGAAATACCTTGTTGATGCCAGAGCATCTTTGGGATGTGGTGGAACGGGAGATTCGCATCATGGATGTGCAGCCGACAAATCTGCGGCAACTGTGTGATGCCATCATGTCAATATGGAGCAAAATCTCTGAGGAGCTTCCAGCACCTTGTTGTATCTATGCCACGAAGAATTGAGGCAGTTCTGAAGGCAAAAGGGGGTCCAACCCGTTACTAGCATGGTGGACCTAATAAAGTGGCCAGTGAGTGTATTTTGTATATAGTGTGGTCTGGGATATAGTGTTAGGTTGGGAGGGGGGTGATGGTGGTGGGATTTTGGAACTGACATTTGACACTGGATTGGACACTGGTCTGGACTTCTTAATACAAACTTTGGACATTAGACCAGTGTCTGAGGGAGGGAGTGGGCATGGGATTCAGTTTAGTGTAGGGTGCATTTTGTTTAAAAAATTTTTTTTAATTTTTAGGATTTTTTATTATAATTTTTGTTTTACTTTTTTAGTTTTCTTTTTACTATTTTTCAGACTCCCTAGGGTACTTTAACCCTAGGTTGTCTGATCAATCCTATCATATACTGCCATGCTACAGTATGGCGGTATATGGGGATTTTCCTCCTCATTCATTACAATGTGCTGATAGCGTCAGACCACCGCATTCCTTTTGAAGCCGGCGGCAGCTTTGCCTGCGCCGATCACCGGGATTATTTGCAATATGCAGCAAAGACTTACCGGCTATGGAGAGGGCTCAGCCCGTGAGCCCTCTCCATGCACCAGGAACCGTCGCGCACCGTGAATACACAGCGGGCGGTCGTGAACCAGTTAACTCACATGCTGCCCATTTCCTTCTCTTCCTCCTTGAGATGGTTCTTCTCCTTCATTGTTGTCCAGTTGTGTTTAATTAAACTGATTGGACTTGATTAGGAAAGGCTCACACCTGTCTATATATCACCTCGCAGCTCACAGTGCATGTCAGAGTAATTGAGAATTATGAGGTCTAAGGTTAAAAAATTAAAAAATTTGCGCAGCTCTCAAGGTTCCTAAGAGCACAGTGGCCTCCATAATCCTTGATTGGATGTTTGGAACGACCAATACTCTTCCCTGACCTGGCCATCTAGCCAAAATAAGCGATCATGGGAGAAAAGCCTTGGTTAGAGGTAAAGAAGATCCCTAAGATCCCTGTGGCCGAGCTCCAGAGATGCAGGAGGTAGGTGGGGGTGACCTATCACTGCAGCATCCAGCAGTCGGGGCTTTATAGCAGAGTCTATAGCAGAGTTTACTAAGGGTCCGAATCGCTCTTTTTCGTCGGGTTTCCCAAAAATTACCAGTTTGCTCTGAATTGCCCCGGGTTTTTGGCACACACGATCGGATTGTGGCGCATCGGCGCCGGCATGCTTGCAACGGAAATTGGGGGCGTGGCCGTCGGAAAACCTGACGGATTCGGAAAGACTGCGGTATTTTAAAAAAAAATGTGTCGCTTGACACGCGCTTACCTTCGCCCAGAATAGGATGATGAACTCCGGCGGACCTCGGCGCAGCAGCGACACCTGGTGGAATAGTGAATCGCCGGAAGACCCGAATTCTCGACGGAGAACGCGCCGCTGGATCGCGACTGGTCCGGGTAAGTAAATGTGCCCCACAGTGTGCAAAACACATGAACGATCCCGGACTATGAGGAATACGATTCTCTGCTCTGGTGAGACAAAGGGCGCTGCCACACAGAGCGTTCTTGGACCGTTTTTAAACGCATGCGTTCCTGTATGTTTACCATACGTTTGGCTGGTTCTAATCTGTTTTAAAGCTTCCTACACTTCTAGAAATGAAGATAAACAGGTTAAAACCAGTCAAACGCACGGTAAACATACAAAAACGCATACGTTTAAAAACGGTCCAAGAACGCACTGTGTGGCAGCACTCCAAGATCGAAATTTATGGTGTTAATTCTAAACGGTGGAGTAAACAAGGAGCTGCCAAATACAATCCCAGCAGTGAAACATGGGGGGCAGCATCAGGCTATGGGGGGACAGGACCACTGGTTGTAATGGAAGGAAGGATGAATGTGGCCAAGTACAGAGATACCCGAACGTTCCAACAAGACAATGGGGCACAGGGCAAATTACTGGGAGGCAGAAGTTTTTTGGTTTTACCAAATGACTACAATGAAACAAAGAGTGAAACATATAAAGGGGTCTGAATACTTTCCGTACCCCTTGTATATGGGCATCCATAGTTTTTTCTGAGCGTTGGTGAGTGACCTCAGGCAACTTTTTCCAAACAAAACCTGCAATTCACTTGCATGATGCAATCCTTCAAGGCTTCTTGTTATGTGGGCAGCTATTTCTGGCATAAGCTTCACACATTCACTTCTTGTGGTGTGAACACTCGGATTATTGTGTGAGTTGTTAAAGGGGAGGTGAGGCTATAGAAAAATACCTAGAAACTAGTATCATAAAATATTAAGAATAATATTCAGCAGCAGAAGTACATAGTATCACCGTCACCTTCTAAGAAATCTTACCACCCCAATCAATTTCCAGCTCCATAACAAGCGGGGAGACATTTTCATGGGTATGAAAGTAAATTATTTATATTCATATGAAGAATATTTTATGCAAATTTATCTGTAAATATTCCAGCAGGACTCCTTGAGATGCGCTAGAAAGTTTTCATCCGTATCCATCAGGTCACTAAACAATTAACTCTTACTTTAACTTCTCATCTAAAAGATCGGGAGATTTCAAAGAAAATTATGGTTCTGCTACAAAGTATAATATATGTGTCCCAGGAAGGGAGGGGGGGATTCTAGATGGCCCCAGGTGTAAGATGTGTGCTTCGTATAATTTGGGGTTTGTTGAGTATGGACAATGGATTGTTTATGGGCAGCAGTATGTTGAGCATGGACAATGGTTTTGGTACAGTTTGTTGTATGCCAATGGTTTTGCTATGGGTTGTAGTATGATGGACAATGGTCTGAGGATTGCAGAGTTATGTTAGATATGCAAAATGGTCTTGCTGTAGGGAGTTTTATGTATGGACAGTGGTTCGGTATGGACAGTAGCATGTTGAGTATAGGCATTGCATTGCATTGGCTATGGTCTAGACATGGGAAGTAGTATGTTCAGTATGCACAATGGTTTTGAATCGGGTTGTGTTATGCTGAGTATAGACACTGGCTTGGTTATGAGCAGTAGTATGTTGACCATTGATAATAGTTTGGTGATTCCATTGGCTTAGACTTGAGCAGCAGTATGTTGAGTATGGACAATGGTTTTGGTTTGGATTGTGGTATGTTGAGTATGGACAATGGTTTGGTTATAGGCAGTAGTATGTTAAGTATAGGCAATGGTTTTGGATCAAGTTGTGGTGTGCTGAGTATGGACAATGGATTGATAATGGGCAGTAGTATGTTGACCATTGATAATAGTTTGGTGATTGCATTGGCTTTGGTCTAGACTTGAGCAGCAGTATGTTGAGTATGGACAATGGTTTTGGATTGGGTTGTGGTATGTTGAGTATGGACAATGGTTTTGGATTGGGTTGTGGTATGTTGAGTATGGACAATGGTTTTGGATTGGGTTGTGGTATGTTGAGTATGGACAATGGTTTTGGATTGGGTTGTGGTATGTTGAGTATGGACAATGGTTTTGGATTGGGTTGTGGTATGTTGAGTATGGACAATGGTTTTGGATTGGGTTGTGGTATGTTGAGTATGGACAATGGTTTTGGTTTGGGTTGTGGTATGTTGAGTATGGACAATGGTTTTGGATTGGATTGTAGTATGTTGAGTATGGACAATGGTTTTGGATTGGATTGTAGTATGTTGAGTATGGACAATGGTTTTGGATTGGGTTGTGGTATGTTGAGTATGGACAATGGATCGGGTTGTGGTATGCTGAGTATGGACAATATCTTGGTTATAGGCAGTAGTTTGTTGAGCATAGGTCTTGGTCTGGGGATTGGCAGCGGTATGTTAGATATGGGAAATGGTCTTGCC
This sequence comes from Engystomops pustulosus, assembly GCF_040894005.1. Lineage (NCBI taxonomy): Eukaryota > Metazoa > Chordata > Amphibia > Anura > Leptodactylidae > Engystomops > Engystomops pustulosus. Next base: position 97,930,291 of record NC_092420.1, on the reverse strand, counting down.
ATTGGCAGTAATATGTTCAGCACGGTCGTACAGGCAATGCTTTGTCAATGGTCAGTTTTGTGTTGCATATGTGTAATGGTCTTGGTATTGGTATTGGTTTAAGTATGTGTAATGGTCATGGTATGGGTTTGAGTAGGTGTAATGGTCTTGGTATGGGTATGGGTTTGAGTAGGTGTAATGGTCTTGGTATGGGTATTGGTTTGAGTATGTGTAATGGTCTTGGTATGGGTATTGGTTTGAGTATGTGTAATGGTCATGCTATGGGTATTGGTTTGAGTATGTGTAATGGTCTTGGCATGGGTATTGGTTTGAGTATCTGTCATGGTCTTGGTATGGGTATTGGTTTGAGTATGTGTAATGGTCATGGTATGGGTTTGAGTAGGTGTAATGGTCTTGGTATCGGTATGGGTTTGAGTAGGTTTAATGGTCTTGGTATGGGTATTGGTTTGAGTATGTGTAATGGTCTTGGTATGGGTATTGGTTTGAGTATGTGTAATGGTCTTGGTATGGGTATTGGTTTGAGTATGTGTAATGGTCATGCTATGGGTATTGGTTTGAGTATGTGTAATGGTCTTGGCATGGGTATTGGTTTGAGTATCTGTCATGGTCTTGGTATGGGTATTGGTTTGAGTAGGTGTAATGGTCTTGGTATGGGTATTGGTTTGAGTATCTGTCATGGTCTTGGTATGGGTATTGGTTTGAGTAGGTGTAATGGTCTTGGTATGGGTATTGGTTTGAGTATGTGTAATGGTCTTGGCATGGGTATTGGTTTGAGTATCTGTCATGGTCTTGGTATGGGTATTGGTTTTAGTAGGTGTAATGGTCTTGGTATGGGTATTGGTTTGAGTATGTGTAATGGTCTTGGTATGGGTATTGGTTTGAGTATGTGTAATGGTCTTGGTATGGGTATTGGTTTGAGTATGTGTAATGGTCTTGGTATGGGTATTGGTTTGAGTATGTGTAATGGTCTTGGTACGGGTATCGGTTTGAGTAGGTGTAATGGTGTTGGTATGGGTATTGGTTTGAGTATCTGTCATGGTCTTGGTATGAGTATGGGTTTGAGTATCTGTAATGGTCTTGGTACGGGTATTGGTTTGAGTATGTGTAATGGTCTTGGTATGGGTATTGGTTTGAGTATGTGTAATGGTCTTGGTATGGGTATTGGTTTGAGTATGGCAGTGGTGTGATGACTTTGGGTTTGTATAGTAGAGTCATGATCTTTTTGCGTATACGGGTTATTCTAAGGGCTAAACCCAATCAGTTCTTTACAAATAAAAATACTTTTGGAGAGGGAACTGATATTTTACATCTTTCTCATTGTACATTTAGATTTTATCACACTGTCAAAGACTCAAGCACAATTTCCCTGCCCTGTTTGGCACCGGAGAGATGAATAAACATTATCCAAAGAATGATGTGCAGGGCCTGCCAACATGCCAAGCTGCTGGAGGAGGCCCATCATCCCATCCACCCGCCGCCAAAACATATTTGTCACAAATTCAGGGAGAAGAGAGCGTTTAAGCACAGGCAGTAGTAGTACAATGATTAAACTATTACCCAAGTACAGTTCTTAATAGGCTGCTAGATGCCATGAATGGTGCAGGGCACATGGGGTCAGAGGTCAGGCAGCCCCATATGGGGAGTCCATGGCTATCTCTGCCAAGTTATGTGTCAGGTTTATAGTCCGAGATCTAATCATAAATACTCCTTTTAGTGTTTTTCTACGGAGTCCTTCTTAATCCTTACCTTAGGTGCTCTTTAAAAGTATACCGCACATTTCAACAAACTTTGCAGAGGTCAGAAATCATTGTGTGTACATGAAGAGTAACAACACGTCTGTCCATTATTTAACTTGTAATCCCCTTTTTTTTTTTTTTTGTAGTTGTAATCTATGCAGAACAATTGCTGGGAGGATACCTAGCTGCAATGACTAACTTACCAGCTTCACAGGCTGTTACACTGTCTCCTAATCCCCCTGCTCCCTTAACACTACCCCCTCACAGCAGTCTCACCAGAATAAGTTTGGGTACACAGGAGGAGGGGAGGGTGAGCATGGAGGGCCTCTGGTAACGCCCTTAAGAGCCCTTCTGGCTCGTAAGAATATTTAACCCCTTCGCGCACCTTTATGTAACTGTAGTTACAGCAACCATGATGTAGAGTTACCTCATGGTGATCGAATGGTCTCAGAAGCTGAGCCCAGGTGATTACCGCAGGATCCCGGCAATATGTGACAGCCAGGCTCCTACAGTAACAGCCCCGATCACAATAGTCGCGATACCAGCTGTTTAACCCTGTTTACCATGGTGACGAGAGGCTTCTATAGGGCATTACTGGGTACTCACCCGGACGCTCGCCAGCCTCCGCTCCAGGTATGGGAGGAGACGATAGTTTCTATGACAGCCCTGGGGTTCCGTCAGTAGATGTCTGTTTCAGCACAATTAGTGTGTCTGTCAACTTATGCAGAATACGGGGCACTATTGCTGCTGTGGGGGAGATGAGAGGCACTGTGGCTGCTCCTAGGGTGGTGTGGGGCAGTGTGGCTGCTAGGGTGGTATGGGGCACTGTGGCGGCTGCTAGGGTGGTGTGGGGCACTGTGGCAGCTGCTAGGGTGGTGTGGGGCACTGTGGCGGTTGCTAGGGTGGTGTGGGGCACTGTGGCGGCTGCTAGGGTGGTGTGGGGAAGTGTGGCTGCGGCTGGGATGTTATCTGGCACTGTGGCTGCTGCTAGGGTGGTGTGGGGCAGTGTGGCTGCTGCTAGGGTGGTGTGGGGCAGTGTGGCTGCTGCTGGGGGAGGTAGTTGTGGGACACATTGGCTGCTACTGGTCGAGGAAGGTGTGGGGCACTGTGGAGGCTGCTGCTATAGGGGTAGGTGTGGGGCAGTGTGGCTGCTTCTGGGAGGAGGTGTGGCTGCGGCTGCTGCTTCTAGGTGGGATGGGGCACTATGGCTGCTTGGTGGGGCCTCCTGGCTGCTGTGGTTGTACTATGGCTATTGGTTGCTGTCGAGACACCTACTGGCCATGTCAATGCCTGAGGCCGCATTCACACGTGGCAAGAAATGCAACACAATCACCACGTGTGAACACAGCCTCAGGTTATTGTCATGTAACAATATGTTCAGCTTTGTGGTTGCCCTCGTAGGGCTGATTGTAATGATAATTCTGTAGAAATTACAATAATAAAATTACATTTGGCCCCTTTAAGACAAACACGAGGCTGATGTGTCCCCTGATGAAAATGAGTTTGACACTGCTGCCGTACAAGAAAAGTAAGAAAAAACTCTCAAGAATTATATTTTCACATCCAAACATAAAAACAGGATAAACAGTGAGCAAAAAGTAACATTTGCCCCAACATTGTACAGACAAAAAGTACAGCTTATCCTGCAAAAAACAAGTGCTGAAACAGGTCCATAAACAAAAAGATAGAAATATGTAAATATGACGATGCAAAAACAAGCACCAAATGAGTTCTATATTCTGCAAAACAAGTCAACCATAAAAAGCTCTATAAATGGAGTATCGCTGTAATCATGGTGACCCTTATAATAAAAGAAAACATATTATTTTTATGGTACGGTGAACAGTCGATAAAAAAAGCTAAAACCCCTAAGACAAAATTAATGATATTCTTAACCCCCACAGAGAAATGGTTAATAAAATCTCATTAATTAGCTATCGAATCCCCCTAAGTGAAGTACCTGAAAACTAGATGTCATCCTGCAAAAAATAAGCCCCCATATGTCCAAATTACATAAAAATAGACATTTTATAGCTTGTAAATGTGACAATGCAACTCTGCCCATACAGCAGTTTACCAACACAAATGGGCCGACTGGGAGAAATTGGGGATCAAACTTTGTGATGCCTTTTGTCATTTATTCCTTTTTGAATGTTTAATTTTGGGCCAAAAAATAATAGTTTGTAAATTTCACCTCAACCCTTGGTTTTTCATAAATTCTGAGGTGTAGTTTCTATAATGGGATCATTTTAAGTTTCCTGTTATTTGGGTGTCTCAAAATCGCTTGAAGCTGAGCAGGCCCCTCTAAATAAGGATTTTGTGTATTTTCAATAAAATGTGAGAAATTGCACCCAAAATTCTAAACCTCCTCACAACCTAGAATGAGAGATGCATGAAATTCATAAAAAGACGAATAAAGAGGACACTCAGGAAATGTTATCTATGAAGTTAATTGGGTGATATGACTGAAAAGCAGAGAATTTAGAACTTTCAAATTGGAGAATTTAAAAAAAATTTTTGCCAAATTTAATTTTTTTTTCCATTACTCATCACAAAAGATATCATCCAAAACTTTCAACTAATTTGAAGTACAATGTGCAAAGAGAAAACAAACTCAAAATACCCTGCAAGATATAAAATAGTCCTGAATAGTCCTTAGTCCTGAAGGGGTTAAGAGTATATTTTAGAAAGGAGGAGGCCACGGATAACAAATATAGGAAGATCCCACAGTCCCGGGGCCGGGGTCTTTGAGTAATGTCCCTGGTTTATCAGGATGGATTCTGATGGTGGATTTAGCGTCTATACAACCTAAGGGTACATTCACACGCGGTATGCCCGCCGTGCGGGCATACCGCCGTGTGCTGGAGGTGAGGAGGAGGTGACCCCTCCTCCCTCCATAGGAAATAGCGGCACACGGCCGCACATCCGCCGAAAGATAGAGCTTGGGGTACATTCACACAGCGGTATGCCCGCCGTGCGGGCATACCGCCGTGTGCTGGAGAGGAGGAGGAGGCAGCCCCTCCTCCCTCCATAGAGAATAGCGGCGCACGGCCGCACACACGCCAAAAGATAGAGCATGCTCTATCTTTTTGCGGTGTGCGGGCCGGATCAGTGCCACACATGTGTGGCACCGCATCTGCGCCGCGCCACTATTGCCGTCTATGGGGACGTACATGCGGCCGCAAATTTGCGGCCGCATGTACGTCCCCGCAGACGGCCATGTGAATGTGCCCTTGCTCTATCTTTTTGCGGTGTGCGGCCCGGATCGGTGCCACACATGTGTGGCACCGGATCCCCGCCGTGCCGCTATTGCCGTCTATGGGGACGTACATGCGGCCGCAAATTTGCGGCCGCATGTACGGCCCCGCAGACGGCAGTGTGAATGAGCCCTAAGTGCCTTTCACCCATGTTGCAATTGTCAATATTTCTGACTGTAATAATGTTTCCATTTAATAATAATAATTATACCACATGCTACGTACAAGAATATTCCTACTGGGATGGGTAGTGAACATAGCGCATCCCTCTCCCATTGAAATCAGTAGAAAATCACAGCTAAAGAAAACCAACCACCCAAATAATCTGATTTAATCTGAGCAGATTAAATGGCCTGGTAATCAGAAGTTGCCATGTAAAGCCTAACAGTAGTTTTCATCTGGTATTTGATATAGATGTACAGGGATATAATGTACACTTTATAACAAGTTCTGGATATGTAATTTACAAAACTCAAGTCTTCTTAAATAGTGCTGGGATTCCCTAATTTCTACTATAATACTCCTCCCTATGTACAAGAATATAACTACTATAATACTGCCCCCTATGTACAAGAATATAACTACTATAATACTGCTCCCTATGTACAAGAATATAACTACTATAATACTGCCTCCTATGTACAAGAATATAACTACTATAATACTGCCCCCTATGTACAGGAATATAACTACTATAATACTGCCCCCTATGTACAGGAATATAACTACTATAATACTGCCCCCTATGTACAAGGATATAACTACTATAATACTGCCCCCTATGTACAAGAATATAACTACTATAATACTGCCTCCTATGTACAAGAATATAACTACTATAATACTGCCCCCTATGTACAGGAATATAACTACTATAATACTGCCCCCTATGTACAGGAATATAACTACTATAATACTGCCTCCTATGTACAAGACTATAACTGCTATAATACTGCCCCCTGTGTACAAGGATATAACTACTATAATACTGCCTCCTATGTACAAGAATATAACTACTATAATACTGCCCCCTATGTACAAGAATATAACTACTATAATACTGCCCCCTATGTACAAGAATATAACTACTATAATACTGCCCCTATGTACAGGAATATATCTACTATAATACTGCCCCCTATGTACAGGAATATAACTACTATAATACTGCCCCCTATGTACAAGAATATAACTACTATAATACTGCCCCTATGTACAGGAATATATCTACTATAATACTGCCCCCTATGTACAGGAATATAACTACTATAATACTGCCCCCTATATACAAGAATATAACTACTATAATACTGCCCCCTATGTACAAGAATATAACTACTATAATACTGCCCCCTATGTACAGGAATATAACTACTATAATACTGCCCCCTATGTACAGGAATATAACTACTATAATACTGCCCCCTATGTACAAGAATATAACTACTATAATACTGCCCCCTATGTACAGGAATATAACTACTATAATACTGCCCCCTATGTACAAGAATATAACTCCTATAATACTGCCCCCTATGTACAGGAATATAACTACTATAATACTGCCCCCTATGTACAGGAATATAACTACTATAATACTGCCCCCTATGTACAAGAATATAACTACTATAATACTGCCCCCTATGTACAGGAATATAACTACTATAATACTGCCCCCTATGTACAAGAATATAACTACTATAATACTGCCCCCTATGTACAAGAATATCACTACTGTAATACTGCCCCCTATGTACAGGAATATAACTGCTATAATACTGCCCCCTATGTACAAGAATATAACTACTATAATACTGCCCCCTATGTACAAGAATATAACTACTATAATACTGCCCCCTATGTACAAGAATATAACTATGATAATACTGCCCCCTATGTACAAGAATATAACTACTATAATACTGCCCGCTATGTACAGGAATATACCTACTATAATATTTCCCCCTATGTACAAGAATATATCTACTATAATACTGCCCCTATGTACAGGAATATAACTACTATAATACTGTCCACTATGTACAAGAATATAACAACTATATTATTCCCCCCTATGTACAGGAATATAACTACTATAATACTGCCTCCTATGTACAGGAATATAACTACTATAATACTACCCCCTATGTACAAGAATATAACAACTATAATATTTCCCCCTATGTACAAGAATATATCTAAAATAATACTGCCCCTATGTACAGGAATATAACTACTATAATACTGCCCCCTATGTACAAGAATATAACTACTATAATACTGCCCCCTATGTACAGGAATATAACTACTATAATACTGCCCCCTATGTACAGGAATATAACTACTATAATACTGCCCCTATGTACAAGAATTAAACTACTATAATACTGACCCCTATGTACAAGAATATAACTACTATAATACTGCCCCCTATGTACAGGAAAATAACTACTATAATACTGCCCCCTATGTACAGAAATATAACTACTATAATACTACCCCTATGTACAGGAATATAACTACTATAATACTGCCCCCTATGTACAAGAATATAACTATTATAATACTGCCCCCTATGTACAGGAATATAACTACTATAATACTACCCCTATGTACAGGAATATAACTACTATAATACTGCCCCCTATGTACAAGAATATAACTACTATAATACTGCCCCCTATGTACAAGAATATAACTACTATAATACCGCCCCCTATGTACAGGAATATTACTGCTATAATACTGCCCCCTATGTACAGGAATGTAACTACTATAATACTTCCCTGTGTACAGGAATATAACTACTATAATACTGCCCCTTATGTACAGGAATGTAACTACTATAATACTGCCCCTATGTACAGGAATATAACTACTATAATACTACACCTATGTACAAGAATATAACTACTATAATACTGCCCCCTAGGTACAAGAATATAACTACTATAATACTGCCCCCTATGTACAAGAATATAACTACTATAATACCGCCCCCTATGTACAGAAATATTACTGCTATAATACCGCCCCCTATGTACAAGAATATAACTACTATAATACTGCCCCCTATGTACAAGAATATAACTACTATAATACTGCCCCCTATGTACAGGAATATAACTACTATAATACTGCCCCCTATGTACAAGGATATAACTACTATAATACTGCCCCTATGTACAGGAATATAACTACTATAATACTGCCCCCTATGTACAGGAATATAACTACTATAATACTGCCCCTATGTACAAGAATTAAACTACTATAATACTGACCCCTTTGTACAAGAATATAACTACTATAATACTGCCCCCTATATACAGGAATATAACTACTATAATACTGCCCCCTATGTACAGGAATATAACTACTATAATACAGCCCCCTATGTACAAGAATATAACTACTATAATACTACCCCTATGTACAAGAATATAACTACTACAATACTGCTCCCTATGTACAAGAATATACCTACTATAATACTGCCCCCTATGTACAGGAATATAACTACTATAATACTACCCCTATGTACAAGAATATAACTACTATAATACTGCCCCCTATGTACAAGAATATAACTCCTATAATACTGCCTCCTATGTACAAGAATATACCTACTATAATACTGCCCCCTATGTACAAGAATATAACTACTATAATACTGCCCCTATGTACAAGAATATAACTACTATAATACCGCCCCCTATGTACAGGAATATAACTATTATAATACTGGCCCTATGTACAGGAGTATAACTACTATAATACTGCCCCCTATGTACAGGAATATAACTACTATAATACTGCCCCCTATGTACAGGAATATAACTACTATAATACTGCCCTCTATGTAAAAGAATATAACTACCATAATACTGCCCCCATGTACAAGAATATAACTACTATAATACTGGCCCTATGTACAGGAATATAACTACTATAATACTGCCCCCTATGTACAAGAATATAACTACTATAATACTGCCCCTATGTACAGGAATATAACTACTATAATACTGCCCCCTATGTACAGGAATATAACTACTATAATACTGCCCCTATGTACAAGAATTAAACTACTATAATACTGACCCCTTTGTACAAGAATATAACTACTATAATACTGCCCCCTATGTACAGGAATATAACTACTATAATACTGCCCCCTATGTACAGGAATATAACTACTATAATACAGCCCCCTATGTACAAGAATATAACTACTATAATACTGCCCCCTGTGTACAAGAATATAACTACTACAATACTACCCCTATGTACAAGAATATAACTACTACAATACTGCCCCCTTTGTACAAGAATATACCTACTATAATACTGCACCCTATGTACAGGAATATAACTACTATAATACTACCCCTATGTACAAGAATATAACTACTATAATACTGCCCCCTATTTACAAGAATATAACTCCTATAATACTGCCCCCTATGTACAAGAATATACCTACTATAATACTGCCCCCTATGTACAAGAATATAACTACTATAATACTGCCCCTATGTACAAGAATATAACTACTATAATACTGCCCCCTATGTACAGGAATATAACTACTATAATACTGGCCCTATGTACAGGAATATAACTACTATAATACTGCCCCCTATGTACAGGAATATAACTACTATAATACTGCCCCCTATGTACAGGAATATAACTACTATAATACTGCCCTCTATGTACAAGAATATAACTACCATAATACTGCCCCCATGTACAAGAATATTACTACTATAATACTGCCCCTATGTACAAGAATATAACTACTATAATACTGCCCCTATGTACAGGAATATAACTACTATAACACTGCCCCTCTATATACAAGAAGATAACTCCTATAATACTGCCCCCTATGTACAAGAATATAACTACTATAATACTACCCCCTATGTACAAGAATATAACTACTACAATACTGTCCCTATGTACAAGAATATAACTACTATAATACTGCCTCCTATGTATAAGAATATAACTACTATAATACTGCCCCCTATGTACAAGAATATAACTACTATAATACTGCCCCCTATGTACAGGAATATAACTACTATAATACTGCCCCCTATGTACAGGAATATAACTACTATAATACTGCCCCCTATGTACAGGAATATAACTACTATAATACTGCCCCCTATGTACAGGAATATAACTACTACAATACTGTCCCTATGTACAAGAATATAACTACTATAATACTGTCCCCTATGTACAAGAATATAACTACTATAATACTGCCCTCTATGTACAGGAATATAACTACTATAATACTGCCCCTATGTACAAGAATATAACTACTATAATACTTCCTCCTATGTACAAGAATATAACTACTATAATACTGCCTCCTATGTACAAGAATATAACTACTATAATACTGCCCCCTATGTACAGGAAAATAACTACTATAATACTGCCCCCTATGTACAGGAATATAACTACTATAATACTGCCCCCTATGTACAAGAATACAACTACTATAATACTGCCCCCTATGTACAGGAATATAACTACTATAATACTGCCTCCTATGTACAGGAATATAACTACTCTAATACTGCCCCCTATGTACAGGAATATAACTACTATAATACTCCCCCCTATGTACAGGGATATAACTACTATAATACTGCCCCCTATATACAGGAATATAACTACTATAATACTGCCTCCTATGTTCAGGAATATAACTACTCTAATACTGCCCCATATGTACAGGAATATAACTACTATAATACTCCCCCCTATGTACAGGGATATAACTACTATAATACTGCCCCCTATGTACAGGAATATTACTGCTATAATACTGCCCCCTATGTACAAGAATATAACTACTATAATACTGCCCCCTATGTACAGGAATATAACTACTATAATACTGCCCCCTATGTACAGGAATATAACTACTATAATACTGCCCCCTATGTACAGGAATATAACTACTATAATACTGCCCCCTATGTACAAGAATATAACAACTATAATACTACTGAAGGTTCTGTTACAATGTATAACAATAATTGGTGTAATGTGTTCAGGATTCAGCTATAGAACTTTATAATGTATGAAATATTCAGCATTTTTTATGAAAAATAATATAATACTTCGGACCTCTGGTAGGACACTGATCACACTGTAGTAGAGTCATGTAATGCTCTGTAGTAACTTCACTTTTTCTACTCCAGTCTAGATATTGATCCGACGCTGCTACTGCCTAAGGACAGACTTTCAAGGAAACGCGGCAGCAGCATCTAAGAATCTCCCGACTTCTTCTAGAACCCGTGTTCTACAGCAAGGTAAAGCACGCACAGCCGTATAATACATCAACATGGTTTGCTGTACTTCCCCTTTAAGTCCAAGGGCTTCATAATTCATGGGATAAGAGTCACAATAATACAAATACATGTAGATATAGCACCTAGAATACCAGAGAGGCTCCTTGAGATTCGCTCTCCATGAAAGTTCCCACAGGACAGCTGATTGGCATCATTGCCCCCCCCCCCTTCTTCCCAAATTTGTGGTCTCGGCTCCAACAAACAAGAATCCTATGAAGTTTGGGGGAGTGAAGGCATGGAGCAGCGATGGCTGATCACTGTATGTGTATCACTGAGCCGCACTGCACATGAGCTGATCAGGAATTCAGGCAATGTAAGACATAAAGGCAAATAACAGAGGACCCCAGACTCACCCATTCAGCAAGGAGACCCCGTGTGTCTGTTCATCCTGATCCCTCTGGTGTAACGCCGCTGCTATAGAGGTGTTCTCGATCTATTGTCCTGTATCCAGTGTCAGTGTCCTTACATTACAGCTGGCCGGGAGCTGGAGTGGATCAAGCCCCATTCATAAGACACACACCCGCAGATTCCCAAGCCCACCCCAATCCCCCCCTCCCATCCTTTCCATCTGGATATGCAGTCACAGCGCTGTCAGGCAGCCGCCGTGCACAGCGCTCTGGGAATTCAAAGCCTTTCCCTGGCTCCGAACAAAAGGATAGATTTCCCTAAGTTGCACAATGGTGCCTGTCTTATTCTGACACCCGCTCCCCTTTATAAAGGGCACAATTATCCCCCCAATATGATTCATAGAACCAACCAGGGCGATCCGACCTCCCCTAGATCTCCATAGGCAGCAGCTTCCTAACCAGACATGGACGGTATGGAAAACTATGGGAAGCCAAGAACCACAAGAAGTCCTTGACACGTCCTCGTCTGACCAGATCATGGGAAATATCTCATCCAGCAACTTCTAGGAATGCAAGAGACAACTAATATACCTGCTGGCTCTACCACTCAGCTTTCCCTAAGCCCTGAATGGCAAATCCAACTAGTTAGACACCAATTTAGCACTGACTGAGTATAGACACCTGATTTTAAAGGGAATCTGGCCATGAAAAACAGTGACCAGTGTTACGTTATGCTTAATCATATTTCATTATTGTGTATGTTGTTAGTAGCAGCAGGACTGTGAGAAATGAATTTATATTCCAGGATTGTAGCTCTAAGTACATTAGAAATGTGCCCTCACTCTGCTCTGCTCTGTGCCCTCTGCAACCAATGGTGGGTAATCATACCTTTCAGTATGTTGTTAGTAGCAGCAGGACTGTGAAAATTGATTTATATTCCAGGGATGTATCTTCTTCAACTGCACTGGTGGTGCATCCTCACACTGCTGTGCTCTGTGCTCCCTGCAGCCAGATTTAGGTATTGTCCCTGGAGAGATGTGGAGACCTCACACTGCTGTGCTATGCGCTCTCTGCAGCCAGTGTTATGTATTGTCCCTGGAGAGATGTGTAATCAGACCTCACACTGCTGTGCTCTGTGCTCTCTGCAGCCAGTGTTATGTATTGTCCCTGGAGAGATGTGTAATCAGACCTCACACTGCTGTGCTCTGTGCTCTCTGCAGCCAGTGTTAGGTATAGTCCCTGGAGAGATGTGTAATCAGACCTCACACTGCTGTGCTCTGTGCTCTCTGCAGCCAGTGTTATGTATTGTCCCTGGAGAGATGTGTAATCAGACCTCACACTGCTGTGCTCTGTGCTCTCTGCAGCCAGTGTTAGGTATAGTCCCTGGAGAGATGTGTATGATGTTAGGATCAGCAAGACTGTGAATGGATTTATAATCCAGGATTGTAGCTTCTTTAAGTAAACTTGAATTGTGTCTGAACACTCCTGTGCTCTGTGCTCTCTGCAGCCGGTGATGGGTATTGCCCCTGGAGAGATGTGTAATATCACCATTCTGTATAATGTTAGTTACATTAGGACTGTGTGAAGTGGATTTGTGTTCCAGAATTGTAGCTTCTCCTCACACTGCTGTTCCCTTCTCTGCAATAAACTGTAAATCCCCTCCTCTTTCTGTAGTAAGTGACTTCTGTAATATTCAATAAGAAGCATGCAACCATTTTTACACACAGCCGTGGAACAGTTCAATGCAGAGACCTAAGAGCACAGCAGTGTGAGAACACGCTCCCAGTACAAACCTGGGATAGAAATACAGGCAGTCCCCGGGTTACATACAAGATAAGTTCCGTAGGTTTGTTCTTAAGTTGAATTTGTATGTAAGTCGGAACTGTATATTTTATAATTGTAACCCCAGTCAAAAAATTTTTTTGTCTCTGTGCCAATTGGATTTTAAAACTTTTGGGTTGTCATAGAAACCGAGATTAACAATAAATCTTAATTGCAGACGCCTTAGCTGATCATTATAGTCTGGGACTTAAGTACAATAAATTATCAACATCCAGGGTTTGTTTGTATGTAACTAGGGGTCGTCTCTATGTTGGGTATTCTTAAGTCGGAGACCACCTGTAAATGCATATTGCACAGTCCTGCTGCTACTAACAACACACAGATTGTTCTGATTACAGAGGACATCAGGGATAATATAGTTTACAACGTCACAGGGGAATATTTGGTCGCATTTGGAGCAGAGATGATTTTATTTCCAGTTAAAAGGATGTTTTTTTTTACTTTTAATATCTTTGGAGAGTAAGAGTATAGACAACATATGGGGGCGCCATAGTCCATAAGTAGTGGATAATATCAGACTATTCCAGTTTGATGTTATCCTTAAGAACTAGAACTCGTAGGGGATTCAATGCCAATAAAAAGAGAAGGATTGAGTGGTTTGTGATGTGCTGGTGCCGGGCAGGAGCTGGAGGAGACTCCATTGTTATCTTTCCTATTGTCCATAATTTGCTTCTTAGTGTCCCACAGATGTGCAACGTATGGGGCAGATGTGATGTATATGAGGAGCTACCTGTACAGATTCAGGGGATATTCTAAAATACCTTGTATTATGATTCCGCATTCACTGCAGGTTTTCCATTATCCCATATAATCCCCTTATATAATAACAGATATTTCCATCTCGCTGATTATAGTCGGAAATGAGAAATTCGGTATAATAAGAGGGCGGAGGATGCGCTTCCTCTACTTCCCTAATGCTGAGGTTGTGTTCCCTGGCACAGAGAGGCTGCTGACACATTGACACGACTTACTAATTGCCCTGACACGTCGCAGCATCTCTCTCCCCATGTCCACAGTCACAGATATCAAAGCTGATCCCCCACCAGGGTAACAGATGGTTCCCCCCTCCTCCCCAAACTCCTGCTCATCTATGACCCTCCATAACCTGCCTGTTCTGGTCCACAGATCTCACATCCCTGCTGCAAAAATACCCAAAGAATTCCATGTAATAAAGTATCAAATGTAATAAAACGAAACATTGTATCTTCAGCGCATTCTATGGATCTCATGGAGGAGACGATTGATGGATGAGGTTAATAAATCCAACTCGCAAAATATTATTTATTATCTCACCGGAAAGCGATTGGTGACCGCCACGTAAACCGCGGCCCCCGATCAATGCGTTTCCCAGCACCGAGCTGAAGGCTATAAATTATCTTTATGGTAAATGTCTAAAATTGAATTTCAAATAACCTGATGCAAAAATATGGCAATAGGTCATAGTCTTGTCCAGGATGGGAAAGCACCCAGCTGTGGTTAACCGTAGGTGCTGTCCTGAGGAGGCACCCAGCAGGGGGCAGCGGCTGTCATTCAGAAACAGCGCCACACTTGTTTCCAGGTTGTGGGTGGTATTGCACTCTAACTTCAATACCAGACATCACACAAGGAGATCCTTTTGAAAGTAACAAGCTTTTTTTTTTCTTAGCTTAATAAGGGGGAGCCTCATTAATCCCTCTTTAATATTTTTGATGCCTCCATAACTTTTTCAGAAAAAATAAGACGAGAATTCTCCTTGCCACTTTCTATATTGATCGTGGGCTGATGGACAGACACTGAAAAATGAGAGCGCTGAGGCCCCAAAAGGTCTCTTCTAGATAATACAGTCTAATATTTATCAGATTATGTCACATTTAGGCCATTAGGTGCCGGATTTTAGATGAACACGTCGAGCAATAAACCATACGCCCCTCCTGCTCCCAGTGATTATCACTTATCCTTCTGCGGACTCTGTCCAGGGCTACAGCCAGAATGAAGTTCTGCTACAGGCTGTACACTAAAAATAATGTAACATGTAACACTTTCCTAACTGTGCTACGTTTCTAAAATAGGATTCTGCCATCTCCAAAAAAAAAATAGCGCGTTCAGATCCCAGTTGCAGTAACACTATATCTAAAAAATCAAAGAACTGTCTTTTATTTTATCTCACTTTTACCAAAATACTTGGTTTCATGTTATATCTGTCCTGGGATCAAAGCCTTAAATCTCATTTTTTTTCTTCTTTACATACTTCATACAGTTAACTATAAATATGATTATCTTTCTATATATGTGGTAATCATTAAAAAGAAAAATCTGCCATTAACATGCGTTAAAAAAAAAAATTCATTAAAGAGTGATGACATTAACTTGCATAGTATGGCGCCACCTGGTGTTCTCAGTGTACAGCTATGTGCACGTCCACCTTCTATGCTGAGTACTGGAGGACACACATGCTCAGTCACTGCTCCCACAGACAGTTCTCTACATTGTGATCCTCTATCAACAGCCAATAGAAATAGCTTCTTGGCCTGCTTGTCAGGACAGGAGCTGTGATTCTGCAGTGCATGTACATGGAAGTATAGCAGAGAAGATTCCTATTGCTGGAAAGTAAGTTAATAACGCCACTGACGAGGATCAAAGGATTATGGTTCCCTCTAAGCTTCTCCCACTAAAGCTACTTATCTGCAGGATAGAGATAAGTGTCTGATTGCTTGGCGTCTGATCAATGAGACCGTAGGGGATGAACAGTCTCCTGAAGTGTAAGTGCTCCATATCTATGGGACATGTGAGATACAGCGCAGGACATCATATAAGAGAATTAAGGGCAGGTCCGGCATGTGCACCCGTGCTCCATTCACTATAAGGAACATCATGGGACTTTCGGTTGGTTATTGGGACAAGTGTTAGTGTCAAGCAGCTCCTCTAAAGGCCCTATTTTATTGTCTAGCTGTTCTCTACATACACTACTACCCTCAGCTGTCCTAATCTCAACAGCCTGGACACCTCAGGTCTCTACTGTATATTTATGGTAATTCCTGATTTCTGGAGGAAATGATATTTGATGACGTCCTGAAACAGGTAGAAGTGGATGAATAAGGAGTTGAGCGTGTGTCATGTATATTTCATGATTCACACACAGAGTGGGAGACGTGACGTGTTACAAAGATCCTACAAAAGGAAGCATTATACGTCCAGGGCATGCGACACAGGATTGTGTAATGATTCATCTCCGCTGACACAGATGTGTGATTAATCTGCATACAATGTAGCGCTGGCACCTATAGCGCAGTCACCTCTATAACACGCACTCTCTGTCATTCAGAGATATGGCCTGAATATGACTGCAAAGTGCAATGCGTGGGCCGGAGCCGAGCACTCACCATCTCATCGGCGTCACCGGAGTTAGGAAATTAAGTATTATATCTGTAAAATTGTATCGTCTAATGTCTGATGCACCACAGAACGCACAATGGGGGTCATTTACTAATGGCCGATTTGCATTTTTACGATGGGTTACCCGAATTTTTCCGATTAGCGCCGATTTTCCCTGAATTTCCCCCGGGATTTTGGCGCACGCAATCGGATTGTGTCACATCGGCGCCGGCATGCACGTGACGGAAATCGTGGGGCGTGGCCGTAAGAAAACCCGGTGGATTCGGAAAAACCACGGCATTTAAAAAAAAAAAGTGGCAGAGTTGCACTATAGATTTATACAATGTTGCTGAAAGTTCCGTTACGCTTTGTTAACGCGCTTACCTTCACTCGGCCCGGCTTGGTGTACTTCAGTGCATTCAGCGCAGCAGTGACACCTGGTGGATGTCGGAGGAACTGCCTTAGTGAATCGCCGAAAGACCCGAATCCACCGCAGAGAACGCGCCGCTGGATCGTGAATGGACCGGGTAAGTAAATCTGCCCCAATGTGACAGAGCCCCTCAGCTTCCTATGGAAATGGGAGAGGTGAGGAGGTGAGGAGCATTCACCCCTTTAAGCCTTTATACACCCTGCTGAAAATGGGTTGCAAACCCATCCCAGGTTGCGGCCTGTTTTTGCACACAGTCGTTTGCATGAGGCCTTTCAGTGTGGATGAGTAATATGGATCCAAAAATATAAAACCTTTATGTACATGCAGTATGGTACATGGATTTGTGGTCTCCCAGTAACTAAAATTAAATGTAAGAGGCTTCTCTAGGGGCCAGTAACACAGAAGTACTTACCGTACGCCACACCTGCTGCTCCTGTACCACAGCTCCTGGTTCATAGTTGATTGTCCTTCATGCAGGAGAGATCAGGAAAGTTAGACGGTTCCTTTAAGACTTTTTCCATTACGGGCTGTCTCTGCAGCTGTGCGGAGCCTTACACCCATTGATGCTCCACTGAGGGATTCTGGGAAATATGCAGATGCTTTTTCCAGGATGATATAAGAAAACGTTGCCTCTTAGCTACATTGTAAGGCAGCCTCCTTAACATCAAGCATGACGTTTTCAAGAAACCTAATGACATGATGCAGGATAAAAGCCAAAACAGTATATCTATTCCATAAGGAACAGATTCCCAACTGTACACCGCGCTGTCGTCCCAAACTTTCTGGAAGAGACACTGACGGGAGTCACAACTTCAAAGCGTAACGGAACTTTCAGCAACATTGTATAAATCTATAGTGCAAGTGATAACAATAAACTCTGTCACTTTTTATTAAAGCAGTATGTCCCTCTGTCATTTATGTCCTTCTGCCTTATGTAAGCAGTTTCTGTAAATGATCTTTCTGTCCCTTTTCTCCACTGACAGATTTAAAGGAGTCTAGTAGGTTGATTAATGTTTTAACTCTTTACAGACAATGCCTGCAGAGTTGAGGGATAAAACAAGGGAAATATATTTTACAGGTATTGCAATAGTGAATTATTAGCCTCCTTATCTGTCACAAGTGGACCAAACTCTGAAGCTTTCAGATACACTGCTCACTACAGGAGAAAGAGCAGAAAAAGGCACAAATAACTGCCTTACGTCAAAGTTTTAGTTACTCTTCATCCAAAGGGCGGCACCGGAAGAACATGGGATCAGGAGGGGCAGGACTGGAATGGAAGAATAGCATTTTATCATTTTGTAGGGGATAGAGGATACATTGTAGATCTGTAAGAGTGAGATCACTGGAATCCCCACCCATCACAAGAACAAGGATCCCTAGTACCATCTGAGTGTCTCAGTGTCTACAAGTGTGGGCTACCATTCCTTTAATAGCCAAGAACCAGAGGCATAACTGGAAAAATCCAGGCCCTAATAAACAATTTATACAACCCCTCACATTTATGGTGCTGTTGTTTTGATATGGAAATCAGACAACAATTGACTGTAAGATCTATTCTATCCTATCTATAAAGGATGACCTTGTTTCAATTTTTGGAAAACACTTGAAAGAGCAGAGAAAAATAAAATGCATCCCAGAGTTTGTTTTACAGCAAAATGATATGGAGTTCAGACAGAAAAGGCGATTTTAAGTTGTATTTGCTCTATCCAAAGCATCAAAAATGACAAATTGAAAAAAGGCTAAAAATCGATTATTTTGTGTATGCAGCTCCTATGCAAGCCAATGGGGGTCTTTTACTAAGGGCCCGATTCGCGTTTTCCCGACGTGTTACCCGAATATTTCCGATTTGTGCCGATTTACCCTGAATTGCCCCAGGATTTTGGCGCACGCGGTCGGATTGTGGCGCATCGGCGCTGGCATGCACGCGACGGAAATCGGGGGGCGTGGCCGAACGAAAACCCGACGGATTTGGAAAAACCGCCGCATTTAAAACAAAAAATCTGTCGCGGAGATTGCACTTACCTTCACTCAGCCCGGCTCGGTGAAATCCAGTGCGTTCCGATGCTTTTCAGCGCAGCAGCGCCACCTGGTGGACGTCAGAGGAACTACCTTAATGAATCCCGGCCGGACCCGAATCCAGCGCAGAGAATGCGCCGCTGGATCGCGAATGGACCGGGTAAGTAAATCTGCCCCAATGTATCCAACTACAGAGAAACCCACCACACAAAGAAACTGGATGCAAGGTACAATGTTTCTATTTCTTGTGGCAGGGGAATGATAATGAGGATGAGGAATCATACATCAGATGTGTCAGGTTTCACACATAAATCGTTCCGAGCCTACAGTACATGGCACCTGGCTGCAGTTAGTGGGAATGCTAGCAGCGCATACATTAATACATACATATGGATATTTCCCTGGAGCCATCCATTTGTCTCCCCTTTCTTCTTTGCAGGGGGAGATATGTGGTGCGAGAGATGCCCATATATAGTGGTCGTGTTGAGAACTGCAGTCGACTTACATGTATGATCTATTATGCAGACTAAGGGCTCATTCACACGGCGGGGCCGTGATTTGGTCGCATGATCTGCGACCAGATCATGAACCCCATAGACTTCTATTGCTCCCGGTGATGGTGCGGTGAGCACACGGTGTACCACCACCATCGAGTCGAGTGACTGTGGCGCAAATTATTGGACTTGTTCTATACAGGACGCTTGCCTGCCTATCGAGGGAAGACAGGTTAAGAGCGTTCACCCCTTCCACCTCCTCCTCCCAGCCCTGTGCCTTCCTGGGATCCTGTCCGAGCGAGTGCACAGCCATTAAAGGAAATTTACCATTAGGAATCCACATACACAAGTCGATCTGATGGTAGATTCCTACTTGCACCCTCATCCCTAAACTGTATTTTAAAGTCCCATAAAACTTTATCTTACGGTGAATTCACATATCAGGTGGATCCACCAATGGGCCCCTGAGTTAGAGGGCACAATATGGGGGGGGGGGGCACAATATAAGACGCCTCGCACTTACTGCAGCTGTGAGATAGGAGTCTACAGGTAGGTGCTCGTCCTGCTGGTTATTTCGGGAATATCTCTTTAACACATATGTTAGGATCTTATTTGGGCTCCCAGTGTTTATATCACGAGCAGCAGACATAGGATTTCCTATCTGTTATGTATTTTCGAGTAAATCTGCAATTAACCCAACTGAACATCAATTGTAGAAATGAAAACACGAAAAAACATCTCCGTGGCCCTAAGACACAGAACGCCATAAATCACGAGCGGCATATAAACTACGCATAAGACACAGTATAATTAGGTTGTGTATGGAGCTTTACCGTCCTCATCTATGGTAACAGCTGACTAATTGCCATCCCAGATATAATTGCTATACAGGAGAAATATGCGGCTCATTAGTATAAATAAAGCAAAAAAACCTCTAATTCATTTATTATAAATTCACCATAATATAAGAAGGGGGATGCCTGAATGTTTTCACATGAATAATGGGTGTGTCATGCTGGCGATGGGCTGTAAATGGTTAAAAGGATATTTTGCTATCACTTCCTCAAGACCTGTGCTTGCAGTTGGTGAATGGATTGCCTGGTCATGTATCATCACAGAGCTGCATGACTTGTCCAGCCATACACCTGGATAAGACTGGATAGGGCGAAACGCGTGGGTTGTGTTATGCTGTGGGTGTTTCCTGCACGTATCACCTACTAATTTCACCTGACCAGTTGGTGCTGGGACCTGTGATTCTCCATTGATAGCGACATCTGTGATCTTCAGGGTGTAGTACCGTGCACCTGTGTGGTGTTAATAGGTCGAAACGCGTGCGTTGTGTTATGCTGTGGGTGTTTCCTGCATGTATCACCTACTAATTTCACCTGACCAGTTGGTGCTGGGACCTGTGATTCTCCATTGATAGCGACATCTGTGATCTTCAGGGTGTAGTACCGTGCACCTGTGTGGTGTTAATAGGGCGAAACGCGTGGGTTGTGTTATGCTGTGGGTGTTTCCTGCATGTATCACCTACTAATTTCACCTGACCAGTTGGTGCTGGGACTTGTGGTTCTCCATTGATAGCGACATCCGTGATCTTCAGGGTGTAGTACCGTGCACCTGTGTGGTGTTAATAGGTCGAAACGCGTGGGTTGTGTTATGCTGTGGGTGTTTCCTGCATGTATCACCTACTAATTTCACCTGACCAGTTGGTGCTGGGACTTGTGGTTCTCCATTGATAGCGACATCCGTGATCTTCAGGGTGTAGTACCGTGCACCTGTGTGGTGTTAATAGGTCGAAACGCGTGGGTTGTGTTATGCTGTGCGTGTTTCCTGCATGTATCACCTACTAATTTCACCTGACCAGTTGGTGCTGGGACTTGTGGTTCTCGAATGATTGCGACATCCGTGACCTTCAGGGTGTAGTACCGTGCACCTGTGTGGTGTTCATAGGGCGAAACGCGTGAGTTGTGTTATGCTGGCAGTGTTTCCTGCACGTATCACCTACTAATTTTACCTGACGAGTTGTGCTGGGACCTGTGGTTCTCCATTGATAGCGAAATCTGTGATCTTCAGGGTGCAGTTGTTGTTCATAGTGAACAACTGCAGCTATTCAAGTAAGTCCTTTGTTTGTGTGTGTGAGCAATACTTCCAAAATCCAAGCCCAGAATGCCCACAAATTGGGAACATTCACATTTAGGAAAATTGTGGCAAGCCCCGCCCACTTTGTGGACTCTTTAGCAAGACATGGGAGATTTAGAGGGCATGATCACTTGGCTAACAGTACTGTAGGTAACTTACCTTGTAACACAACTATTCATTAATCATTAAAGAGCCTTCAAGGGAATCTAATACCCGAATCCATCCTGATAAACCACGGACACCTACTCCTAGATCCAGGCACCAGGACTGTGGGAATAGATCATTTATACTGAGAATCTGATCATTGGTGATTATTTCTACACACTCCACAAGTCACCAACAGAACTTTTGCCCTTCTTCGGACCTTTAAGTAGATTCAGAGGTTGGTTTCCTGTAATGATCAAAATTGTATTTGGAAACTTGTAATAAGTTAATGGACTTTTTATCTTTACATTGTAACTGGATTGAGCCTCTCCTGGCCGAGCCCCGGCCTGCATGCTACATTATTACAAATCACTGTTATGTATCACAATGTAACGTTTATGCTGCTGCTATAAGCTGTATATCTGTATACTGCACTGTACATCTGTATACGGCATTGTATATCTGTAGACGGCAGTGTATATCTGTATACTGCACTGTATATCTGTATACTGCACTGTACATCTGTATACTGCACTGTATATCTGTATACTGCACTGTATATCTGTATACTGCACTGTACATCTGTATACGGCATTGTATATCTGTAGACGGCAGTGTATATCTGTATACTGCACTGTATATCTGTATACTGCACTGTATATCTGTATACTGCACTGTATATCTGTAGACGGCATTGTATATCTGTATACTGCACTGTACATCTGTATACGGCATTGTATATCTGTAGACGGCAGTGTATATCTGTATACTGCACTGTATATCTGTATACTGCACTGTACATCTGTATACTGCACTGTATATCTGTATACTGCACTGTATATCTGTATACTGCACTGTACATCTGTATACGGCATTGTATATCTGTAGACGGCAGTGTATATCTGTATACTGCACTGTATATCTGTATACTGCACTGTATATCTGTATACTGCACTGTATATCTGTAGATGGCAGTGTATATCTGTATACTGCACTGTACATCTGTATACGGCATTGTATATCTGTAGACGGCAGTGTATATCTGTATACTGCACTGTATATCTGTAGACGGCACTGTATATCTGTATACTGCACTGTATATCTGTATACTGCACTGTATATCTGTATACTGCACTGTATATCTGTAGATGGCAGTGTATATCTGTATACTGCACTGTATATCTGTATACGGCATTGTATATCTGTAGACGGCAGTGTATATCTGTATACTGCACTGTATATCTGTATACGGCATTGTATATCTGTAGACGGCAGTGTATATCTGTATACTGCACTGTATATCTGTATACTGCACTGTATATCTGTATACTGCACTGTATATCTGTATACGGCACTGTATATCTGTATACTGCACTGAATATCTGTAGACGGCAGTGTATATCTGTATACTGCACTGTATATCTGTATACTGCACTGTATATCTGTATACTGCACTGTACATCTGTATACGGCATTGTATATCTGTATACTGCACTGTATATCTGTATACGGCACTGTATATCTGTATACTGCACTGTATATCTGTAGACGGCACTGTATATCTGTATACTGCACTGTATATCTGTAGACGGCACTGTATATCTGTATACGGCATTGTATATCTGTAGACGGCAGTGTATATCTGTATACTGCACTGTACATCTGTATACGGCATTGTATATCTGTAGACGGCAGTGTATATCTGTATACTGCACTGTATATCTGTATACTGCACTGTATATCTGTATACTGCACTGTATATCTGTATACGGCACTGTATATCTGTATACTGCACTGAATATCTGTAGACGGCAGTGTATATCTGTATACTGCACTGTATATCTGTATACTGCACTGTACATCTGTATACGGCATTGTATATCTGTATACTGCACTGTATATCTGTATACGGCACTGTATATCTGTATACTGCACTGTATATCTGTAGACGGCACTGTATATCTGTATACTGCACTGTATATCTGTAGACGGCACTGTATATCTGTATACTGCACTGTATATCTGTATACGCCACTGTATATCTGTATACGGCACTGTATATCTGTATACTGCACTGTATATCTGTAGACGGCACTGTACATCTGTAGACGGCACTGTACATCTGTATACTGCACTGTACATCTGTATACTGCACTGTACATCTGTATACGGCACTGTACATCTGTATACGGCACTGTATATCTGTAGACGGCAGTGTATATCTGTATACGGCACTGTATATCTGTATACGGCACTGTATATCTGTATACGGCACTGTATATCTGTATACTGAACTGTACATCTGTATACGGCATTGTATATCTGTATACTGCACTGTATATCTGTATGCTGAACTGTACATCTGTATACGCCATTGTATATCTGTATACGGCACTGTATATCTGTATACGGCACTGTATATCTGTATACTGAACTGTACATCTGTATACGGCATTGTATATCTGTATACTGCACTGTATATCTGTATACTGAACTGTACATCTGTATACGGCACTGTATATCTGTATACTGCACTGTATATCTGTATACGGCACTGTATATCTGTATACTGAACTGTACATCTGTATACGGCATTGTATATCTGTATACTGCATTGTATATCTGTATACGGCACTGTATATCTGTATACTGCACTGTATATCTGTAGACGGCACTGTATATCTGTATACTGCACTGTATATCTGTAGACGGTACTGTATATCTGTAGACGGCACTGTATATCTGTAGACGGCACTGTATATCTGTATACTGCACTGTATATCTGTAGACGGCATTGTATATCTGTATACTGCACCGTATATCTGTAGACGGCACTGTATATCTGTATACTGCACTGTATATCTGTATACTGCACTGTATATCTGTAGACGGCACTGTATATCTGTAGACGGCACTGTGTATCTGTATACTGCACTGTATATCTGTAGACGGCACTGTATATCTGTATACTGCACTGTATATCTGTATACTGCACTGTGTATCTGTATACTGCACTGTATATCTGTAGACGGCACTGTATATCTGTATACTGCACTGTATATCTGTATACTGCACTGTATATCTGTATACGGCAGTGTATATCTGTATACTGCACTGTATATCTGTATACGGCACTGTATATCTGTAGACGGCACTGTGTATCTGTATACGGCACTGTACATCTGTATACGGCACTGTACATCTGTAGACGGCACTGTACATCTGTAGACGGCACTGTATATCTGTAGACGGCACTGTATACTGCACTGTATATCTGTATACGGCACTGTATATCTGTATACGGCACTGTATATCTGTATACGGCACTGTATATCTGTATACTGCACTGTATATCTGTAGACGGCACTGTATATCTGTAGACGGCACTGTATATCTGTAGACGGCATTGTATATCTGTATACTGCACTGTATATCTGTATACTGCACTGTATATCTGTAGACGGCATTGTATATCTGTATACTGCACTGTATATCTGTATACTGCACTGTATATCTGTATACTGCACTGTATATCTGTATACGGCACTGTATATCTGTATACTGAACTGTACATCTGTATACGGCATTGTATATCTGTATACTGCATTGTATATCTGTATACGGCACTGTATATCTGTATACTGCACTGTATATCTGTAGACGGCACTGTATATCTGTATACTGCACTGTATATCTGTAGACGGCACTGTATATCTGTAGACGGCACTGTATATCTGTAGACGGCACTGTATATCTGTATACTGCACTGTATATCTGTAGACGGTACTGTATATCTGTAGACGGCACTGTATATCTGTAGACGGCACTGTATATCTGTATACTGCACTGTATATCTGTAGACGGCATTGTATATCTGTATACTGCACCGTATATCTGTAGACGGCACTGTATATCTGTATACTGCACTGTATATCTGTAGACGGCACTGTATATCTGTAGACGGCACTGTGTATCTGTATACGGCACTGTATATCTGTAGACGGCACTGTATATCTGTATACTGCACTGTATATCTGTATACGGCACTGTGTATCTGTATACTGCACTGTGTATCTGTAGACGGCACTGTATATCTGTATACTGCACTGTATATCTGTATACGGCACTGTGTATCTGTATACTGCACTGTATATCTGTAGACGGCACTGTATATCTGTATACTGCACTGTATATCTGTATACTGCACTGTATATCTGTATACTGCACTGTATATCTGTATACGGCACTGTATATCTGTATACGGCACTGTATATCTGTATACTGCACTGTATATCTGTATACGGCACTGTATATCTGTATACTGCACTGTATATCTGTATACTGCACTGTGTATCTGTATACGGCACTGTGTATCTGTATACGGCACTGTGTATCTGTATACTGCACTGTATATCTGTAGACGGCACTGTATATCTGTATACTGCACTGTATATCTGTATACTGCACTGTATATCTGTATACGGCACTGTGTATCTGTATACTGCACTGTATATCTGTAGACGGCACTGTATATCTGTATACTGCACTGTATATCTGTATACTGCACTGTATATCTGTAGACGGTACTGTGTATCTGTAGACGGCACTGTGTATCTGTATACGGCACTGTACATCTGTATACGGCACTGTACATCTGTATACGGCACTGTACATCTGTATACGGCACTGTACATCTGTATACGACACTGTACATCTGTAGACGGCACTGTACATCTGTAGACGGCACTGTATACTGCACTGTATATCTGTATACGGCACTGTATATCTGTATACGGCACTGTATATCTGTATACTGCACTGTATATCTGTATACGGCACTGTATATCTGTATACTGCACTGTACATCTGTAGACGGCACTGTACATCTGTAGACGGCACTGTACATCTGTAGACGGCACTGTACATCTGTAGACGGCACTGTATATCTGTATACTGCACTGTATATCTGTAGACGGCATTGTATATCTGTAGACGGCATTGTATATCTGTATACTGCACTGTATATCTGTAGACGGCATTGTATATCTGTATACTGCACTGTATATCTGTAGACGGCACTGTATATCTGTAGACGGCACTGTATATCTGTAGACGGCACTGTATATCTGTATACTGCACTGTATATCTGTATACGGCACTGTATATCTGTATACTGCACTGTATATCTGTAGACGGCACTGTATATCTGTAGACGGCATTGTATATCTGTAGACTGCACTGTATATCTGTAGACGGCACTGTATATCTGTAGACGGCACTGTACATCTGTAGACGGCACTGTACATCTGTAGACGGCACTGTACATCTGTAGACGGCACTGTACATCTGTATACTGCACTGTACATCTGTATACGGCACTGTATATCTGTATACTGCACTGTATATCTGTAGACGGCACTGTATATCTGTAGACGGCACTGTATATCTGTAGACGGCACTGTATATCTGTATACTGCACTGTATATCTGTATACTGCACTGTATATCTGTAGACGGCACTGTATATCTGTAGACGGCACTGTATATCTGTATACTGCACTGTATATCTGTATACTGCACTGTATATCTGTAGACGGCATTGTATATCTGTATACTGCACTGTATATCTGTATACTGCACTGTATATCTGTAGACGGCACTGTATATCTGTATACTGCACTGTATATCTGTAGACGGCACTGTATATCTGTAGACGGCACTGTATATCTGTATACTGCACTGTATATCTGTATACTGCACTGTATATCTGTAGACGGCATTGTATATCTGTATACTGCACTGTATATCTGTATACTGCACTGTATATCTGTAGACGGCACTGTATATCTGTATACTGCACTGTATATCTGTATACTGAACTGTACATCTGTATACTGCACTGTATATCTGTAGACGGCACTGTATATCTGTAGACGGCACTGTATATCTGTAGACGGCACTGTATATCTGTATACTGCACTGTATATCTGTATACGGCACTGTATATCTGTATACTGCACTGTATATCTGTAGACGGCACTGTATATCTGTAGACGGCATTGTATATCTGTATACTGCACTGTATATCTGTATACTGCACTGTATATCTGTAGACGGCACTGTATATCTGTAGACGGCACTGTATATCTGTATACTGCACTGTATATCTGTAGACGGCATTGTATATCTGTATACTGCACTGTATATCTGTATACTGCACTGTATATCTGTAGACGGCACTGTATATCTGTAGACGGCACTGTACATCTGTAGACGGCACTGTATATCTGTATACTGCATGTGACACCACCACATGGCACTCGTTGCTTATTACACATCCCATGTAATTACATGTGGCTCCACATTACAGTAATGAGCAGTGATTTCCACGCTTAAAGGGGTAAACCAAGGTTTATCTTTCCTCCTTTCCTATCCTTAAAGGGAATCTGTCACCAGCTGAATCAGTTGTATTTTTATGGCCGGTTGTCTGTTTGTCAGGTCTTTATAAGGGTCCAACGATGGCTGTAACTTGTATCCATCATTGCTTCCAGTCAGGGGGTGGGGTTATCTGCACAGCGCTCAAGCACAGAGAACACAGAGGCAGCCCCCTAGTGGCCGCATTGTCACATAACTCCTCCTCCTCCTTATTTCCCAGTACCTGCAGCAGGCCCTGCCTCCTCGACTACTCCCTGTCGAGCCGTGCACCTGTGTGACATCACATGACCAGGGATATAATGATTTGTGCACCTATGTGACATCACATGACCAGGGATATAATGATGTGTGCACCTGTGTGACATCACATGACCAGGGATATAACGAGCTGTGCACCTGTGTGACATCACATGACCAGGGATATAATGAGCCATGCACCTGTGTGACATCACATGACCAGGGATATAATGAGCCGTGCACCTGTGTGACATCACATGACCAGGGATATAATGAGCCGTGCACCTGTGTGACATGACATGACCAGGGATATAACGAGCTGTGCACCTGTGTGACATCACAAGACCAGGGATATAACGAGCTGTGCACCTGTGTGACATCACAAGACCAGGGATATAACGAGCTGTGCACCTGTGTGACATCACATGACCAGGGATATAATGAGCCGTGCACCTGTGTGACATGACATGACCAGGGATATAACGAGCTGTGCACCTGTGTGACATCACATGATCAGGGATATAACGAGCTGTGCACCTGTGTGACATCACAAGACCAGGGATATAACGAGCTGTGCACCTGTGTGACATCACATGATCATGGCCAGTTTTTCCCACAGGAAGTAAACAATGGGGCTTATTATAGCTAACTGATGTACACAATGACACCTTCCCTTTAAATAAACCCCTTTCATCCTTAAACTTCCACGTTTCCCTTTAAGTTTTGTCACGTTACCTCCCTCAGGCCGAATTTGTTAAGTGAAGCTGGAAAATGCAATTAGTTACAGATAATTAATTTAGAGCAGGTGATAAGAGATTGTAACCAGTGTAAGCAGATTGCCAGGCCCCGCTCCTCCCTGTACCTGCACCTCTAATAAACATATCGATTGCACAAGACATGGTGAGTGCCGCTTATCTTTTTCTCCTCTGAAATATAGATTGCCGGATGTGCCATTGTTTATCTGTTGGAGCAGGAACCTGCACTGGACTATTATATTTTATTGGAAGGTGAAGCCTCCTTCACCCCATCTCAGCTTCCGCTGTGTAACCGGATGTAATCCCAATGTATGTTCTATGGGTGCACATCTATCATTTCTTGTTGTCTCCTTTTTTGTGATTGAACATTGATCTGCAACGTCCCCCACCGGGGCCTTTTCTTGGGGCCTGGAGGCAGCCGGGGCCCAGAATACCGGAGTGGCTGGCGGTTGCAGCCTAGGCACGCTGATGTCACGGTGCTTGGTATGTGGAGTGGAGGACTGTCCTACAGCCTGGGAGGTATCCAGCAGGTGATGTGTGCAAGAAATATGGAGGGAGAGGCTGATGTACTGGATCTCCCTGGAAACCCCTGAGTGTCTGTAGGATGAGTCCCTGGGTAATGGATGGGGAGCCCGTGGTGGTAACAGCCATATCCAGGGATCAGACGTTGTGCAAATCAACTCACGGTTCTTTATTGAACAGTAGGCAATGGCCCAGCGGATTCTGATACTGGAGTGGTCATGGAGAGTGGTCCTCAGGAATGGTGCACCAGCATGGTAGTAGATGCAGGCCGGGATAGTTGAGGTGGAGCTGTGTCAAAGTTGTGGAAGCTGCAGCTCTGGGGTTAGAGTCTATTGACTCGCCCCAAGTGTTAGGCAGTAGGCTATAAGTTCCTTGGATTAGTATCTGTGGCAGCACTGAAGGTGTGCTGCACACACTGCCTCTCTCTTCACTCTGACTCCGCAGTCTGAACCATTTGCTCTCAGCCAGCAGAGGATTTTATACTCCCCCTGGTCAGGTGGTAGCACCTCTCCAATCACACTCCAGCTTTCAATACAGCCACATCAAAAAAATGCTAGGAATATACCATATACCTGTCCAATGTACAGATGGTTTAAGCATCTGCTGCTCTGGAGATATATTTTTGGTTTGGTCTGATTCTCTCCTCCGGGACTGACAACATCGGGGGCAACAGGAGACAGGAACACAGGGAAGCAGGATGTAGGGTGCAGGTATCAGGGAAGCCTGGGTTCTGGTATAGGCTTCATCCACACCCGTCTGGGCCGGCAGGTCAGAAGGAAGAAGATGGGGAGGCTGCATTGGAGGCCCGGTGTATGTGACTAGTCCCTGGCAGATGTTACGAGGGAGCACCGTCATGGGAGCGGCCGGCCAGGGAGACACCGGGAGGAGCGAAGATTCTTAGAAGACTTACATTTCCTTTATTAGAAGAACTTCAATAGACATAGAACAGCAGAGCAAGCTGGTGGTAAACTCCTTCCTGTGAGGCTACAACAACATCCAACACCGGGGTCTGACCTTTTTGGGCATGGGGGGCATCTGGATTCCCTTTGGCACCTGAGTGGCTGTCTAAGTGTCTAGCACTCAACTGGGTCACGGTTGCTGGGTCCCAGAGGAACAGGCCCAGTCCACGCCGGGCAGGTAGATTGCAAGAAAAGAGAGGGAGATATTTTGAATGAATAGTAGTTCTCCACGGGGCAACCCCGATGGGTGTGTGAGGATCCCTGGCTACATGGTAGATAGGAGGCCCCTGGTGTTAGCAGCTTCAGACAGAGAGAAGAGATGTCAACCATAAACTCACAGATTCTATATTTCCAGAACACAAACTTCAACGTAGGCAACAGGCCACGGTAACAAATCCACTAATCCAGGACAACACAGGGGGCTCACAAGAGCCACAAGGGGTTTTATAACTTCCCTTGGATGTGGTCAGTTCAGGGTTTATCCAACCAGGACCTTTGTACAATTAGTTATCAACATTACATTTCATTGATCACAATACAGGCAGTCCCCGGGTTACATACAAGATAGGGTCTGTAGGTTTGTTCTTAAGTTGAATATGTATGTAAGTCGGAACTGTATATTTTATCATTGTAATCCCAGCCAGAACTTTTTTGGTCTCTGTGAAAATTGGATTTTAAAAATGTTGGGTTGTCATAAGAACCAGGATTAACACTAAAGCTTCATTACAGACGCCTGTGATAACTGTTACAGCTGATTATTGTAGCCTAGGACTAAAGTACAATAAATTCTCAATATCCAGAGGGCCGTTTGTAACTAGGGGTCGTATGTAAGTCGAGTGTTCTTAAGTAGGGGACCGGCTGTATAAAGATATTTCTTCAGGCCAGATATTAAACAGTCGCAATACCAAATATAGCCAATAGGTGGATGAATATCTCATACTAAGTACATGTTCTTAAAGGTAACTTCTTATTGAACCACACAGAATGTGGGATTCGCTGGCCATACTTCTCCCATATCTTAAGGACAGTGGAATTGGACAATGGATAATGGACACTGAATCTTGTAACGTAACCTGTCCGGCGGGCCGTTACACTACCAGGGCTGTCCATTGGCTGGCTTGGCAGGAGACAGTTCTCCTATAGCAGGAACAAATTAGCAGTGTCTCAGTCAGTTCTAGTGACCAGCTTATCCGGCAATAATCTCCAGTGACCCCGGTCGGCTCTACAGCAAATTTATACCACAAATACTTACCTAAAAAGCTTACACAAAGAGCTTAGCAAAGAGCTAAGAGCACAGCAGTGCGAGGACACTCCCTCATTGCACTTGTTTTTTGCAGTCCTGATGCTACTAACAACTATTAGATATGATTACACTTCTCCACAGGTCCTATACATAACAATCTCTGCAGAGAACTAAGAGCACAGCAGTGTTCCTAATTATCCCCCTTTTTAACCCTTGCACAGCTGACACTAGGTAAAGCAGATGTCAGTGCACTCCTCCATGTTATTCTTCTTCCGTTCACCTGCCGGGATAATTTCTGTGTCAATTTCCTTCGGCTTTGCTGAAAGCGTTTAACTCTTAAAGGAGACGCAGGATAGATGATGTTTCTGTGGATATTGGGATATTATTACTTCCCCGGTGCCCTGGCAGGTGCCTGGCACTCCTGAATATGTAGGAATATGACATTTTCACCCTCGGTTATATCAGTGTTGGAATTTATTTTTCTTTCCATTTTCCGATGAACTCGGCTCAGATCACATCCACCCACACAGATCCATTCCTATAATAACAGCCCCATTTATACTTATTACAGGTGACATGTAATAGGATGGAGAAGCCCTGTATTCTACATACAATACAATATTCTAGAAGATCTCAGGAATATGACACGTATCACCATAGCGCCGGCTGAATACTATTACACATTAGAGGCCTCTTTTATATCCAAGATCTGTAGGAGTCGGTGACAACTTCATCTGTAAGTGACGACTGGACGAGATCCAACTTCCCTTCAGAAAACGGCAAAGAGGGGAAATATCATTATCGGCAGGGGAGCATTTGCATATGGAAGGGACTAATGTGTTGTTGTTATTGTTATTCAAATCTATGTGAATTATTATTATCATTCATCAGGGTATTTGGCAGTGGAACGCAGTGGTGCAGATATAAAAGAATCAAAGAATGAGCGGAATTGGTCCTTTAAATTGCATGAACTTGTCCATTGTAAGATTCGGATGAGTGAACGGGCCTGTAAGAAGTCACATGTCGTCATGGTTACGTATGCTTTATGGCAGTTGCAGTAAATGTGGCCTCATGGAACCAGAGGCCGTGTTCACACCTGGCGTTTACAAATGAAAAAGGCTGTTTTGAGGAGATGCACCTAAGCGCATTAAGTTGACAAGTGAAAAACACACCGGGGCTTATTTACAAAGGGTTCTGCGGCCCCATTGCTGTCGTGTTTTCCAACGTTTTCAGGGATCGCTTTCATGTGTCAGAAATCTGGCGGCAGGTCGTCGGACGATCCGACGGATTCGGACAGAGTGCGGGATTTAACTTTAAAATTGTGCTGCAAGCCAAGCGCTTACATGCACCAGGAAGAAGGTGAACCCAGGGACCTGAGAGGGGAAGCGACACATGCAGGATATCGGGCAAACTATGTAAGTGAATCGTGGTAGAGTGAAGGACCGTCGGACACTCCGGATTGGGGATCGTGCTGGACCGGGTAAGTAAATGTGCCCCAATGTAAACGCCACATGTAAACACAGGCTAAAACGCAACCTAAAGGAAGCGTTCACACGTTGCGTTTTTGATGCGTTCCGGATGCATTTTTTTAAAACATCCAAAATGCAGGAGGGGGGGGGGGGGGCTAGACCCAAACCCATATGTGTTTCCAATGAAGTGCATGCGTTTTGGAATAAGCAACACATCTTTTACATCAAAAATGCAACTTGTGAACAGTCCTAAAGGCTCCACCTGCCATCACATGTTGAGAGAGCATTGCGCTTCCATCACATTTACTAAACGTGATGGAACCGCAATGTTAGCTCAACATGTGATCACAGGAGGAGCCTTTGCGTTGCATAATGCAAACGCCACGCACATGATGAGCGTTGTTCTAGGGCTGCACACAACAGATCCTAGGACTGTATTCGCAGTGTAGTGTGTAGTCCCTTGCTGAACCATATATCTGCAAAAACAGTTCATCTGTATGACGCCCGGTTTGCCGCCCCCTATCGCCAGCCCTGCTTACAAGGTAGCTAGAAGAGGTGTGTTATTCCTTATCCCATTCTGGAAAACTTATTTGCATATTTTCACAGATTCACAGTTGTAAAGCAGGATGTCCATTCTGTAAAGGGATCTAAATCTGTTGTATTAAATTGTTTTAAAAACTGCATTTGCCGCTGAGTTTTGTTACTTTGTATCTTCTCTCCAGGACACGGTAGACTTGGACACACTGATCTTTCATGGCGCCCGGACTCTACTTCAGTAGCTTGTGTGACTGGGGGTGGATTGAAGCTCCTGTACTGAAGAGATCAAGACCCTTCAGTCACTACAGCTGCCACAGTGCACATGAGCTCACAGAGAAATGCGCATGCGCCATATGGACAGAGCACTGTGACTGAGAGGGTGCGATCTCCCTCTCATTCCAGCTCCCAGTCACGTGATCTAATGACGTTCCGATTCTCTGTAGTGGGAGACCATGTGACCCAGAGGCAGGTTTTTGTCCTTCTGTATGAAGTCAGCGGCAGGTCAAGGTTGGGCCTCATTATGTTTGTTCCATGTTATTTATTGCCACTGTTAATAATTCAAGATACATTTCACAGGAATACAATTGCAACAATGTAATTCTCCTTTCCTCGGATGTTATATTGCGTTTCAAAACGCAATTTAAACGCCATGTATGAACTCAGCCTTAGGCCCATGGGACACTTATAGTCAATAAGTGAGCGGGAGTGCAGCGGGCAGCGGATGACAGGCTGCACTCATGGTTCTGTCACCCCCAGAATGGGTGAAAACATCCATGCAATTAATATGACTGCCATGTAAATTCTCGGAGGAGGCTCCTCGCTACGGCTGCTCAGGCGGCATAATTATTCATCTCCTCTTCAAAGTTTCTTCCCGACTGCTGAGATAGTGTTCACAGCAATTACCTTGTCAGCTGCAGGGATCTGAGGAGGAGGGAGACATGTAGAGACACGGGAAATCATGGGCTGCAGGATTGTATATCGTAGATGGAGGCGATTTTACATAAGTGCTTTCCCCTTAAATGAAAATAGGTTGGCATCTTTGGTCACATGGTTGTTGGGGTTGTCCGTGGGTTGCAAAACATGGCTGCTTTCTTCCAAACAACAGCACCACTCTTGACCATGGTTTGTGTCGGTATTGCAGCTTAACTGGATAGGAATTTCTGTTACATTTAGTGTGACACCCTGGCCGCCAGCACTTTGGCCACCATAAGGCACAAATAGTTAAGTACATATAAAGGCCTCACACACACAACTGGATATGGGAACCACAAGATAGATACACCAAAATGTGGTCTATTTTGCACGGTCATGGTGCGGTGAGCACACAGTGTCTCACTGCACCATGATCGACCCAGATGGCCGCTATCCATGGCGTGTCCGCCTGTGCTCACCCCTATCATCTCCACCCAGCCTGAAACTGGTTGCAATCTTTCCCATGTTTGTGGTCCATTTCCGCACATACAAGCATGTGCACAATACATACTTTATAGCACAATATTGACCAGAACCCTTAAATTCTTACCAGATAGTTCCTCCATGAAATATAGTCAGTAGTGTTCTAAGTACCAAGCGTTTAGTTTCCCCACAGCACCCCCACAGGAGAAACAAGGTATAATACAATTATCATTCAATTCAATGAAATGTCCTGGGTCTGCAACATCCTCCCACTGAGACCTAACCTAATGGCTTGGGGACAGCTGGATTCCTGTGGCTGGCTTTAGAGTGCTCTAGTGCCCTAGTGCTTTAGAGTGCCCTAGGTGGAACATGCCTCATCCACACCGGGCAGGTCCACAAGGGTCCACAAGAGTGGGAGGCCATAATATGGTGGAAGGTTTCCCCCTGGGACATTCGAGGTGTGTGTGGTAGGGTTCCCCAGGTAGATGGTATAGATGAGGCCCGTGATGTAAGCGGCAGCCAGGGATAACATGTGGAGACAAGATGTAGAACATCAAACTTACAGTCCCCTTTTACCAAAATTTCAACTGTAGCAGCAGCAAAGGTATCAGGCTGAGGTAGAAGTCGTATCCGTCAGTATCTGAGGTAGCCGGTGGGATGCAGTCTAGTAAAGGAGCTCAGTTCCCAGATTCGGGGACTTGAGGCTGGAGAAGATAGCCTGTGTAAGATTGCTGCCAAAGTAGCTTCTCTATAAGGGTGTAGTCACATGTACTGCTTTCATTTTGTTTAGAAGCGGAACCAAAGCGTGAGGAGGAGTTTCACTGCCCGATTGCATATGCGTTGGGTAAACAGCATCCGGTGTCTAGTATTGTTTAAATACTGACGCTAATAATGTTTTCATACTTCGGTGCACGGAGCTGTGTGAGGTGTCATTTTTTGCAAAATCAGCTGACGTTTTCGTTGCTACCTGATGTATAAAAGGTTCGTAAAGGACCTGTCAGGCGGGCCATTACAGGCCCTTCAGAATAAGCACTCTATACTTGGGGTAAATTTAAGGGCCATGGGCAGGAAGACAACCCTCAACCATCCTATAGAATTTCTCAACAGAAAATATGAAAATGGGTTTTCTAAGCAGGAACTTACACACCCCTTCAACTACTATTGATAAGTTTTGTATAAGGTCGAAGATGACGAGTAGAAAACTGAGTTAGATTTTCACTAGACAACATACTTGTTGGTACCTCAGCTGTTGATTTGCGTTTCATTTCCTGCTGTGGTAGAGGTGAAGAATGGGGCCCCATTGTTCTACTTTCCACTTCTGCTCCCAAATGTAATTATAGACCCACAAAACCAAAAAAATTGATTATTTCTGTTTATTAGCTTTTTTTTTTATAATTCTGAATTTGTCAAAACAAAAATATAACATATATATTTGAACATCTTTGCGGAAGGGCACATATACAAAAATAGCTTTACAATTTATACAATGAATGTGTTCAACTCAGTTTAGGGTCAAATCTACCACATGATCCAAAATAAGATGAGATGTTGAAAAGTGGGTGTCTACAGGAAGGCAACAATTTTATTGGTTACCATGGAAACACTGACTCCCAAAAACGGTAGAATATTTGGGATGTGGATAACCACTGTTCCTCCTATATGGTCCCCGGCTTAGATCCGCCTCTATGACCTTTATCTGAGAGTGGTTTTAGTTATCCCTGGCGAGATGTAGGACCCAAGCCACGTCCTACCCAATGTTCCATCTTACGTAGATGTCCTGAAGCAGCAGCCGCAAGAGGGACGTAAAACAAGTCTGCGTAACATGGCGAGACTTGTCATGTGACTTGTCATGTGACAACTTGAGTACAGAACTACTGAAGTACTGAAATGCTGGTCGACGAGACAGGAAGGTCAATAGTATCAGTTATGTATGTTTATGGTATCTAATACTATGTATGTTATGTGAAAACTATAACTACTGTCAGGATAGAATGTACCTCGCAGGAGGAGCCCTGAAGACTCGAAGTGTCTACAACTTACATTATCAAATGTTACGCCTCTACCTCTTCATTGTTTGGCCTGTTTATGCTGATTGAGAATGCAGAACTACTGAAGTGATACAAATGTATCTTTTTCTCTGCTTGCTCTGGTGTTGCCATGGCAGCACAACTGACACGGCATCAACATCCTGTCATGTGACCTATTCTGACAGGAAGTCTAATAAGAACGGACCATTTTTCTTAGCCATTTTGAGATTATGATACAGAGACAGTTATTATATTTCACTTATTAAGAGGAATATGAATCTTTTTTTCAATTGGTTCACACAGTACAAAACTATTTTCTTGTCTTCCGTCACAGCCATCAACATTTTTCCTTAGAAACAAACACTTTTTTTTAGCAGCATACATATACGAAATTGATATTGCTTTTCATGGACTTCCTGTCACATGACTTCTGCTCTTTTCGAATGGAGGTCACATGACAGGAAGTCCACACAGAAGCCTATGAAAACTGCCTTGGCAACCCCAGAGCAAGCACGATATCATTGTGGTAGGAGTAACGTAACGAGAATAAAAATTTTGAAAGATAGAAAATCTACATAGCAGCAGGACACCTTTTCACCCGAATGCTAATTTGTGCTTCAAAGTATGAAAAATAATGTAGTGGAACACTAAATACAGATGATAAATCCTCTATTTTCTTCAGTTATCTCATAGTAGCTAAGGTCGGGATAAAGAATCAGGTCCATCAAGGTGAGAAACTACTATGTGCTCCAAAAAGAACAAAAATATCAGCCCCTTTATAACCATTTTAACTTTCCGTTGTTACTCCAGGTTGCATGGAATATCCTTCTAGCTCCTTGTAGGATGTGCAAAAGGTTTGGGATGTCACAATGTAGATGCGGTGCCATCATATTTAGCCATACAGCCCAAGTCAGGGTCAAGAACTATGAGTGGAGCACGTAGTAATCTATTCCCCTGAGTTTTAGGCAGTGATCCACCACCAGGTTCTCCCATCCAAGTGGAGCACACATGAGGGTCGTTGGACACAACCCAAACACTCGATCCATCCCGAGAAAAATTGTCAACTTTTCACATTTTTTTGTATGACTGGATGGTGTCCCCTATAGACAGTGCATCATGTACACATATCAAACAGCTCTGTGTCATCTGGAGACTCGGACTGAAACTGTGGCATGTACGGGCGCAACATTCTCTTCAGGAACCCTGGTTGCCCGTAGTCATTTTCTATTAGCTTGGAAGTCTTCTCTCTCCTAAAGTCCAGGTCCTGGTAGGACACATTTCCCTGGATGTGGTAAGTCATCAAGGGATCTTTGGAGAAATAATGTTCCTGTTGACTGTTTTGGTTGGAATCCACACCCAAATAGTAGAGATTTCTCTCAGGGCTGTCTCCTTCTAAACTTTCCTCCTGGTCGGTGGGTTCGGAAAATCCTTCAGATGATACGGTAGAGTTTGAAGATGTGATCTTGGGTTCCTTGGTATGTAGAGCGGCCATGATGAGAAGCGCCTGTTCCTTGTCTTCAAGACTACCGATAACTATCGAATTATTACTTAAAAAACATCCATCTCCGAAGCCGACGCTGATTTTTCTCTCGTTGACGCTTTGCTGAGGGTTGCTGATTACGGTGGCATATTTCACACTAGATTGGCATGAGGTCCCCCTGTACATGGTGGCCTCGGGTTCATCCAGGTAGGTGCAGTTGCTGCCAAATTGACCGGTGGCACATGCAGAATCTCGGTCGTCGGTCAACCGGTCAACTACCGAAACGTTGTCTACGTCTTCCTTCTCCCACCCTTTATCGATATGCAGGTTTTCAAAAATAGCTTCAGGTTCCAAGATGAAGGGGAAATTGTGCGCCAGGTGGTGACGATGCTTCATGAAAAGGTTTTCTAATGTATCTGGCTGGACAAAAACGCAATTATTTATTCTTAGTACAGCCGGCTCATGCTGGGAAACACATGAATGCTCTACGGTAACTAGATTAAGGGGAAGGCTTACGGGATGTCAATGATGGATGATTCATATGTTTAGCTTCTTAATATGATTTTTCGGAAGAGTTTCTACTGAACACGTAAGACAAAACTAACGGCCAATGTCGTCAAACTTACCTTTTGGAAATTGACTCCTTGAGCCCAGGAGCAATACTTGGGGTTAGGCACTTCCTTCCAGAACAATCGCTTCATTCTGAAATACAATCAATAGATGTTGTGTTGATAACTAGAGATGAGTGAATCTGAAGTGTAGGTGGGGGCATGTTCCTCCCAACCCGGACATATTGATGCCCCTAATAACTACCCATGACACCCTGGCCAATCATAGCCATGAGTAGTTATTAGGGGTGTTAATTTGCCGGATTGGCTGCTCGGCAGTATGTCCAGGTCAGGAGGAACACACCCTTAGGCTACATTCACACACACGTTTGGGGGCGTATATAGCTGGCTGGTATATAGCACCGCACCGCAGCCGGGAGAAAGATAGAACATGTCCTATCTTTCGCCGGAATACGGCACAATTGGGGTCATTTACTAAGGGCCCGATTCGCGTTTTCCAGACGTGTTACACGAATATTTCCGATTTGTGGCGATTTCCCCTGAATTGCCCCGGGATTTTTCGCGCATGCGATCAGATTGTGGCGCATCAGCGCTAGCATGCACGCGACGGAAATCGGGGGGCGTGGCCGAACGAAAACCCATCGGATTCGGAAAAACCGCCGCATTAAAAAAAAAAAGTGTCGCGGAGCTTGCACTTACCTTCACTAGGAATAGGCCGGTGAACTTGAGTGCGTTCCGATGCTCTTCAGCGCAGCAGCGCCACCTGGTGGACGTCGGAGGAACTGCCTTAATGAGTCCCGGCCGGACCCGAATCCACCGCAGAGAACGCGCCGCTGGATCGCGAATGGACCGGGTAAGTAAATCTGCCCCCCAGTGTGCCATATATTACTGTGGAAAGGGGCGGGGGTGACCAGCACTCACCCCCTCCTCCTCTCCCCGGGTTCTGATGTGTGCCCGCCATGCTACGGTACGGGGGGCACACGTCTGTGTGAATGTGGCCTTATGCCGAACCTACACTTCTCATCTCTACTGTATACTGTATAACCTTAACACGAATTTTGTACAGAACACTTTTCACTGGGCTTATTTGCAATCCACTGGATGAGAGTCCATAATAGGGAAATGTAAAATATATTATTACAATAGTATATTAATTACAGCTACTTTTTCTTCTTAGGAAATTACCTTTGATGCGATATTGCGAATGTGATCACCAGAAGGAAAGACGTTGCAGTAAGCACAGGTAATATGATGTATAAACCTGTATTATTCTGCATCTCATCCACATCTATTGGAAGGGAAAGAAAGTGGTTAAAAATATAACAATCCACAAGTTATTTCTCCAGCGCACAAACTAATAAATAAACTGCAGTAACAATATTAATAACGAGCTAAGAATATACCTGACCTGTTCCTATTTATACTACTGAGTCATACAGGACACAATTACACAGGAAAAGGGAACCATATTATAGTAGTTATATTCTTGTACATAGGGGGCAGTATTATAGTAGTTATATTCCTGTACATAGGGGGCTGTATTATAGTAGTTATATTCCTGTACATAGGGGGCAGTATTATAGTAGTTATATTCTTGTACATGGGGGCAGTGTTATAGTAGTTATATTCCTGTACATAGGGGGCAGTATTATAGTAGTTATATTCTTGTACATAGGGGGCAGTATTATAGTAGTTATATTCCTGTACATAGGGGGCTGTATTATAGTAGTTATATTCCTGTACATAGGGGGCAGTATTATAGTAGTTATATTCTTGTACATAGGGGGGAGTATTATAGTAGTTATATTCCTGTACATAGGGGGCAGTATTATAGTAGTGATATTCCTGTACATAGGGGCAGTATTATAGTAGTTATATTCTTGTACATAGGGGGCAGTATTATAGTAGTTATATTCCTGTACATAGAGGCAGTATTATAGTAGTTATATTCCTGTACATAGAGGCAGTATTATAGTAGTTATATTCCTGTACATAGGGGGCAGTATTATAGTAGTTATATTCTTGTACATAGGGGGCAGTATTATAGTAGTTATATTCTTGTACATGGGGGGCAGTATTATAGTAGTTATATTCTTGTACATAGGGGACAGTATTATAGTAGTTATATTCCTGTACATAGGAGCAGTATTATAGTAATTATATTCTTGTACATAGAGGCAGTATTATAGTAGTTATATTCTTGTACATAGGGGGCAGTATTATAGTAGTTATATTCTTGTACATAGGGGGCAGTATTATAGTAGTTATATTTTTGTACATAGGGGGCAGTATTATAGTAATTATATTCTTGTACATAGAGGCAGTATTATAGTAGTTATATTCTTGTACATAGGGGGCAGTATTATAGTAGTTATAGTCTTGTACATAGGGGGCAGTATTATAGTAGTTATATTCCTGTACATAGGGGGCTGTATTATAGTAGTTATATTCCTGTACATAGGGGCAGTATTATAGTAGTTATATTCTTTTACATAGGGGCAGTATTATAGTAGTTATATTACTGTACATAGGGGGCAGTATTATAGTAGTTATATTCTTGTACATAGGGGGCAGTATTATAGTAGTTATATTCTTGTACATAGGGGGCAGTATTATAGTAGTTATATTCTTGTACATAGGGGGGAGTATTATAGTAGTTATATTCCTGTACATAGGGGGCAGTATTATAGTAGTGATATTCCTGTACATAGGGGCAGTATTATAGTAGTTATATTCTTGTACATAGGGGGCAGTATTATAGTAGTTATATTCCTGTACATAGAGGCAGTATTATAGTAGTTATATTCCTGTACATAGAGGCAGTATTATAGTAGTTATATTCCTGTACATAGGGGGCAGTATTATAGTAGTTATATTCTTGTACATAGGGGGCAGTATTATAGTAGTTATATTCTTGTACATGGGGGGCAGTATTATAGTAGTTATATTCTTGTACATAGGGGACAGTATTATAGTAGTTATATTCCTGTACATAGGAGCAGTATTATAGTAATTATATTCTTGTACATAGAGGCAGTATTATAGTAGTTATATTCTTGTACATAGGGGGCAGTATTATAGTAGTTATATTCTTGTACATAGGGGGCAGTATTATAGTAGTTATATTTTTGTACATAGGGGGCAGTATTATAGTAATTATATTCTTGTACATAGAGGCAGTATTATAGTAGTTATATTCTTGTACATAGGGGGCAGTATTATAGTAGTTATAGTCTTGTACATAGGGGGCAGTATTATAGTAGTTATATTCCTGTACATAGGGGGCTGTATTATAGTAGTTATATTCCTGTACATAGGGGCAGTATTATAGTAGTTATATTCTTTTACATAGGGGCAGTATTATAGTAGTTATATTACTGTACATAGGGGGCAGTATTATAGTAGTTATATTCTTGTACATAGGGGGCAGTATTATAGTAGTTATATTCTTGTACATAGGGGGCAGTATTATAGTAGTTATATTCTTGTACATAGGGGGCAGTATTATAGTAGTTATATTCTTGTACATAGGGGGCAGTATTATAGTAGTTATATTCCTGTACATAGGGGGCAGTATTATAGTAGTTATATTCTTGTACATAGGGGGCAGTATTATAGTAGTTATATTCTTGTACATAGGGGGCAGTATTATAGTAGTTATATTCTTGTACATAGGGGGCAGTATTATAGTAGTTATATTCTTGTACTTAGGGGGCAGTATTATAGTAGTTATATTCTTGTACATAGGGGTGAGTATTATAGTAGTTATATTCTTGTACATAGGGGGCAGTATTATAGTAGTTATATTCTTGTACATAGGGGGCAGTATTATAGTAGTTATATTCCTGTACATATGGGGCAGTATTATAGTAGTTATATTCCTGTACATAGGGGGCAGTATTATAGTAGTTATATTTCTGTACATAGGGGGCAGTATTATAGTAGTTATATCCCTGTACATAGGGGGCAGTATTATAGTAGTTATATTCCTGTACATAGGGGACAGTATTATAGTAGTTATATTCCTGTACATAGGGGGCAGTATTATAGTAGTTATATTCCTGTACATAGGGGGAGTATTATAGTAGTTATATTCCTGTACATAGGGGGCAGTATTATAGTAGTTATATTCCTGTACATAGGGGGCAGTATTATAGTAGTTATATTCCTGTACATAGGGGGCAGTATTATAGAAGTTATATTCCTGTACATAGGGGACAGTATTATAGTAGTTATATTCCTATACATAGGGGGCAGTATTATAGTAGTTATATTCCTGTACATAGGGGGCAGTATTATAGAAGTTATATTCCTGTACATAGGGGACAGTATTATAGTAGTTATAATCCTGTACATAAGGGGCAGTATTATAGTAGTTATATTCCTGTACATAGGGGGCAGTATTATAGTAGTTATATTCCTGTACATAGGGAGCAGTATTATAGTAGTTATATTCTTGTACATAGGGAGCAGTATTATAGTAGTTATATTCCTGTACATAGGGGGCAGTATTATAGTAGTTATATTCTTGTACATAGGGGGCAGTATTATAGTAGTTATATTCTTGTACATAGGGGGCAGTATTATAGTAGTTATATTCTTGTACATAGGGGGCAGTATTATAGTAGTTATAGTCTTGTACATAGGGGCAGTATTATAGTAGTTATATTCCTGTACATAGGGGGCTGTATTATAGTAGTTATATTCCTGTACATAGGGGCAGTATTATAGTAGTTATATTCTTGTACATAGAGGCAGTATTATAGTAGTTATATACCCGTACATAGGGGGCAGTATTATAGTAGTTATATTCTTGTACATAGGGGGCAGTATTATAGAAGTTATATTCCTGTACATAGGGGGCAGTATTATAGTAGTTATATTCTTGTACATAGGGGGCAGTATTATAGTAGTTATAGTCTTGTACATAGGGGGCAGTATTATAGTAGTTATATTCCTGTACATAGGGGGCTGTATTATAGTAGTTATATTCCTGTACATAGGGGCAG
Organism: Engystomops pustulosus; assembly: GCF_040894005.1. NCBI lineage: Eukaryota > Metazoa > Chordata > Amphibia > Anura > Leptodactylidae > Engystomops > Engystomops pustulosus. The sequence goes on along the minus strand of NC_092420.1, from coordinate 97,885,513 downwards.
TATTATAGTAGTTATATTCTTTTACATAGGGGCAGTATTATAGTAGTTATATTCCTGTACATAGGGGGCAGTATTATAGTAGTTATATTCTTGTACATAGGGGGCAGTATTATAGTAGTTATATTCTTGTACATAGGGGGCAGTATTATAGTAGTTATATTCCTGTACATAGGGGGCAGTATTATAGAAGTTATATTCCTGTACATAGGGGACAGTATTATAGTAGTTATATTCCTGTACATAGGGGGCAGTATTATAGTAGTTATATTCTTGTACATAGGAGGCAGTATTATAGTAGTTATATTCCTGTACATAGAGGGCAGTATTATAGTAGTTATATCCCTGTACATAGGGGGCAGTATTATAGTAGTTATATCCCTGTACATAGGGGGCAGTATTATAGTAGTTATATTCTTGTACATAGGGGGAAGTATTATAGTAGTTATATTCCTGTACATAGGGGGCAGTATTATAGTAGTTATATTCTTGTACATAGGGGGCAGTATTATAGTAGTTATATTCCTGTACATAGGGGGCAGTATTATAGTAGTTATATTCCTGTACATAGGGGGCAGTATTATAGAAGTTATATTTCTGTACATAGGGGGCAGTATTATAGTAGTTATATTCTTGTACATAGGGGGCAGTATTATAGTAGTTATATTCTTGTACATAGGGGGCAGTATTATAGTAGTTATATCCCTGTACATAGGGGGCAGTATTATAGTAGTTATATTCTTGTACATAGGGGGCAGTATTATAGTAGTTATATTCCTGTACATAGGGGGCAGTATTATAGTAGTTATATTCTTGTACATAGGGGGCAGTATTATAGTAGTTATATACTTGTACATAGGGGGCAATATTATAGTAGTTATATTCTTGTACATAGGGGCAGTATTATAGTAGTTATATTCTTGTACATAGGGGGCAGTATTATAGTAGTTATATTCTTGTACATAGGGGGCAGTATTATAGTAGTTATATTCCTGTACATAGGGGGCAGTATTATAGTAGTTATATTCTTGTACATAGGGGGCAGTATTATAGTAGTTATATTCTTGTACATAGGGGGCAGTATTATAGTAGTTATATTCTTGTACATAGGGGTGAGTATTATAGTAGTTATATTCTTGTACATAGGGGGCAGTATTATAGTAGTTATATTCTTGTACATAGTGGGCAGTATTATAGTAGTTATATTACTGTACATAGGGGGCAGTATTATAGTAGTTATATTCCTGTACATAGGCACAGTATTATAGTAGTTATATTCTTGTACATAGGAGGCAGTATTATAGTAGTTATATTCTTGTACATAGGGGGCAGTATTATAGTAGTTATATTCTTGTACATAGGGTGCAGTATTATAGTAGTTATATTCTTGTACATAGGGGGCAGTATTATAGTAGTTATATTCTTGTACATAGGGGGCAGTATTATAGTAGTTATATTCTTGTACATAGGGGGCAGTATTATAGTAGTTATATCCCTGTACATAGGGGGCAGTATTATAGTAGTTATATTCTTGTACATAGAGGGCAGTATTATAGTAGTTATATTCTTGTACATAGGGGGCAGTATTATAGTAGTAATATTCCTGTACATAGGGGGCAGTATTATAGTAGTTATATTCTTGTACATAGGGGGCAGTATTATAGTAGTTATATTCCTGTACATAGGGAGCAGTATTATAGTAGTTATATTCCTGTACATAGGGGGCAGTATTATAGTAGTTATATTCCTGTACACAGGGGGCAGTATTATAGTAGTTATATTCCTGTACATAGGGGGCAGTATTATAGTAGTTATATTCCTGTACATAGGGGGCAGTATTATAGTAGTTATATTCCTGTACATAGGGGGCAGTATTATAGTAGTTATATTCCTGTACATAGGGGGCAGTATTATAGTAGTTATATTCCTGTACATAGGGGGCAGTATTATAGTAGTTATATTCCTGTACATAGGGAGCAGTATTATAGTAGTTATATTCTTGTACATAGGGGGCAGTATTATAGTAGTTATATTCTTGTACATAGGGGGCAGTATTATAGTAGTTATATTCCTGTACATAGGGGGCAGTATTATAGTAGTTATATTCTTGTACATAGGGGCAGTATTATAGTAGTTATATTCCTGTACATAGGGGGCGGTATTATAGTAGTTATGTTCTTGTACATAGGGGGCAGTATTATAGTAGTTATATTCTTGTACTTAGGGGGCAGTATTATAGTAGTTATATTCTTGTACATAGGGGTGAGTATTATAGTAGTTATATTCTTGTACATAGGGGGCAGTATTATAGTAGTTATATTCTTGTACATAGGGGGCAGTATTATAGTAGTTATATTCCTGTACATATGGGGCAGTATTATAGTAGTTATATTCCTGTACATAGGGGGCAGTATTATAGTAGTTATATTTCTGTACATAGGGGGCAGTATTATAGTAGTTATATCCCTGTACATAGGGGGCAGTATTATAGTAGTTATATTCCTGTACATAGGGGACAGTATTATAGTAGTTATATTCCTGTACATAGGGGGCAGTATTATAGTAGTTATATTCCTGTACATAGGGGGAGTATTATAGTAGTTATATTCCTGTACATAGGGGGCAGTATTATAGTAGTTATATTCCTGTACATAGGGGGCAGTATTATAGTAGTTATATTCCTGTACATAGGGGGCAGTATTATAGAAGTTATATTCCTGTACATAGGGGACAGTATTATAGTAGTTATATTCCTATACATAGGGGGCAGTATTATAGTAGTTATATTCCTGTACATAGGGGGCAGTATTATAGAAGTTATATTCCTGTACATAGGGGACAGTATTATAGTAGTTATAATCCTGTACATAGGGGGCAGTATTATAGTAGTTATATTCCTGTACATAGGGGGCAGTATTATAGTAGTTATATTCCTGTACATAGGGAGCAGTATTATAGTAGTTATATTCTTGTACATAGGGAGCAGTATTATAGTAGTTATATTCCTGTACATAGGGGGCAGTATTATAGTAGTTATATTCTTGTACATAGGGGGCAGTATTATAGTAGTTATATTCTTGTACATAGGGGGCAGTATTATAGTAGTTATATTCTTGTACATAGGGGGCAGTATTATAGTAGTTATAGTCTTGTACATAGGGGCAGTATTATAGTAGTTATATTCCTGTACATAGGGGGCTGTATTATAGTAGTTATATTCCTGTACATAGGGGCAGTATTATAGTAGTTATATTCTTGTACATAGAGGCAGTATTATAGTAGTTATATACCCGTACATAGGGGGCAGTATTATAGTAGTTATATTCTTGTACATAGGGGGCAGTATTATAGAAGTTATATTCCTGTACATAGGGGGCAGTATTATAGTAGTTATATTCTTGTACATAGGGGGCAGTATTATAGTAGTTATAGTCTTGTACATAGGGGGCAGTATTATAGTAGTTATATTCCTGTACATAGGGGGCTGTATTATAGTAGTTATATTCCTGTACATAGGGGCAGTATTATAGTAGTTATATTCTTTTACATAGGGGCAGTATTATAGTAGTTATATTCCTGTACATAGGGGGCAGTATTATAGTAGTTATATTCTTGTACATAGGGGGCAGTATTATAGTAGTTATATTCTTGTACATAGGGGGCAGTATTATAGTAGTTATATTCCTGTACATAGGGGGCAGTATTATAGAAGTTATATTCCTGTACATAGGGGACAGTATTATAGTAGTTATATTCCTGTACATAGGGGGCAGTATTATAGTAGTTATATTCTTGTACATAGGAGGCAGTATTATAGTAGTTATATTCCTGTACATAGAGGGCAGTATTATAGTAGTTATATCCCTGTACATAGGGGGCAGTATTATAGTAGTTATATCCCTGTACATAGGGGGCAGTATTATAGTAGTTATATTCTTGTACATAGGGGGAAGTATTATAGTAGTTATATTCCTGTACATAGGGGGCAGTATTATAGTAGTTATATTCTTGTACATAGGGGGCAGTATTATAGTAGTTATATTCCTGTACATAGGGGGCAGTATTATAGTAGTTATATTCCTGTACATAGGGGGCAGTATTATAGAAGTTATATTTCTGTACATAGGGGGCAGTATTATAGTAGTTATATTCTTGTACATAGGGGGCAGTATTATAGTAGTTATATTCTTGTACATAGGGGGCAGTATTATAGTAGTTATATCCCTGTACATAGGGGGCAGTATTATAGTAGTTATATTCTTGTACATAGGGGGCAGTATTATAGTAGTTATATTCCTGTACATAGGGGGCAGTATTATAGTAGTTATATTCTTGTACATAGGGGGCAGTATTATAGTAGTTATATACTTGTACATAGGGGGCAATATTATAGTAGTTATATTCTTGTACATAGGGGCAGTATTATAGTAGTTATATTCTTGTACATAGGGGGCAGTATTATAGTAGTTATATTCTTGTACATAGGGGGCAGTATTATAGTAGTTATATTCCTGTACATAGGGGGCAGTATTATAGTAGTTATATTCTTGTACATAGGGGGCAGTATTATAGTAGTTATATTCTTGTACATAGGGGGCAGTATTATAGTAGTTATATTCTTGTACATAGGGGTGAGTATTATAGTAGTTATATTCTTGTACATAGGGGGCAGTATTATAGTAGTTATATTCTTGTACATAGTGGGCAGTATTATAGTAGTTATATTACTGTACATAGGGGGCAGTATTATAGTAGTTATATTCCTGTACATAGGCACAGTATTATAGTAGTTATATTCTTGTACATAGGAGGCAGTATTATAGTAGTTATATTCTTGTACATAGGGGGCAGTATTATAGTAGTTATATTCTTGTACATAGGGTGCAGTATTATAGTAGTTATATTCTTGTACATAGGGGGCAGTATTATAGTAGTTATATTCCTGTACATAGGGGGCAGTATTATAGTAGTTATATTCCTGTACATAGGGGGCAGTATTATAGTAGTTATATTCTTGTACATAGGGGGCAGTATTATAGTAGTTATATTCTTGTACATAGGGGGCAGTATTATAGTAGTTATATTCCTGTACATAGGCACAGTATTATAGTAGTTATATTCTTGTACATAGGAGGCAGTATTATAGTAGTTATATTCTTGTACATAGGGGGCAGTATTATAGTAGTTATATTCTTGTACATAGGGTGCAGTATTATAGTAGTTATATTCTTGTACATAGGGGGCAGTATTATAGTAGTTATATTCCTGTACATAGGGGGCAGTATTATAGTAGTTATATTCCTGTACATAGGGGGCAGTATTATAGTAGTTATATTCTTGTACATAGGGGGCAGTATTATAGTAGTTATATTCTTGTACATAGGGGGCAGTATTATAGTAGTTATATCCCTGTACATAGGGGGCAGTATTATAGTAGTTATATTCTTGTACATAGAGGGCAGTATTATAGTAGTTATATTCTTGTACATAGGGGGCAGTATTATAGTAGTAATATTCCTGTACATAGGGGGCAGTATTATAGTAGTTATATTCTTGTACATAGGGGGCAGTATTATAGTAGTTATATTCCTGTACATAGGGAGCAGTATTATAGTAGTTATATTCCTGTACATAGGGGGCAGTATTATAGTAGTTATATTCCTGTACACAGGGGGCAGTATTATAGTAGTTATATTCCTGTACATAGGGGGCAGTATTATAGTAGTTATATTCCTGTACATAGGGGGCAGTATTATAGTAGTTATATTCCTGTACATAGGGGGCAGTATTATAGTAGTTATATTCCTGTACATAGGGGGCAGTATTATAGTAGTTATATTCCTGTACATAGGGGGCAGTATTATAGTAGTTATATTCCTGTACATAGGGAGCAGTATTATAGTAGTTATATTCTTGTACATAGGGGGCAGTATTATAGTAGTTATATTCTTGTACATAGGGGGCAGTATTATAGTAGTTATATTCCTGTACATAGGGGGCAGTATTATAGTAGTTATATTCTTGTACATAGGGGCAGTATTATAGTAGTTATATTCCTGTACATAGGGGGCGGTATTATAGTAGTTATGTTCTTGTATATTTGATGGTGAGCTTTCGAGAATACTAGGTCTCATCGTATTCTTGAAAGCTCACCATCAAATATACTCAGTTAACCCTTAAAAAGTTATAGCTTGATTTCTTCACACTTCTGCTCTCTATGGGTAACACGGTACAAGTCTACACTACTAAAAACATGCACAAATTTACCTTTAGAGAACTCATAGGTGATGTGGGGGCGGCCGACACCTTCCAGAAACACTGGGGTCAGGCTGAACTTGTATTTCTCAATTGCCAAAAATTGCCCTGCAAAACATGAGTGGATTTTGATACATCACTAAATACATACATTAAGCAATAAATGAATTGGTCTGAGCTTTATACAGTGTGTGAGTCCAATGCAATCACCTGTAAGGTGCACCTAGGGCTGGTCCTAATGTCTTACCTGTGATGCTTGGGCTTATACACAGGGAATTATACATCATATTGGGATTTCCTGACCTCACTCACCTTCTATGTAGTATCTGCGGACATTGGGGGGAATGTAGGTCCATTGCACCTGTGACCTTTTCCTGAGGTTCTTCCATTCCAAAACAAGTCCCTGCAGGTTATATGGGACAGGAGACATTTTCCACACTGCAAGCGCGGTGCCGTTTTTGGCGTACAGGTCCAACGTCTGCACCGCCTTCACTTAAAGGGGAAGAACACAGCTGATTAAAAACGTGGTCTATACACATTAGACTAGTAATAGAGGTACATCTATATAATAAGAGGTGCAGATTATACATAGGATGGACTGATAATGAATGACAATATACAGGGTCCAAAGTCTCAGAACATCATAATATTATTTATAATATATTATATAATAATATTAAGAATATTTGCCATAATGGAGAGTTCTCAACGGCACCCAACTAATTAGATGTTCACCATTAAAGGAAATCTACCACCAGGATGAGGGATTGTAAACCAAGTACACTGATATACTGGTGTGTGCCCCCTCTGGCAGGATCTGCTCTTCTTTTATCTCCTTATGGCCTGTTTTTGTAAAATTATGCAAATAAGCCTAAGGAGCTCCAGACTCCATAGCTGTTAATGGAATCTGGAGCCCCTAAGACTCATTTACATAATTATTAAAGCCAGGGTATAAGAAGAGCGTATCCTACCAGTATATCTCTGTGCTTGGTTTACAATCCTTCATCCTGGTGGTAGATGTCCTATAAGCTTTGCAGATTCCTCAGTCCTAGTAGGACTAGTAGTCCTAACCGTGCGTCTCCGATGTGTTACCTGCGCTCATGTCCGCTGACAGCGTTAGATTGTGGTTCTTCGTAGACTTGCCGAGAGAGTTGACGGCTCGTATAGTCACGGTGCTGACGTTGTGCGACAAGGTGAGGGTGTAGTTTGTGACGTTGCCCACATACGTGGAGTGGCTGATATTGGACGCCTGTTGTACCAGCTCGTACCCCTGGACGCTGCACAGAGACTCCTTATTCTGTAACGGCTGCATAGAGGGAGAGGAGAGAAACTCATGTGTATAAGAAACGCAACGCAAAGCAACAATACCCACAATCACTAGAGCCAGTAATACCCCACATACTTTACACTGCTTGTAACACTAATAGACTGGGGCTCGGTGGTTAGCACTACAGTCTTGCAGCATGGTGGCTCAGTGGTTAGCATTACAGCCTTGCAGCAAGGTGGCTCAGTGGTTAGCATTACAGCCTTGCAGCAAGGTGGCTCAGTGGTTAGCACTACAGTCTTGCAGCGCTGGGGTCCTGTGATACACTTAAAGTGGTGTTTGAGTTGTGCCAGAGTTTTTCGTTAATGGGAACCTGTCAGGAGGTGTGACCCTGCAGGCCGAAGATTTATATTCCAGGATGCACTGGGGTGTGTCTTCACACTGCTGTGCTCTTTGCTTCCTGCATGCAGTGTGAGGCTTTGTCGCTATAGAGGTATGTAGTCAAACCTTTATGTATTTTGTTATTAGCAGCAGGACTGTGAAATATGGTTTTGTGTTCCAGTGTTATAATCTCTACAAATGCTCTGAGGGTGTGTCCTCACACTGCTGTGCTCTCCACAGACAGAGTTAGTAAATGTCCCTAGAGAGATGTGTAATCAAACCTTTGTGTATGTTGTAGCAGCAGGACTGTGATATATGGATTTATATTCCATTATTATAGTCTCTCCAAGTGCTTTGTGCCCTCTGGAGCCAGTGTTAGGTATTGTCCCTGGAGAGATGTGTAATCAGACATCTGTGTATCTTGCTAGTAGCAGCAGGACTGTGAAATCTGGTTTTATATTCCAGTATTACAGTGTCCCCATGTTGTAGCAGCAGGACTGTGATATATGGATTTATATTCCATTATTATAGTCTCTCCAAGTGCTTTGTGCCCTCTGGAACCAGTGTTAGGTATTGTCCCTGGAGAGATGTGTAATCCAAGTGCACGGTGGGAGAGGGGGAGATGTCCTCACACTGCTTAGCAGTGAAATCTTTGCCTTCAAATTGTTGCACAACTCTTACAATTAAAAAAAACTTGTCAGACTTCTTGGTGAATACTACACACGTCACACACATATTAGAGGTGAGTGGCTGCAGAACAGTTTGGTGCAGAGCACAGCAGTGTGAGGACACCCAGTGATCAGCCATTGATTCTAGTTAGCTAAAGAGAAAAACTTACAACTGATTTCCAACTGATTTCAAACTTACAACTGCTACATCTAATATATAAAGCTGTGTGTATATGTGTGTATATGTATGTATATGTGTGTATATGTATGTATGTATATCTGTGTGTATGTATGTATGTATATGTGTGTATATGTATGTATATGAGTGTATATGTATGTATGTATATGTGTGTGTATGTATGTATGTATGTATGTATATGTGTGTATGTATGTATGTATATCTGTGTATATGTATGTATGTATGTATGTATATGTGTGTATATGTATGTATGTATATCTGTGTATATATATGTATGTATGTATGTATATGTGTGTATATGTATGTATGTATATCTGTGTATATATATGTATGTATGTGTGTGTATGTATGTATGTATGTATATGTGTGTATATGTATGTATGTATGTATATCTGTGTATATGTATGTATGTATGTATATGTGTGTATATGTATGTATGTATGTATATCTGTGTATATGTATGTATGTATGTATGTATATGTGTGTGTATGTATGTATGTATATGTGTGTATATGTATGTATGTATGTATATGTGTGTATATGTATGTATGTATATCTGTGTATATGTATGTATGTATGTATGTATATGTGTGTATATGTATGTATATGAGTGTATATGTATGTATGTATGTATGTATATGTGTTTATATGTGTGTATATGTATGTATGTATATCTGTGTATATATATGTATGTATGTATGTATATGTGTGTATATGTATGTATATGAGTGTATATGTATGTATGTATGTATATGTGTGTGTATGTATGTATGTATGTATATGTGTGTATATGTATGTATGTATGTATATGTGTGTGTATGTATGTATATCTGTGTATATGTATGTATGTATGTATGTATATGTGTGTGTATGTATGTATGTATATGTGTGTATATGTATGTATGTATGTATATGTGTGTATATGTATGTATGTATGTATATCTGTGTATATGTATGTATGTATGTATGTATATGTGTGTATATGTATGTATATGAGTGTATATGTATGTATGTATGTATATGTATGTATGTATGTATATCTGTGTATATGTATGTATGTATGTATATGTGTGTGTATGTATGTATGTATATGTGTGTATATGTATGTATGTATGTATGTATGTATGTATGTATATCTGTGTATATGTATGTATATGAGTGTATATGTATGTATGTATGTGTGTATATGTATGTATGTATGTATGTATGTATATGTGTGTATATGTATGTATATGAGTGTATATGTATGTATGTATGTATGTATATGTGTGTGTATGTATGTATGTATGTATGTATATGTGTGTATATGTATGTATGTATGTATATCTGTGTATATGTATGTATGTATGTATATGTGTGTATATGTATGTATGTATGTATATCTGTGTATATGTATGTATGTGTGTATATGTGTGTGTATGTATGTATGTATGTATGTATATGTGTGTATATGTATGTATGTATATCTGTGTATATGTATGTATGTATGTATATGTGTGTGTATGTTTGTATGTATGTATATCTGTGTATATGTATGTATGTATGTATGTATATGTGTGTGTATGTTTGTATGTATATGTATGTATATGTGTGTATATGTATGTATATGAGTGTATATGTATGTATGTATGTATATGTGTGTGTATGTATGTATATGTGTGTATATGTATGTATGTATATCTGTGTATATGTATGTATGTATATGTATGTACATGTGTGTATATGTATGTATGTATATGTGTGTATATGTATGTATGTATATCTGTATGTATGTATGTATATGAGTGTATATGCATGTATGTATATGTGGGTATATGTATGTATGTATGTATATGTGTGTATATTTATGTATGTGTGTATATGTATGTATGTCATTCACTGGAATGAGAGTGCCCGAGACTGACAGTCGCTGTAATGAGAGTGCCCGAAACAGGCAGTCACTGGAATGAGAGTGTCCAAAACCGACAGTCGCTGGAATGAGAGTCTCCGAGATAGACAGTCACTGGAATGAGAGTCTTCGAGATAGACAGTCACTGGAATGAGAGTCTTCGAGACAGACAGTCACTGGAATGAGAGTCTTCGAGACAGACAGTCACTGGAATGAGAGTGCCTGAGACCAAAGGTCTCTGGAATGAGAGTGCCTGAAATCGACAGTCACTGGAATGAGAGTGTCAGAGACAGACAGTCACTGGAATGAGACTGCCAGCGACAGACACAGTCAAAAAAGTTTTTAATAAAGGGACGGTCAGTGACAGAGATGGCCAGAGACAGTCTATAGACACATATAAAATATTTTGTGTTAACCCCTTCTATTCTCTTGTAGCAGAACAGTTATTTACTATCCTGGGCAGCGCCAGGAGCTACAGCTAAGTCTATATTAAAATACACATTAACCAGTGGAATAACATTTACCTTCCAAACCAAAGTAACGTTGTCTCCTTTCTGGAGGTGACTTTTTGTCAAAATTCTCCAAAATTCCGGTCCTCTCAAAGGATCTAAAATAGATATAAAACAATAAGACACAATCCCGGCGTTACTTTCCCTGTTCTTATAGATTGTATGAAGGGAGTGTCCGCACCGTGGATGTCTTTGACAGTTTTATGGACGGCGTCGCTCCAGTCGCTCCAGATACTGGACAGGTTCACCAGTTGGCATCGGACCTGAATGGTGTACGCTTCACACGGGTCCACAACAGGTAGGTCAGCCCATTCCTTTTCATATATGTCTACAACCTGGAGGAGAGGTCATGGGGTTACACATTTATTTGCACATTTTTTTCATGGATATAAATGATAAAACTGCAGTTACTTGTATCCCCCACTAGAGGGAGTATACACATTTGATGTGCGTTGTGGAAAAGCTCTCTCTGCATATACCGAAAACTATGTCCCTATAGGACAGTGATGGCGAACCTTTTACAGACCGAGTGCCCAAACTAATACAAAAAACCCACTTATATTTCACGAAGTGCCAACATGGTATTTTAAGCTGTAACTTATTGCTACACGTTCTTCCACATCTTTCAATCGTATTAGTCCCTGAGGCCACCAATACAGTTGAAAGAAGGAGGGCAAATTCAGACTATCATTGTAGCGTCTCTCCAGGGTCTGTAGAAGAAGAATGGTGGGTCCTGCAGGATGACTTTCAAAGATAATGCAGCCCTGTCCACACCTTCTCACTTTTCCCGCTGTTCCAAACAGCCAATGAAGTGTTGCTTTAAAATAGTGCTAAAAGCAGCATCTCTTAAGTCGCCTGGGACTGCAGGAAGATTTGTTGGATTTGTTCCTGACTGGTGACCTCTGTCTGTTCTGTGATGGCTTGAGTGCCCACAGAAATGGCTCTGAGTGCCACCTCTGGCACCCGTGCCATAGGTTCGCCACCACTGCTATAGGAAGTAAAAAGCAACTTTAAGTCTGATATATATTGTTATATTATTCATATATACCATAGAAATCTATCATCAGAACCCATCAAGAGATCCAGGCAAAGTGACTGTGGTAATCTTAATATTTTTGTTATCCATGTCCTCCTTTCTTCTAAAATCATCTAATGCTAATGAGTCTGAAGGGCTCTGGATGCATTACCAGAGCTCCTCTGTGCTGTAGCTTTACAGGCTGTTACACTGTGCAGGTGCACTTCCCCCCTCTCACTCTCTGCTGCAGTGAGATTACATCAGGCAGAGGGAGGGTGAAGTGCTGAGGAAGCAGAGAGGGAGACAGTGTAACAGCGGGAGAATCTGCAGCATGAAGGGGCTCTGGAACCGCCCCTGCAGCCCTGCTGGCTCATTAGCATAATTATAAAAGTTGGAAGGAAGCCATGGATGACAAATATAAGAAGATCCCACAGTCACGGTGCCTAGATCTATGAGTAAATGCCCCTGGTTTATCAGGATGGATTCTGATTTAAGTTTTTGGGCCTGAGAAATGGACAACAAAATGGGTGGAGTTTGCATACAATTTTGCATTTGCAAATTTATTTTGTAGTCTTTCCCAGAAAAGTTAATGGAGCTTTAAACAATTTCTGCTTAATGTGACTGCAACTGTTAGTAGGTATAAAAAAGTATAAATGTATTTAACATATACAGTGATGTATACCTTCCATTAAGACTATATAAATCCTCACACCATGGACAGAAGCATCAAACTTGACTTGAACTTACTTCAAGTATTGAGCTCCCTCTAGTGGTGGCTTCAGGAAGACAGAATTTTAGTCGGAACATATAATTATCTTTGTCGATGCAAAATTGCCCTTCGTGTCCCTCCCCCCTCCTCTGAGTAAAATCTGTAGCAGAATTTCTGCAGTAGATACTCAGAGCTCTGCTTACTGTAAGTGAATATATATCATGAGGATATCACTATGATAGACAGACGCTTATGGGTACCTGCCACGCCGCCTCCTGTCCCCGGAGCTGATATCGGAGCTGGTACAGGATGTTGTACACAACAAATGTTGGCCGACTCCAGGTCACATGTAAACGACTCGAGTCTTGCTCAGTGTCCACCATCATCTCGGCCTTCTCTATCACTGGAGTGAATGGCTTCACTATAGACATAACAGAGGATACAATCTATACAAAACTATATACAATAAAGGGGAGGGCAAAGAACACAGCAGTGTGAGGACGAGGCCCCATTGCATCGGAAATCACTACAATCCTGAAATATTAATACAAAACTTGCAGTCCTGCTGCTACTAACAACATACACAAAGCTCCGGTTACACATCTCTTTGGGGACAATACATAGCACTGGCTGCACAGAGCACAGCAGTGTGAGGTCTGATTACACATCTCTTTGGGAACAATACATAACACTGGCTGCAGAGAGCACAGAGCACAGCAGTGTGAGGTCTGACTACACATCTCTCCAGGGACAATACATAACACTGGCTGCAGAGAGCACAGAGCACAGCAGTGTGAGGTCTGATTACACATCTCTCCAGGGACCGTACATAACACTGGCTGCAGAGAGCACAGCAGTGTGAGGTCTGATTATACATCTCTCCAGGGACAATACATAACACTGGCTGCAGGGAGCACAGAGCACAGCAGTGTGAGGTCTGACTACACATCTCTCCAGGGACAATACATAACACTGGCTGCAGAGAGCACAGAGCACAGCAGTGTGAGGTCTGATTACACATCTCTCCAGGAACAATACATAACACTGGCTGCAGAGAGCACAGAGCACAGCAGTTTGAGGTCTGATTATACATCTCTCCAGGGACAATACATAACACTGGCTGCAGGGAGCACAGAGCACAGCAGTGTGAGGTCTGATTACACATCTCTTTGGGAACAATACATAACACTGGCTGCACAGAGCACAGCAGTGTGAGGTCTGATTACACATCTCTCCAGGGACAATACATAGCACTGGCTGCACAGAGCACAGCAGTGTGAGGTCTGATTACACATCTCTTTGGGAACAATACATAACACTGGCTGCAGAGAGCACAGAGCACAGCAGTGTGAGGTCTGATCACACATCTCTTTGGGAACAATACATAACACTGGCTGCAGAGAGCACAGAGCACAGCAGTGTGAGGTCTGATTACACATCTCTCCAGGGACAATACATAACACTGGCTGCAGAGAGAACAGAGCACAGCAGTGTGAGGTCTGATTACACATCTCTTTGGGAACAATACATAACACTGGCTGCAGAGAGCACAGAGCACAGCAGTGTGAGGACACAAGGAGCAGCTACAATTTTGGAATATAAATCCATATTTCACAGACCTGCTGCTGCTAATTGCCTACACAAAGGTCGAGGGACAATACCCAACACTGGCTGCAGTGTATATGGTCAAACCTGCTGACAGGTTCCCTGTAACAAATTTTCATGTGTTTCTTTTTTTACTGTAACTTTAGATCTTAAAATTCTACCCTCTACCTGCAAGTGGTGACCAGCAGCAAATATTAGGAGATGAACCATCTATAAACCTCTTCCCCTTCCCATTCAGAAATCTCATCTATTCGGATCTGTTACTCGATGCCCGGGAGATTAAAGCCCATTCCATAATACCAAAGCCAAGCCCCATAGTGTAAGGGAGAATGCTCCTTACCGACTTCACTGGGCTTCAGAGACACCGGGGGGGAGCGCAGGGTGCCGCCAGGGTGCTGGATCTCCACCCACATGTGATAGATGTACACGCTCCTCACCCTATGGAAGTCACATCGATAGGAGCCGTTCTTGGGCACCTCACAGCTCTTCACCAAGGGGGAGCTGTACTTTATGTCCGTCTCAAACAAATAGTTTAATTCCCTTTAACAAAAATATAACATAAGTTATGGTCAATAATAATATAAGAGGTAGAACTAATAACGGGAGGAGAAGTATCAGCAGTAGCACTAATATCGGGAGGAGGAGTATCAGTGCTAGCACTTATATTAGGAGTAGTAGTATCAGTGGTAGCACCAATACTAAGAGCAGTAGGATCAGTAGTAACATTATTATTAGGATTAGTAGTATCAGCGGTAGCACTAATATTAGGAGTAGTAGGATCAGTAGTAACATTATTATTAGGATTAGTAGTATCAGCGGTAGCACTAATACTAAGAGCAGTAGGATCAGTAGTAACATTATTATTAGGATTAGTAGTATCAGCGGTAGCACCAATACTAAGAGCAGTAGGATCAGTAGTAACATTATTATTAGGATTAGTAGTATCAGCGGTAGCACCAATACTAAGAGCAGTAGGATCAGTAGTAACATTATTATTAGGATTAGTAGTATCAGTGGTAGCACTAATATTAGGAGTAGTAGGATCAGTAGTAACATTATTATTAGGATTAGTAGTATCAGCGGTAGCACTAATATTAGGAGTAGTAGGATCAGTAGTAACATTATTATTAGGATTAGTAGTATCAGCGGTAGCACTAATATTAGGAGTAGTAGGATCAGTAGTAACATTATTATTAGGATTAGTAGTATCAGCGGTAGCACTAATATTAGTAGTAGTAGTATTAGCAGTAGCACTTATATTAAGAGCAGTAGTTTTAGAGGTAATACTAATATTAGGAGCAATTAGAAGCAGAAATATTAGTGGTAGCACCAATACTAAGAGCAGTAGGATCAGTAGTAACATTATTATTAGAATTAGTAGTATCAGCGGTAGCACTAATATTAGGAGTAGTAGGATCAGTAGTAACATTATTATTAGAATTAGTAGTATCAGTGGTAGCACTAATACTAAGAGCAGTAGGATCAGTAGTAACATTATTATTAGGATTAGTAGTATCAGCGGTAGCACTAATATTAGGAGTAGTAGGATCAGTAGTAACATTATTATTAGAATTAGTAGTATCAGTGGTAGCACTAATACTAAGAGCAGTAGGATCAGTAGTAACATTATTATTAGGATTAGTAGTATCAGCGGTAGCACTAATATTAGGAGTAGTAGGATCAGTAGTAACATTATTATTAGGATTAGTAGTATCAGCGGTAGCACTAATATTAGGAGTAGTAGGATCAGTAGTAACATTATTATTAGGATTAGTAGTATCAGCGGTAGCACTAATACTAAGAGCAGTAGGATCAGTAGTAACATTATTATTAGAATTAGTAGTATCAGCGGTAGCACTAATATTAGGAGTAGTAGGATCAGTAGTAACATTATTATTAGGATTAGTAGTATCAGCGGTAGCACTAATATTAGGAGTAGTAGGATCAGTAGTAACATTATTATTAGGATTAGTAGTATCAGCGGTAGCACTAATATTAGGAGTAGTAGGATCAGTAGTAACATTATTATTAGAATTAGTAGTATCAGTGGTAGCACTAATACTAAGAGCAGTAGGATCAGTAGTAACATTATTATTAGGATTAGTAGTATCAGCGGTAGCACTAATATTAGGAATAGTAGGATCAGTAGTAACATTATTATTAGGATTAGTAGTATCAGCGGTAGCACTAATATTAGGAGTAGTAGGATCAGTAGTAACATTATTATTAGAATTAGTAGTATCAGTGGTAGCACTAATACTAAGAGCAGTAGGATCAGTAGTAACATTATTATTAGGATTAGTAGTATCAGCGGTAGCACTAATATTAGGAGTAGTAGGATCAGTAGTAACATTATTATTAGGATTAGTAGTATCAGCGGTAGCACTAATATTAGGAGTAGTAGGATCAGTAGTAACATTATTATTAGAATTAGTAGTATCAGTGGTAGCACTAATACTAAGAGCAGTAGGATCAGTAGTAACATTATTATTAGGATTAGTAGTATCAGCGGTAGCACTAATATTAGGAGTAGTAGGATCAGTAGTAACATTATTATTAGGATTAGTAGTATCAGCGGTAGCACTAATATTAGGAGTAGTAGGATCAGTAGTAACATTATTATTAGGATTAGTAGTATCAGCGGTAGCACTAATATATGTAGTAGGATCAGTAGTAACATTATTATTAGGATTAGTAGTATCAGCGGTAGCACTAATACTAAGAGCAGTAGGATCAGTAGTAACATTATTATTAGGATTAGTAGTATCAGCGGTAGCACTAATATTAGGAGTAGTAGGATCAGTAGTAACATTATTATTAGAATTAGTAGTATCAGTGGTAGCACTAATACTAAGAGCAGTAGGATCAGTAGTAACATTATTATTAGAATTAGTAGTATCAGCGGTAGCACTAATATTAGGAGTAGTAGGATCAGTAGTAACATTATTATTAGGATTAGTAGTATCAGCGGTAGCACTAATATTAGGAGTAGTAGGATCAATAGTAACATTATTATTAGGATTAGTAGTATCAGCGGTAGCACTAATATTAGGAGTAGTAGGATCAGTAGTAACATTATTATTAGGATTAGTAGTATCAGCGGTAGCACTAATATTAGGAGTAGTAGGATCAGTAGTAACATTATTATTAGGATTAGTAGTATCAGCGGTAGCACTAATATTAGGAGTAGTAGGATCAGTAGTAACATTATTATTAGGATTAGTAGTATCAGCGGTAGCACTAATATTAGGAGTAGTAGGATCAGTAGTAACATTATTATTAGGATTAGTAGTATCAGCGGTAGCACTAATACTAAGAGCAGTAGGATCAGTAGTAACATTATTATTAGGATTAGTAGTATCAGCGGTAGCACTAATATTAGGAATAGTAGGATCAGTAGTAACATTATTATTAGGATTAGTAGTATCAGCGGTAGCACTAATATTAGGAGTAGTAGGATCAGTAGTAACATTATTATTAGAATTAGTAGTATCAGTGGTAGCACTAATACTAAGAGCAGTAGGATCAGTAGTAACATTATTATTAGAATTAGTAGTATCAGCGGTAGCACTAATATTAGGAGTAGTAGGATCAGTAGTAACATTATTATTAGGATTAGTAGTATCAGCGGTAGCACTAATATTAGGAGTAGTAGGATCAATAGTAACATTATTATTAGGATTAGTAGTATCAGCGGTAGCACTAATATTAGGAGTAGTAGGATCAGTAGTAACATTATTATTAGGATTAGTAGTATCAGCGGTAGCACTAATATTAGGAGTAGTAGGATCAGTAGTAACATTATTATTAGGATTAGTAGTATCAGCGGTAGCACTAATATTAGGAGTAGTAGGATCAGTAGTAACATTATTATTAGGATTAGTAGTATCAGCGGTAGCACTAATATTAGGAGTAGTAGGATCAGTAGTAACATTATTATTAGGATTAGTAGTATCAGCGGTAGCACCAATACTAAGAGCAGTAGGATCAGTAGTAACATTATTAGGATTAGTAGTATCAGTGGTAGCACTAATACTAAGAGCAGTAGGATCAGTAGTAACATTATTATTAGGATTAGTAGTATCAGCGGTAGCACTAATACTAAGAGCAGTAGGATCAGTAGTAACATTATTATTAGGATTAGTAGTATCAGCGGTAGCACCAATACTAAGAGCAGTAGGATCAGTAGTAACATTATTATTAGGATTAGTAGTATCAGCGGTAGCACCAATACTAAGAGTAGTAGTATCAGTGGTAACATTATTATTAGGATTAGTAGTATCAGCGGTAGCACTAATATTAGTAGTAGTAGTATTAGCAGTAGCACTTATATTAAGAGCAGTAGTTTTAGAGGTAACACTAATATTAGGAGCAATTAGAAGCAGAAATATTAGTGGTAGCACCAATACTAAGAGCAGTAGGATCAGTAGTAACATTATTATTAGAATTAGTAGTATCAGCGGTAGCACTAATATTAGGAGTAGTAGGATCAGTAGTAACATTATTATTAGGATTAGTAGTATCAGCGGTAGCACTAATATTAGTAGTAGTAGTATTAGCAGTAGCACTTATATTAAGAGCAGTAGTTTTAGAGGTAACACTAATATTAGGAGCAATTAGAAGCAGAAATATTAGTGGTAGCACCAATACTAAGAGCAGTAGGATCATTAGTAACATAATTATTAGGATTAGTAGTATCAGCAGTAGCACTAATATTAGAAGGAGGAGTATCAGTCCTGGTAGTCAGATAATTAGTATTAGAATATGTGGTAGCACTAGTATTAAGAATAACACAATAGTATCAGCTATAAAACTAATATTAGAGGTAGTAGTAGAAGCATTAGCTTTAACACTAATATTAGGAGTATTAGTATCAGCTGTCGCACTGACGTTAGGAGCAGTAGTAGTCGTATGGTGGTCCAGTTTTCACCCCTGGTGGTCAGACCTTTAGTATTGGAGGAGCTTTTCTATACACAAAGGGCACCACTAGGTGGCAGCATAGTCCCAGTCTTCCCAGCCATGGATGACACTTATGGTACTTACTCATAATATCGGAATGTGAGTTTGATGTCCTTAGGGAGAAGGACCTGTTTGGGGGTCCACCAGCAGCTCATATTAGTTATGTCTCCATTGGCTTCACACATTATGTTGATATTAGTGTCTGAAATCATCAGAGAGAAAAGGAGAAAGGTGAAATAAAATGTCATTGGTTGTAGGTAAGCAGCTACAGGGGGCTCAAGAGACCAGGTTAGAAATGGCACATGGGATGGGGGTCATATATCCCAATCTATCAGTCTTACCCCAGGCCCACCCCAGGCAAAACTGTCTGAAATGTCAAAAGTAAATTTGTATAAACCCTGATGAATGTGTGGCTTTCATATTGTCCCAGAGACGTGTAAGGCTGTGTTCACACCTTCTGTCTGGATTGCTTTAAACACACAATCCAGGAGAAACTGGGAGTAGCTCGGCCTGAGCAATGGGTAACGAGGGTCCGGGGTTCTGCATGTAATCAATGTTCTGCTGCCTTGTTATGCACCAGGGCTGGGGGGGATCAGATACCTCCGCGCCCACCTATAACTAACCCCCTACTAATGCAGTGCCCATCGTACCTACCTATGGCGTAGATTTCTGCATATCGGGGCTGGCACTCGATGCCCTTGATACAGCAGACCAGAGCATCAATGTTAAACTTCCCCTTTGGCGTTGTCATGTTTAGATTGTCGATGGTGATTTTTGCAACGTACTGGCTGACGGCGCTGTACTGCCAGGAGGGGTCCGTTCTGGCAAAGTTTAGCCCCCAACTTATGGCCCCAGATGGAACCTTCTTGTTCTGGTCACAGAACATGCAAAAAACGGAGGCGCTGGATCCGCTGCTGACCACGACTCTCTGCGGGAAATAATAACCATCTGTAGGGAGAGGAGCGATGGGATATAACCGGGATGTTGGATATAGAGAGAGAGATCATGATAACTGCTAACATCTGACTAGAAATTAGGAAATGTCTTTAACATTTATAGAAGTTAAATATAAATCTGTGTAAATCCGCCCTAGTCTGTGCCTGAATGGGCGCATGCTATACATAATACCCATGTGCGGAGCAGGAACGCCTCACTTAGCCCCACCCCTAATCTGGTAACCACACCCCCTTGATCCGATAAATTTGGATTACAAGCAGTGTGGAGAGGAATGACTAGGCAGCCTAATGATCACTGCCCATCACTACTATCCTCATCTGACACATCAGCCTCCAGCTCCGAGGGAGAAGTAACAAGCATTATGAGGACAATTTACAGCAATTAATAAAATGTTGATCATAGGTCAAGTCGAGGTGGGAAAGACTATTATTTTTCTGTCACTAAGGAAAATGTATTCCCTGGTCATCATCTAGTGAATGAATCGATCCGGAAAGACTGGGAAAAGCCAGAGAAAGAATACAAAGCAGCTTCAGAAGTCCATGAAGAACTCACTTTCCAAACATTAACTTTCCTGTTGCAAAGTTGGCAAAAATGATGAAACATCTTTCTGAAAGGAAATATACTATTTATTTTTTATGCATTATGATCCAAACATACTGTAGCTGTACTACACTGAAACATATCTTGTTTAATCCCTGAACCAAGTGGTTTTGCTAAAAAAACAAAATTTAGGACGTTGGGAAAGCTGGGTGAAGGTTGGCTAACACATAACACGGAGCTTCCTGAACTGTCCAGAGAGGACTAATCAACCTGAGCTGGATGACTCATTTACAGCGGCTGGGGGATGGTGCAGCGATTGATTACTTCTGCCTGTCAGGGACAACACAGTCATGATGTATGCCGGCTAGGAGCAGGACATAACTAGGGTAAGAAGCACTGGAGCAGCCATAGGAGCGACAGAGGCTCATTATCATAATTTTAAACAAGGTATGTTTCTGCATCAGTGTAGCTACAGCAGTCTAAAGGTATGTTTGTTTCATAATGCATCAAATCAAATGGTAGGTTTCCTTTAATGACATTATGGACTGGAGTCTAATCACAGAAAAAACCCTATGCACCAGCAGTTTCTCAAGTTGCTGTGTCCTCCATCACAGTCACTTCAGGGGTCAGCTGTCAGGGGACCAAGGAGAAGGAAAGATTTCTCCAATCGTCACCAATTAGGAAAATAGGCATAGAATTTCTCTGCGATTCTATAAAACATTCTGCAAGGTCTGAGGTTTTATCCATTATGGAATAAACTGTGAGATGGAGATCATTTTGTGGTCTATCTTTTCAGTCACCTTCACTTTTTGGATCATGGCTGGACCAGATCCTGCAGGTCTTAAATGAAGCAACCAGTGTTGCAATTCAGTGTCAGAAAAGAAGATTTCCAAAGTCTAGACATAAAAAGACACCTCCACTAAAAAGAAGTCCTCACATCAAGAACCTTCCGTCTGATGACACCAGGACCAAAATACTTCTCTTCACAGTAGTCACAGACGTCTGGGTGATCTGAATAGTGACCAGAGGGGGCGCCACAAAATCCAAGATGCTTCACCCCCATCAGCAACCCAATAGTTATACAATCCCTGAGCGAATTTTACTTGAAAGCTTCAATGGAACAAGCGGAGCTGTGGAGTCAGACTTGTGATAAAATGGACCAACTCCACAAGCACGTCATAAATTATTTAAAAAAAAATTCCTTTAAATGTCTGTTCTATTCCTGATTTAGGTCACAGGGGTGCAAAACATTTATTGGTCCAAGGTCCATACTGTCACACTGCTCAACCTTAACCAGCACCATAGATGTACCAACAACCACAGTACAGCACAAAATACCACCCCAACTACTTCTACTTCCTGCGACACACACTGCAGCTTCTCCTCTCCTCCCTGCACTGCACACTGCAGCTTCTCCTCTCCTCCCTGCGCCGCACACTGCAGCTTCTCCTCTCCTCCCTGCACTGCACACTGCAGCTTCTCCTCTCCTCCCTGCACCGCACACTGCAGCTTCTCCTCTCCTCCCTGCACTGCACACTGCAGCTTCTCCTCTCCTCCCTGCACCGCACACTGCAGCTTCTCCTCCCTGCACCACACACTGCAGCTTCTCCTCTCCTCCCTGCACCACACACTGCAGCTTCTCCTCTCCGCCCTGCACTGCACACTGCAGCTTCTCCTCTCCTCCCTGCACCGCACACTGCAGCTTCTCCTCTCCTCCTCCCTGCACCACACTGCAGCTTCTTCTCTCCTCCCTGCACCGCACACTGCAGCTTCTCCTCTCCTCCCTGCACCGCACACTGCAGCTTCTTCTCTCCTCCTCCCTGCACCGCACACTGCAGCTTCTTCTCTCCTCCTCCCTGCACCGCACACTGCAGCTTCTCCTCTCCTCCCTGCACCGCACACTGCAGCTTCTCCTCTCCTCCCTGCACCGCACACTGCAGCTTCTCCTCTCCTCCCTGCACCGCACACTGCAGCATCTCCTCTCCTCCCTGCACCACACACTGCAGCTTCTCCTCTCCTCCCTGCACTGCACACTGCAGCTTCTCCTCTCCTCCCTGCACCTCACACTGCAGCTTCTCCTCCCTGCACCACACACTGCAGCTTCTCCTCTCCTCCCTGCACCGCACACTGCAGCTTCTTCTCTCCTCCTCCCTGCACCGCACACTGCAGCTTCTTCTCTACTTCCTGCACCGCACACTGCAGCTTCTCCTCTCCTCCCTGCACCGCACACTGCAGCTTCTCCTCTCCTCCCTGCACCTCACACTGCAGCTTCTCCTCTCCTCCCTGCACCGCACACTGCAGCTTCTTCTCTCCTCCTCCCTGCACCGCACACTGCAGCTTCTTCTCTCCTCCTCCCTGCACCGCACACTGCAGCTTCTTCTCTACTTCCTGCACCATACACTGCAGCTTCTCCTCTCCTCCCTGCACCGCACACTGCAGCTTCTTCTCTCCTCCTCCCTGCACCGCACACTGCAGCTTCTCCTCTCCTCCCTGCACCGCACACTGCAGCTTCTTCTCTACTTCCTGCACCACACACTTGCGTTCAATATATTCTTCAAGTCCAGGATCCTTATATTCTGTCCTGCACTTTTTACAGCGAGGTTTCTCCAATACCCTAAATTTACAGCAATCAATTCCCGAATCCAGAACCGATTCTCTAATCTGCAGTTTGTTAAGACCTTTTAAGCCCATTGCACCCATGTTACAGCCGCGGCATTGGCAGAGTTGTATCATATAACAAATAGGTGAAGCTGCCACACGCTCCTCGGCGTCCACCTTCATATAACACTGCAGTCGTCACACTCTTGTAGAAGGAGGAGCTGATTTTGGCTTTATCTATCCCGGCCTCGTAATTTATTGCTTGCGAAATCCCAATTGTATGCGCTGCCTGACGACGAGCAGGGAAGAGAAAATTCTTCTTACCGGAATTTTTGTTTCCTGGAGTCCGAAGGTATCGCAAGACTCCATCCCTCTAATAAAAACTTTACTGCTGCTTTATAGTACACGGGGGCTGCTCTCTGTTCCCTCTATATAAGATTGTATACTGTGTGATTGCCTGAAAATCAGTCAATTTATTAGAAGTCTATTGCTCTGTCTATTCCGGTTGTACCTAGAGGGATTAACCCAATTGTATCTTCTGTCTAGAGACTTATTCCCATAAGTAGAATTTTACTTATTTAGTTACCTTGGGATTTAAAGATCATGGGAAGACTCCAGTTACTCCATGGACCTAGTTCAGGAAATTTTCGGCATCGCACCTCAAACACCAGCGGTGAACAGGATTCGGGGACGTCCAGGATGACAAAAGTCTTCTCCACAACTATATGGACTATAGGACTATAGGACTGTAGGGAAATGAAGAGTTAGTTTTTCATAATGAGAAGACCAAATGTGCAGCATTGAAGAGGACAAAATGTGAAGCTACAACCACATGGAATGAACAAGGAAATCGGGAAGAGACAAGAACCAGGGTCTGGAATGGAATTGTATGGACACGGGAGAAGAGAACACGGTCAGGACATCGCTATTGGCATCGCTAGAAGAGAAGTTACTGGGAATTTGAGCAGAAATAGTCTTCTTTCATGTTTTAAGGAGGTAACATCACAAGTCTGTAGGACATAGGTGCGGTCAGAACAAGAAATCCAGTATTGAATGGGCCATCAGGATCAAATGGCTTCCTGTCAGCAGGGAACAAGCCGCTCCAATATGGATTGTAACGGGAGACGCGGACGCTTCCTGCCTCACCCCTGCCCCCGACTGTTCTGCATTGTACAGAGTTTATACTCCCCTTAATTAAAAGACGTTTCCATTTATAAGATTCACATCTGATAATCACGTTATAAACCTCACTCGTCGCCCTTTTCAGTCTCTCCATCGTGACAGGATTGTAATAATGAGGAGGCTCATTCCCCACGGAGCTCGGTGTCACAATCTCAATTAGGCAGAGCAGTAACATATTACTGGAACCTCATTAGGGCGTGAAATGCAGGTATTTACCGGAGGTGAGATCTCCTCTGTGCTGTTCACATAATGTTTCACTTGACATTGGAGCCTCCAGGATCCATCAATGGTCCAGAGAACCTTCAGCTTTCCATCACTGGTTATCTCTGCCCGCAGGTCACCTGGAGGGTCCGGCTTTACTGTGGACAATAAGAATATCATGTATGAGGTACTGCGAGAAAGATGGGGGAGGGACAAGGTGCCTATTATATGATGGTGATTGTAATAGGCAATAAGCTCCTGGTCTTTCATCACATCGGTGGACAATGAGCAAAGGGCAAAGCTCAACCACCTTTTCCGTACTGTGCAGGATCCAAATACTCTGTTTCATTGCAACCAATTGGTAATATCACAAAAGTTGCTTTTTTGCTCATTAATGTACACTTTGCCCTCCATCTTGACAGGAAAAAAAACAGATGGAGATATTTTTGCTAATTTATACAACAAGAAAAACTGAAATATCACATGGTCATAAGTATTCAGAGCCTTTGCTCATATTTAACTCACATTTCCTCCTTGAGATGATTCTACTCCTTTATTGGAGTCCAGTTGTGTTTAATTAAACTGATTGGACTTGATTAGGAAAGGCACACACATGTCTACAGTATATAAGAGCTCACAGCGCATGCCAGAGCAAATGAGAATCATGAGGTCTAAGGAACTGCCCAAGGAGCTCAGAGACAGAATTGTGGCAAGGCACAGATCTGGCCAAGGCTACAAAAGAATTTCTGTATCAATCAAGGTCCCTAAGAGCACAGTGGCCTCTGTAATCCTTAAATGGAAGAAGGTTGGGATGACCACAACTTGGCTGTCCAGCCAAACTAAGCAATTGTGGGAGGAGCGCTTTGGTGAGAGAGGTAAGCAAGATCACTGTGGCTGAGCTCTGGAGATGCAGGAGGGAGATGGGAGTCACCTATCACTGTAGCCTCCAGCAGTCAGGGCTTTATGGCAGAGTCTGGAAGCTTCTCCTCAGTTGAAGACACATGAAAGCCGCATACAGTACACAAAACACATGAAGGACCCCGGACTATGAGGAATAAGATTCTCTGCTCTGATGAGATGAAGATTCCCCAGGGGCTGAATACTCATCACCGGGGGCTGAATACTTATCACCGGGGGCTGAATACTCATCACCAGGGGCTGAATACACATCACCAGGGGCTGAATACTTATCACCAGGGCTGAATACTTATCACCAGGGGCTGAATACACATCACCAGGAGCTGATTACTTATCACCGGGGGGCGAACACTTATCACCGGGGGCTGAATACTCATCATCGGGGGCCAGATAAGAGTAGTAGTACTATGTTATGCCCATATATACAGGATAGGAGTAGTAGTACTGTGCCCATATATACAGGATAGGAGTAGTAGTACTGTGCTGTCCCCATATATACAGGATAGGAGTAGTAGTACTGTCCAGTGTCTACATATACAGGATAGGAGTAGTAGTACTGTGCTCTGCCCATATATACAGGATAGGAGTAGTAGTACTGTGCTGTGCCCATATATACAGGATAGGAGTAGTAGTACTGTGCTGTGCCCATATATACAGGATAGGAGTAGTAGTACTGTGCTGTGCCCATATATACAGGATAGGAGTAGAAGTACTGTGCTGTGCCCATATATACAGGATAGGAGTAGTAGTACTGTGCTGTGCCCATATATACAGGATAGGAGTAGTAGTACTGTGCTGTGCCCATATATACAGGATAGGAGTAGTAGTACTGTGCTGCGCCCATATATACAGGATAGGAGTAGTAGTACTGTGCTGCGCCCATATATACAGGATAGGAGTAGTAGTACTGTGCTGTGCCCATCGTGCAGAGTAATAGTGCTGTGCCCATACTGAACATACCAGATAGTCAGCAGACTCTCACAGTTCGCATACATTGGCGCACAGTTATTACTAGTGCGGCGGTGTGTATTGTGCGCAGTTTGCCTCACTATCGTGCTGAGAATTAATAAAGACCGGAGCAAGGTTTTCTTTAAACTGGCGCTCCCTGCAGGCAACTGCTTAAATTGAGGTCAGCAGTTTTTTCTGGTGCAATCAGTTTAATGGGTGTGCAGCACAATTATGCTGGACTTGCCCCTTTTAGTGCACAATTGTGTACTATACTGTGCCATAAACTGCACTATGCACCCGCGACACACTTCATAAGTACAATGCGAGCAGCTTACACATGTATTTATGTACAGTCTACACCACAATACTGGTGCACATTGCTTGATAAATGGGCGCCACTGACTTTTATCTGCATCCTCAGGAGTGCGAGCTGCACCAATGCACCAAGTCTCCCCCGCCATCCAGTTCTAGGCTGGACTCACACAGCTGCCTTTAGTCATTGTAATCTTATGGTTTTGCCATGAAATCCTTAGCGTGCTGTCACGCACTGCGTTCTTCGTCAGCTTTTGCCATGTTTTTTGCATGTTTACCGTGCGTTTGCTTGGTTTGAATTTCTTTATTTGTGGAAGTTTAAGCAGCTGTGAAAATTCATTTCAGGAATTCAGGATTCAAACCGGCCAAAACGCAGGGTGAACACGAAAAAACGCACCAAGAACGGAACAACTCACAGTGAGACTGCACCTTACAGCTACCAACTCTCATGTGGGAAGTACAAGGTCTGTATAGGTTTCCAGCCATACATGTTCTCAACAAGAAGAGAACTTGAAAATATGAAACAAGTGAAACAATGGGGCAAATTTACTTACCCGGCCCATTCGCGATCCAGCGGCGCGTTCTCTGCTCTGGATTCGGGTCCGGACGGGATTTAAGAAGGTAGTTCCTCCGCCGTCCACCAGGTGGCGCTGCTGCGCTGAAAGTCATCTCATCGCGCCGGAATGCACCACCTTGGACCAGGTGAAGGTAAGCGCTCCCCAAGCAACACTTTTTCGGGTTTTAAATGCGGCGGTTTTTCCGAATACGTCGGGTTTTCGTTCGGCCACGCCCCCCGATTTCTGTCGCGCGCATGCCGGCGCCGATGCGCCACAATCCGATCGCGTGCGCCACAATCCCGGGGCAATTCAGGTACAATCGGCGCAAATCGGAAATATTCGGGTAACGCGTCGGGAAAACGCGAATCGGGCCCTTAGTAAATGAAACCAATGTATTCATTCTAATGTCATTATTTCCATATCTCTTTAGTAAACATTGCGCTATAATAGTGGTTGGAAATGGATGCCCCATGATATCCCATGCGCTATATCATTGAGGATAGATGGTAAGACTGGAGCAATATTCTGCTTCCCTTGCACCATTCATAATCACTGTGTGTGAACAGAGCTCTACATTGATCACTGAGGATATTGATCTGAGCCCGCGGGTGAGATATGAGCGCCTCCTGCTGCCAGTGATAACTCATTACATGAAGCCCATCAGGATTCCAGGGAAGTGTCCGCTCCAGAGGTTGGAGGGTCTGGGGAGACCGCGGCAATTATCACTAATGGTAATATTCATCAACGTCTCCAGCAGCCAACACCACGAATTACAGACAACAACACAATTACTGCGATTGTGATTTCTTCGCCACCGAGGGGGAACACGTTGGGAACATATGGATCGCTGAAGGTTGTGTTACTAAATGTAGAGAATAAAGTCACATTCATAGGAACTTAAGGGAATTATTGGCTAAAATAGATAGATAGATAGATAGATAGATAGATAGATAGATATGAGATAGATAGATAGATAGATAGATAGATATGAGATAGATAGATAGGAGATAGATAGATAGATAGATAGATAGATAGGAGATAGATAGATAGATAGATAGGAGATAGATAGATAGATAGATAGATAGATAGGAGATAGATAGATAGATAGATAGATAGGAGATAGATAGATAGATAGATAGATAGATAGATAGGAGATAGATAGATAGATAGATATGAGATAGATAGATAGATAGATAGATATGAGATAGATAGATAGGAGATAGATAGATAGATAGATAGATAGATAGATAGATAGATAGATAGGAGATAGATAGATAGATAGATATGAGATAGATAGATAGATAGATATGAGATAGATAGATGATAGATAGATAGATAGATAGATAGATAGATAGATAGATAGATAGGAGATAGATATGAGATAGACAGATGATAGATAGATAGATAGATAGATAGATAGATAGATAGATAGGAGATAGATAGATAGATAGGAGATAGATAGATAGATAGATAGATAGATAGGAGATAGATAGAGAGAGAGAGAGAGAGATAGATAGATAGATAGATAGATAGGAGATAGATAGATAGATAGATAGATAGATAGGAGATAGATAGATAGGAGATAGATAGATAGATAGATAGATAGATAGGAGATAGATAGATAGATAGATATGAGATAGATAGATAGATAGATAAATATGAGATAGATAGGATATAGAAAGATAGGAGATAGATAGATAGATATGAGATAGATAGATAGATAGATAGATATGAGATAGATAGGATATAGATAGATAGATAGATAGATAGATAGATAGATAGATAGATAGGAGATAGATAGAGAGAGAGAGAGAGAGATAGATAGATAGATAGATAGATAGGAGATAGATAGATAGATAGATAGATAGATAGGAGATAGATAGATAGGAGATAGATAGATAGATAGATAGATAGATAGGAGATAGATAGATAGATAGATATGAGATAGATAGATAGATAGATAAATATGAGATAGATAGGATATAGAAAGATAGGAGATAGATAGATAGATATGAGATAGATAGATAGATAGATAGATATGAGATAGATAGGAGATAGATAGATAGATAGATAGATAGATAGATAGATAGATAGATAGGAGATATACATATAGATATTAGATAGAGATAATATAGATATCAACTTGCACATTAATCTGTCTCTCAGCATTGAGTAGAGGATTAATTATTTGGAGAAAGGGAAATCTATAACTGTCTCTGGATGTGATGAATGTTCCCCTCTAATAGAGAGAAGATCTCTGGATAATCCGGCTCTGGTGACAATGACATGTGCAGTGATTGTGCTGTGTCCGTCCCTCTATGGATTCTGTACTTTGGTGTCACTTACTAATAGCAGCGGCTCGCAGCAGTATGGGAGGGGAGCGCAGAGATGTGACAGGGGTGACAATTTCCATCCACAGGAGATAGGAGTCATTGTAAGCGGCAGGAGAGAGGTGGCACCGACAGCGATCAGCTCCGCCGCACCGGCAATCAGCTCCAATTTCATCTTCATCCTTGTCATTCCTAGATAAATGTAAAGGAAATTTCTGAATGTTCTATACAGAATGATGTGTGATTAGTGAGACATCACCGCAGCTATCAGATTAATGGGATTTATATGTAATGAGCCATTAACATAAGTGACGGCCTCATGAACCTCCTCCTGTGCTAAAAAGTGATCATCTGTGCTCCAAAGAAAGATCTAGAGCAAAATATATCATTTCTTATACTCCATTCACATCCAAAGCTGCATTTCTGCTAGCTCTCAGGTTACAGGCATCTCTGCTATCATATCACACTACAGATATTCTAGAACTTTGGGTGGGATTTATCATACATCTATCTATCTATCTATCTATCTATCTATCTATCTATCTATCTATCTATCTATCTATCTCATATCTATCTCCTATCTATCTATCTATCTCCTATCTATCTATCTATCTATCTATCTCCTATCTATCTATCTATCTATCTATCTATCTATCTCATATCTATCTCCTATCTATCTATCTATCTCCTATCTATCTATCTATCTATCTATCTATCTCCTATCTATCTATCTATCTATCTATCTATCTATCTCCTATCTATCTTTCTTTCTATCTATCTCCTATCTATCTCATATCTATCTATCTATCTATCTATCTATCTATCTATCTCATATCTATCTATCTATCTCCTATCTATCTCATATCTATCTATCTATCTATCTATCTATCTCCTATCCATCTCCTATCTATCTATCTATCTATCTATCTATCTATCTATCTATCTCATATCTATCTCCTATCTATCTCCTATCTATCTCATATCTATCTATCTATCTATCTATCTATCTATCTATCTATCTATCTCCTATCTATCTATCTATCTATCTATCTATCAATCTATCTATCTATCTATCTTTCTATCTATCTATCTATCTATCTCCTATCTATCTATCTATCTTCTATCTATCTATCTTCTATCTATCTATCTATCTATCTATCTATCTATCTATCTATCTATCTATCTATCTTCTATATATCTATCTATCTATCTCATATCTATCTTTCTCATATCTATCTATCTATCTATCTATCTATCTATCTATCTCCTATCTATATATCTATCTCCTATCTATCTATCTATCTATCTATCTCATATCTATCTATCTCCTATCTATCTATCTATCTATCTATCTATCTATCTATCTATCTATCTCCTATCCATCTCCTATCTATCTATCTATCTATCTATCTATCTATCTATCTATCGATCTCCTATCTATCTATCTATCTATCTATCCATCTATCTATCTATCTATCTCATATCTATCTCATATCTTTCTCCTATCTATCTCTCTATCTATCTCCTATCTATCTATCTATCTATCTATCTCCTATCTATCTCCTATCTATCTATCTATCTATCTATCTCCTATCTATCTATCTATCTATCTATCTCCTATCTATCTATCTCCTATCTATCTATCTATCTGTAGTTCAGCCTCTTTTATCCCACAGTCATGTGTCTCAATTCAATACAATTATAACAAATGGTCCCATGAATGTCCTGGATGTAGATGGGATTTGCTGGCACTACAAGAAGGATGTGTAAACTCTGGCAAAAAAAAGGTTGCAAAATTTTTCCCACCCTTTCTTTTTTAAAGAGCATTGCATAGCATAGAGCCCTCAGGGGGGAATCCTCCTGCTGCACACATGGAGCAGTATTTGTACTAGGAGACGCTTTTCTTGGAAATATTCTGGAATCTTGGCGTGGTGGATACGAGTCGTTTGCAGTCGCTCCGTTAAATGGACAATGCTCTGTTTTGAATCTGTCCTGATCCCCTGCAAGGAGACACGCTGTTCCTTTTGGCTAAACTTTCATGTTCTGTGTCCATGTGCTCCACAGATTGAATCTATTCTCCTCGTGGCTCGGATATTATGTGCACTCAAAAACAATAAAAAATTAACAAAAACAACAATGTAGGAATCGGACCACCGCGGAGCACAGTGTTACTACAAGGGGATCACAGATAGCTCAGGATTGGAGGACTGCGCTTTATACAGGAAATCAGAATCCATCCTGATAAACCAGGGATATAACTCATAGATCCAGGCACCGGGACTGTGGTATCTTCTTATATTTGTTATCCATGGCCTCCTATCATTTAAAATCAACTTTTAAAATTATGCTAATGTGGGGGTTGTTACCAGAGCCCCTCCTTGCTGCAGCTGCACAAGTTTTTACACTGTGCAAGAGCGCTTCCTCCCTCCCAGTGTAAAAGATTACAGCAGGCAGAGGGAAGTGCTGAGGGCTACACACTGTAACAGTCTGTGAAGCTACAGCACAGAGTGGCTCTGGTAACACCCCATAGCACTTCAGGCTCATTAACATTATTTTAGCAGTTGATTTTAGTAGAAAGGTGGCCATGGACAACAAATAAAAGAAGATACCACAGTCCCGGTGCCTGGATCTAGGAGTTGGTGTCCCTGATGTCCCTGGTTTATCAGGATTAATATTTGATCAGTTTCCAGTAAATAATTTGCCATGCTTGGTGCAGCGCTGCGTAATCTGTGTGCGCTATATATAAATAAAGAATTATTATTATAAATAACTTGATTCAATGTTTCTAACTTTTATTGGGGATCCTAATGCCTCCATCTTGTTAGGCCCATGCAAATAGTTTATTTGACACATTTAAAATCTGCAATTGGTTGCTAAAGGCAACTCCACATAATAACTGAGCCAAACAATTCCCCAAATTAATGGGATGATTTATAATATGACATCACACACTGTAGCACATACACACTCACCTCTGATAATAAAGATGAAGCATGTACTGCATGAACCCGTCTTGTGTCACATGATGTGTCTCGCAGGTGATCCCGGTTGTGTTTTCTCCCGTGAAGCATTGCAACTTCCATGTGTGATCTGTCATGTGAGGATATACACGTTATATGTAAAGGCAATTCATGTGAGCAATATAGACTTCAGTGTACCCCAGTGCTTTTACTGGGTGACTAGTTCACTCAGTCTGATCCTAGAGTGAATTCTGCACTCACTATTCTTCTGTGTACATACATGACATTACTTATCCTGTACTGATCCTGAGTTACATCCTGTATTATACTCCAGAGCTGCACTCACTATTCTGCTGCTGGGGCAGCCACTGTGTACGTACATGACATTACTTATCCTGTACTGATCCTGAGTTACACCCTGTATTATACTCCAGAGCTGCACTCACTATTCTGCTGCTGGTGCAGTCACTGTGTACATACATGACATTACTTATCCTGTACTGATCCTGAGTTACATCCTGTATTATACTCCAGAGCTGCACTCACTATTCTGCTGCTGGTGCAGTCACTGTGTACATACAGGACATTACTTATCCTGTACTGATCCTGAGTTACATCCTGTACTACACCACAGAGCTGCACTCACTATTCTGCTGCTGGTGCAGTCACTGTGCACATACATGACATTACTTATCCTGTACTGGTCCTGAGTTACATCCTGTATTATACCCCAGAGCTGCACTCACTATTCTGCTGCTGGTGCAGTCACTGTGTACATACATGACATTACTTATCCTGTACTGATCCTGAGTTACATCCTGTATTATACCCCATAGCTGCACTCACTATTCTGCTGCTGGTGCAGTCACTGTGTACATACATGACATTACTTATCCTGTACTGATCCTGAGTTACATCCTGTATTATACCCCAGAGCTGCACTCACTATTCTGCTGCTGGTGCTGTCACTGTGTACATACATGACATTACATATCCTGTACTGATCCTGAGTTACATCCTGTATTATACTCCAGTGCTGCACTCACTATTCTTCTGCTGGTGGAGCATGCATCTCCGGATAAGTTCATCCTACATCCACGCTGCTTTATAGTAAAATACCACACACCTACTAGAAGTGAATCTGCAGGGAAACTAATCTTCTTGATCTCTTCATAGTCTTCTACAATAGTGTCAGCATCGTGTTCCTTCCTTTTCCAGAGGCACAGGACGCTGTATTCTCCGGTCTTGATACATGAGAAGTTCCTCCTCTGCGGAGCTTCGTGCTGCTCTGCCACTAGACCTTCCAGCGGAGGATGATCTGATGATGCATTGGTCAGCAGGTAGGAGAGATAGAGCCCTGACGGAGGGAGGACGTGCACCTCGGGTGATACTATGTATAGTGTCAGACATTCTAGATAAAAACAAATGTAACAGTAACTTTACATGTGATTAGAGGCTAAAACTGAAATCTCCAAGTAACAAATGTGTGAGACTCCCAGAGTATATTCTCCTGACACACTGTGACGCACACCCAGGGAATATCACTAGACAAACAATCCATCAATATATAGATCCAGCGGTTTATGAGTGTGATGGAGGGTGATTGTGTATTGTTCATGTCACATGATTATGACATAATGGCTCCGCTAATCACACACTTTACACTCAGAGATGTCGCCCGAGCCAACAAGCAGCCGATCAATTTATCAATTCAAAGAGATTAAATCTTATTAACGCCACCGCATCCCCCTATAAGTAATATCCAGGGCTGTGACTTTCCCCAATTTATTCATTAGAAATATTTGCAGAAAATGTACAATGATGGGGATTGTAGTCCTGCGCCAATATTATACAGCACAGCATGATGTATATGTAGCAGAATATAGATGAAGCTGCAGAAATGGATAGTAATAGGGCTCCTTCACATTGTTCACATCGTGATTCTCACTGAAACCTTACTGACCCATTGGGGGTCATTTACTAAGGGCCCGAATCGCGTTTTTCCGACGGGTTGTCCGAAAATTTTCGATTTGCGGCGATTTTCCCTGAATTGCCCCGGGATTTGGGCGCACGCGATCGGATTGTGCCGCATCGGCGCCGGCATGCACGCGACGGAAATCTGGGGGCGTGGCCGCATAAAAACCCGACGGATTCAGAAAAACCGCCGCATTTTTAAAAAAAAATGTGTCGCTTGACACGCACTTACCTGCACCCAGCGTAGGACGGTGAACTTCAGTGCGTTCCGACGAACTTCAGCGCAGCATCGACACCTGGTGGACATCGGGGGAACTACATTAGTGAATCGCCGTAAGACCTGAATCCTCCACACAGAACGCGCTGCTGGATCGCGAATGGACCGGGTAAGTAAATCTGCCCCATTGTTTTCTATAAAATGTACAATCCTATTTTTTTCACACATGTGCATCACAGAAGGCAATAGAAGTCTATGGGTCCACAAAAAACCTGAGGACTGATCATTTTTTGTTCACGAATGAGCCTGGGGAACCAGCTGTTAGGGTTTTTTAAGCAAATGTTAAACCTTCAGGTTTTTTGTAGACATGAAAATAAAATGGAAAAAAAAAAAGACATAAAGCCCCATGCACACAACCATCTGCTCGCCTGGGCCTTACCCCAAGCAGAGCATCCAGTCAGGTGGGGAAGGGAGGGGGCTATGTGCTCCTCACCCCTCCCCTAAGCCACAGCGCTGGGTGCCATAGACCTCCATAGGGTCAGTGATACAGCCACAAGTTGTGCAGCCGGATCACCAGCCCCCATACGGTCATGTGCATGTGGCCTACGTGTAGAAAATTGGATGTGGGTAAAACAGAAACAAAACACCATTGATACATAATGGACCCCCAATAGATATAAGAGTGTGAATCCTCTGTAATGTAATAATAATAAGTAAAATCAACAATGAATATGAACATGGAAAGAAACATATGAGATATATGACACATGAATAATAGATAAAAGTATATTAGAAGATAGAAATATGAGATAAATAGACAGATAGGCAGGTAGATAGGCAGGTAGATAGATAAATAGGAGATAGATGGATGTAAGAAAAAAACAGTACTCCAAATAAATCCAACAAAATGTGATCCTTTTTATTCCATACTCAGTGACAGCAAGTAGTGATAGATAGAAGATATGAGATAGATAGATAGATAGGAGATAGATAGATAGATAGATAGAATATATGAGATAGATAGATAGATAGATAGATAGAAGATATGAGATAGATAGATAGATAGGAGATATGAGATAGATAGATAGATAGATAGATAGGAGATAGATAGATAGATGGATAGATAGATAGATAGATAGATAGATAGATAGATGATAGATAGATAGATAGATAGATGATAGATAGGAGATAGATAGTAGATAGATAGATAGATAGATAGATAGATAGATAGATAGATAGATAGGAGATAGATAGATAGATAGGAGATAGATAGATAGATAGATAGATAGGAGATAGATAGATAGATAGATAGATAGATAGGAGATAGATAGATAGATAGATAGATAGATAGATAGATAGATAGATAGGAGATAGATAGATAGATAGATAGATAGATAGATAGATAGTAGATAGATAGATAGATAGATAGATAGATAGATAGATAGATAGGAGATAGATAGATAGATAGATAGATAGATAGATAGATAGAAGATAGATAGATAGATAGATAGATAGATAGGAGATAGATAGATAGATAGGGGATAGATAGATAGATAGATAGATAGATAGATAGATGATAGATAGGAGATAGATAGATAGATAGATAGATAGATAGATAGATAGATAGATACGGTAGATACGGTAGATAGGAGATAGATAGATATGAGATAGATACTGTAGATAGGAGATATATAGATGGATAGATGGATAGATAGATAGATAGATAGATAGATAGATAGATAGATAGGAGATAGATAGATAGATAGATAGATAGGAGATAGATAGATAGATAGGAGATAGATAGATAGATAGGAGATAGATAGATAGATAGATAGATAGATAGATAGGAGATAGATAGATAGATAGATAGATAGATAGATAGATAGATAGGAGATAGATAGATAGATAGATAGGAGATAGATAGATAGATAGATAGATAGATAGGAGATAGATAGATATGAGATAGATAGGAGATAGATAGATAGATAGATAGATAGGAGATAGATAGATAGATAGATAGGAGATAGATAGATATGAGATAGGTTATGGATATAATAGATTTATAGTTATAGACATGAAATAAATGATAATGGTAGATATGTAAGAGGGATAAGGTAGCTCAAGTAACTAGATAAATATATAGAAACAATCTGAATAGCCCAATACATATGGGGTCCACATGATAGATGATATGTAGATAGATAGATAAAATGTGTATATGAAAGAGAAAAATGCAAAAGAAGGAATGATACATTGATGGCAGATGATTAGATATTAGAAGATACATATATTAGAATGTAAACGGTGGGTAAGTAGATATAGATAGTTATATGTAGTAGATAGAACCCAGAGATACAATGATCTGAAATGGTTTGATAGATAATGTAATATAGATAGATATCAGACAGAGATGTTTCTCACCTTGAAGCAGAGCTGCCAGTATCCATTGCAGGATCATCTCTTCTTCTTAAGGAGATCCCTGAAATACAATATGTGATGTCTTTAGGCCTCACCTGCAGCACAATCCATCAGCATTCCTCCGGCATACAAGGTTTATTGATTAATCTATTCCCTGTCAGAGGAATCGGGATTAACCCCTGTGCGAATGACCCCCGCGCCCCCTCCTCTGGCCCTAATTATCATATTAATTCAGGTGAGTTATGTGTCCTGCAGAATGCGGGGGGGGGGGGTTATTTATATTCATTGGACCTGGAGGGAATGAGTAATGTAAATGGGAGATCAGATCCCCTGCGCCCCATGTATGACCGGCGCCTATAGAGTGACACACAGGCGTCACACGGCACAGGAGATGTCACTACATACTGAGAAGATAACGGCAGGGATTGTAACTCTTTGTAGCACTGATATCAACAATACGGCAAATACATTGGAACTTCCCTTTAAAAATTCGGCAAATTAGTCTACGCTGCCTCTGAGACAGTTATGTGAAAACAAATATAATCTACATTAAGATTCCATGGTGGACACTTGAGGACCAAGGAGTGTGAATGCTGGGACTCCATAGGGTTGTTTGTAGTCTGTTACCATGGAGATAAGAGATACATAAGACTCCATGCAAACATGTTTTTTATTTGCCAATGAGTTTCCCTATGAGGCCAGTTCCCTTATATGGAGACTGAAATAACTGGGGACTTCCCTCCTGCAGGATGTGATCAGGCAGGGGAGGGGTTAATGTGAACAGCCCCATATTATAATGGTTTATATTGTTAAGCATCATCATTGTTTTCTGTTTAAAAGAATCAATAAAAAAAATGTATATTAAAAAACATCAAAAACAGCCGTATGACTGACGCTCCTGACAAAATGTGACAAATGTGACAAATAAACATGAAGTTACAAAATTACAAAAAAATGTCCCCATTGAAGTCCATGGGAAAGTGAAAATCTGCATCACTGCGCAGGTTCCAGAATTCTCAGTCAAAATAGATGGGGGGAAAAAAACGCATGCGGAAAATCTGCATTAAAATCGCATATAAAAAATGCACGTAATGGATGCAGATTTTGCGCATGAGAATCCACAACATGCGCAGAGCCGAACACACAGGAAGTTTTACCTATAAACCAAAAAAAAGAAGAAAGTTGATTTATGAAATGTGTCTGATAAATTAGGAAAAACATCTGGGGGGACATTAATCATAGTCTGTTAGACTGTTTTGAGCGTTTTTTGCGCAAAAATCTGGCGCATCTCATTAATTTGACGCATTTATGCGCCATTTTCTGGCGCACGGCAAAGTTCGGCACTTAGTGGTTCTGAGTCCCTGCGCCTTATCTTACATAGTGAGTGCGTCCTATACAGATGTTTGCACCGGATCTATCACAAATTTGCACCTACTCTGAGCAGGTGCACTTCCAGAAAAAAAAAATCACTTACTAAAAACATAAATTTTAGGTTCCAAAATTAAAAATCCCCTCTATGCAACATGGAAAATCCTTCGGAGCAGTTTTAAAATGTAAAATTTCTCCAGTAACGACTTCATCATTGTCTATGGTATCATCTCTATTTACTGTATATTAGAATAAAAAAGGCAGACTCATTTCTGCAAGAATTTTTATTTTTTTTTCCATCTCTGTCACTTTTAGTCCCTGCAGTTACATCACAATGATAGGTTTTGGGGCAGAGATGACACCCTGAACATTCTGTCACATTCTCTCACTCTCCTTTCATTATTGCTCACAAATGAGATCTAACAATTTTAGACAAATTTGGCGCTAATTTAGGCGCAAATGAATGGGACATGCGACAATTCCAAAGTGCATTTACTAAGCCAGAACCAGATCCATCATAGATCAGGAGCCAAAAAGAAGAGCAAACCAGGCGCAAAAATAGGCGAAGCTGAGACCCTCTATGATTAATGTCCCCCTTGATTACTGAGTTAAATAAGGCGGAAGTGGCTAAAATCCATGCGCCGCAAACTTTTTGAAAGTCGCAAAAAAGTCGCAAAAAAAGATGCAAATATGGTGCAAATACAAATTAGAGAGAAAAAAAGTTGCAAAAAACACAACAAAAAGTTGCAAAAAAGTTGATAAATCTGCCCCATGGCATCACCCATGGCTGCACCTGATTTATGGTTCTCTGTTCTCCCAATGATACTGGACAAGAGAGGGTGCACTGGACCTGGTGGACACACCCATAGTGCACCTAAATGCTCATCTATACAAATAAAAAGAAATTGCACTCAGGCCTCGTGTTTCTCAGGAAATTCTCACTTATAATGCAGGAGACTTCCCCTACAAGATTGTGGGGGTCATTTACTAAGGGCCCGATTCGCGTTTTCCCGACGTGTTACCCGAATATTTCCGATTTGCGCCGCTTGTACATGAATTGCCCCGGGTTTTTGGCGCACGCGATCGCATTGTGGCGCATCGGGGCCGGCATGCGCGCGACAGAAATCGGGGGGGCGTGGCCGAACGAAAACCCGACGTATTCGGAAAAACCGCCGCATTTAAAAACCGAAAATGTGTCGCTTGGGGAGCGCTCACCTTCACCTTCTATGGGATGGTGCATTCCGGGGCGTTAAGATTATTTTCGGCGCTGCAGCGCCACCTGGTGGACGGCGGAGGAACTACCATCTTAAATCCCAGCCGGACCCGAATCCTGTGCAGAGAACGCGCCGCTGGATCGCGAATGGGCCGGGTAAGTAAATGTGCCCCTGTATGTTTGGTGTGTATGTGACCCAGGAGCTGTCCGAGCCCCTTTAAGCTCTTCTCCAGTCAATCCCTCTGTATTATTATTAGAAACCAAGTCACCTTCAACCCCCCGAGGACTTGTGAAGATTTCCTTATTATAGAAGAAATGGAGTTTGTTACATTGTAACAGAACTGCATCATTAACTCATACCCTCAGTGTGAATCAATGTCAGTAGAATCCCCCCAGTATAGCAGAGGTAGGGATGGACACAGAATAACAATATCTAGTAAATTATAGATCAGAGATCAGGTCAGCGGATCTCACTATTAACCAGGGGCGTCGTATCTATATACATTGGATTCATGTTGATTTATAGATAGATTGTAGATATGACATAGATGATATATATTATATGGTAGATATACAATATATATAAATATGTGTTACATAGATGACCAAAGCAATGAATAGATAGAACACATAAAATATGGTAGTTATTCTATATATGGGATAGACAGAACATAGTAATAGTAAATCCTGCACACTCTACAGGCAAACTGTGGGTCACGACGTCCTTCCCCCTTTAATTGATTAATGAAATGAGCATGTGTCTTGAAGACGCATGTACACTTGATTGGGATAACATCCTTACACAGGAGAGTGGAGAGACACAGACTACTGTACTGTAACTGCTGGCTGCGGGTGGTGGAGAGGGGCATCACTGTGACAATTGCCTACCGGGGGCATCACTGGGACTACTGTCTACTGGGGGCATCACTGTGACTAATGGCTACTTGGGTTTGACTGTGACATCTGGCTACTGGGTTATCACTATGACTACTGGCTACTGCGGGCATCACTGTGACTACTGGGGGCATCACTGCGACTTCTGGGTAGTGTGGGGAATCACTGTGACTACTGTCATAATGCAAAAAAACGATGTAGGAGGACTTGAACTGCAATCCTTGACATTTAGAAAGTTAATGTGTAGTAAGAAAGATATGAGATGGATCGACAGATATCAGATATTAGACCGATGAAAACATGAAATGCCATCTGCAAACTTGTGTAAATTTTATTCAGTTTCTCACAATTGTGAAGCTAAAAGAAATCCCAACGCAGACACCTGTTAAATACCTGCCGAAGCTGCGCAAATCCCAAAAACCGTGAACAGTCCGGCGAAAGTGCGGTCTGCGACCCTTAGTAAATAAGCCACAATGTATTGGATCCAATCTAACTGGTAACACTGGTTCTGGTCCTGTTCGTACAACCCCTACCCCTGCTGTAGTAGTTATGTCCCTGGACATCGCCCCTGGTGTGATACATAACCTTGGAGCACTAAAGGCTTCAGTATAGTGATCCATATAGTACAGTGATCCATATAGTATAGTGATCCATATAGTATAGAGATCCATATAGTATAGTGATTCATATAGTACAGTGATCCATATAGTACAGTGATCCATATAGTATAGTGATCCATATAGTATAGTGATCCATATAGTATAAAGATCCATATAGTATAGTGATCCATATAGTATAGAGATCCATATAGTATAGAGATCCATATAGTATAGTGATCCATATAGTATAGAGATCCATATAGTATAGTGATTCATATAGTACAGTGATCCATATAGTATAGTGATCCATATAGTATAGTGATCCATATAGTATAGAGATCCATATAGTATAGAGATCCATATAGTATAGAGATCCATATAGTATAGTGATCCATATAGTATAGAGATCCATATAGTATAGTGATTCATATAGTACAGTGATCCATATAGTATAGTGATCCATATAGTATAGTGATCCATATAGTATAGAGATCCATATAGTATAGTGATTCATATAGTATAGTGATCCATATAGTATAGTGATCCATATAGTATAGTGATCCATATAGTATAGTGATCCATATAGTACAGTGATCCATATAGTATAGTGATCCATATAGTATAGTGATCCATATAGTACAGTGATCCATATAGTATAAAGATCCATATAGTATAGTAATCCATATAGTATAGTGATCCATATAGTATAGTGATCCATATAGTATAGTGATCCATATAGTATAGAGATCCATATAGTATAGTGATCCATATAGTATAGAGATCCATATAGTATAGTGATCCATATAGTATAGAGATCCATATAGTATAGTGATCCATATAGTACAGTGATCCATATAGTATAGTGATCCATATAGTATAGAAATCCATATAGTATAGTGATCCATATACTCTGTGCTGGATTTATTGGCAGCACATTATGGTTCTGATCCCCTGAGGCTTCTCCTTCCTGATTTCTTTCTGACTGATGTCCTCATTATACTAAGGATCAGCATTTAGGAAGATCTCTGCTTTCCACTTCTGATGGTTTTGGAATCCTACACAATGGGGCACATTTACTAAGGGTCCGTTGGGCGCATTTCCGTCTGGTTTCCCGACTATTTCTGTTCTGCGCTGAATCGCACAGGGGATTGTGTTGCACGCGACCGGATTGTGGCGCATCAGCGCCGGCTTGTATGCAACACAAATCGGAGGGCGTGGACAACCCGACTGATTCGGACAAACCGCAGGATTTACAATTCAAATTGTGTCGCAAGATCAGCACCCACGTACAGAGGGAAGAAGATGGTGAACTCCGGGGACCTGAGCGGGGAAGCGACACATGCAGGAAATCGGGCGCACGCTGAAAGTGAATTGCGGTAGCCCCGGATCCTCGTCAGACATTTCGGACGCAACGGCGGACGCATGGGACGGGTAAGTAAATGTGCCCCATTGTATCTATCCACACATCACTTCATTCCTTTAAAGGGGCTGTCCACAGTTTTATTGTTATCTTCTACCACCACCAGGGACTATACCTCCGGCTCCAGCATAGTGGTTGTACAAAGTGAAGCGGGTCAGAACCAATGTTACCTGTTAGACTTCATCCAATATCTGGAAGAATCAATTACATAACGACCAATCTGACGCGGCGGCTTCCAGGTAGAAGGTTTTCGATCCCTTCAGCCGTGTCCTTATTATAAAGCTCTTCCAGACGGAACAATAATTCGACGTTTCAGGCTCAATTTAATTGCCGCTAAACAAAATACTAAAAGCCGATTAAAGGGCTGGTAAACAGCTAGCGATATAATCATTGCCATTACTCTCATTATTTCCCTTTCAAACAAGCGAAGAGACACAATGTTCTGTCCTCAATGAGCGCTGATATGTGACAGAACTTTCTCAGGTTTCTCAGTTTGCAACAAAAGTCGACTTCACTTTCAAGAAAACAACAAAATTAGGATTTATAGTATAATATCTGGCGCACAACTAGGGGGGGGGGTGCTGCAATCACCCCGGGGGTCCGGTGCCCAAGGGGAGAATATTATATATATGGTCATATGACCAAACAAATCTACTGCAAAGGACCTGCACATCTATGATCACATGGTAGGTGCAGGTCCTACAGCCAGGGATGTGGCCATCATGTATGAGCTTCAAGAACAACCCAAATCTGCCTCAAAAAGCTCCAAAATCCACCCCCCTAAAAACCCTCACCATAAACCTAACACTTACCCAACCAAACAAGATCATATTTATATTAGTTAACAGGAACCTGTCTCCAGATCTCACCCCACTAAACTACTAATCCCCTCAAGTAGGGTAAGAAATGTGCTTTCCAAAATCCCTTCTTTTATGTGAAGCCTCACCCATTTACCTATAAAAAATATCTCCCAAAGTCAGGAAAATATGACTCTTCTCATCCCATTTTTACAGTAGATGAGTCAAGTTCAGTGATTGCAGAGGCAGTTTCCCTTCAGAAGCCTCTATGTTTGGTTCAATAGCACCTAGAAACCTGCTGCTGGTGTCATATTAAAGATAAGAATCTCATCTGGCAGATCCCAGAACTGGACCTACAGGCATTTAATTAATAGGCGGGAACTGGATCTTTACCTGCAGCTCACATTTCTGTTTATGTTGTTATCTGTCTGAGGTATAAGCCAGTTGTGATCTGAATGGTGAGATTATCTATACGATTATTCTTGGCTATAAAACAAGAGAACTTGACTCATCTCATATGAAAATGGGATCAGAAGAATCCTATTTGCCAGACTTTGGGGAAAATTTTTTAGAGGTAAATAGGTGAGATTTAACATATAAAAGGGAATTTTAGAAAAGGACATTTTATACCCTACCTGAGGGGGGTGGTAGTTTTGTGGGGTAAAACCTTTGTGACAGGTTCCCTTTAAGGGTATATGGCCTGAGGTATATGGCCTGCTCTGTGGTCTGGATTTATTTGTGTCAATTTTGTGGGTCTTAATCAATAATCTCAATTTTTGTTTGTGCTTCTAAAAAGAATGGAAATTGCTGTAGAAGAGAGGAGGCAAAGATCTCTCGGCAGCTAAAT
Organism: Engystomops pustulosus; assembly: GCF_040894005.1. Taxonomy (NCBI): domain Eukaryota; kingdom Metazoa; phylum Chordata; class Amphibia; order Anura; family Leptodactylidae; genus Engystomops; species Engystomops pustulosus. The sequence continues at coordinate 97,840,814 of NC_092420.1, read as the reverse complement.
CTCATACCATAGGAAGAAGCCATCATGGTGGTCTGGCAGGATGGAGAAGGACACGGACCACATGTGGTACTAGCACACGAGACAACAGTAATACTATAACTGGCACATGACAAAACCTCATTCACGCGTGGAGCTTCAAATGCATTAGGAAGTGTTTAAAGGGAACCTGTCCCCAGGTTTTGCCCCAATAAACTTCCAGCCCCCTCAGGTAGTGTATTTAAGATTCTGCTTATTTTTTTTTAACTGCCTATGTGTTCAGTTCTGTAGCTCCCAGAACCTTTTACTTGATGGGATCCTTATCTTTAATATGAAGCAAAAAGCATGTTTCTAGGTGCTATAGAACAGAAGATAGGGGCTCCTGAAATTATAACCTCTCCTCTCCAACCACTAAACTTGACTCATCTCATTTGAAAGAGTCAAATTTGCCTGACTTGGGGGTAGGTTATTTGTAGGTAAATTTGTGAGATTTTACAGAATAGAGGGAATTCTGGTAAATATATTTCATACCCTATAATGAAGGGGGTAGTAGTTTAGTGGGGTAAAACCTGGTGACAGGTTCTCTTTAAGCCTCATAGTAGAAATACATCTAGTTAGATTGTGGCGCGGTCCTGTGCCCTTTCATCAGGATGACGCTGCTGCGCACAGTCGGTGCCGCCGTGACAATACTGTCCAATTTTTTGGGGAATAGATTAATCCTTGGAGTCAGGCGGCCACCACCGGACGCCCAATCTCACACCTTTAGATGATGTCCTGAGGGGATCGAGGAATCAAAACAACACACAGACACACGTCAGATAATCCCTATAACAGGGCTGCCTGGAGGTGCTGTGTGACCCTGCCCCTGTGTGACCCGCCTCCCAGCAGGGACTACGCCCGCGTTCACATTACGTTCTTTCCCAGTTTTCCGGGTTTTACAGTAAATTCATTATTTGACACAAGTGCAAAGTAACAATCACATCTCTAATAGGGGATCTCATACGGTTCTTCTGGTAAGGGGCAGAATTATACGGCGCTCATTATGCGTCCGCTCTGCCCGCGCCACGCTGCGCTTATTTCTCAAGTGAAGCAATTAGGGGCATGTTGGTAAATCTGTCCCAGTTTCTCCTAAAAGCTTTGTAATATGGAACCGGAGCAAATAACAGACCTTTCCGTATCAATTAATATTCTACCGAGGGGAAGGTAAACAGGTGAGTCAGACGTCCGTTCTCTTACCACATTAAATGGATCCTGTCAGATTGATAATGCAGAAGGCGACAGGTACCAAACTATGCACTAAAACTACTCACTCTGACATTAGGAGTCCAGTGGGCGGTTCTGTTCACTGATTGGCAGCCTTTTATATATTGGGTGTGCACACAAGATTCAATGGGGCACATTTACTTACCCGGCCGATGGAGTTCCCGAAATACGGAATGTCTGACGATCATGCACACCGACGCGATTCACTAAGATCATGCGCATGTGTCGCTTCCCCGCTCAGGTCCCCGGAGTTCACCTTCTTCTTCCTGGTTGCATGTAAGTGCGTTGGTTGCAACACAATTTTAATCTAAAATCCCGCGCCCAGTTTGCACAAAATTCGATCGCGTGTGACACAATCCCCTTCTAAAAAATGTCTAAAAAAACTTCCAAAATCTGACAAAAGTGTGATCCGTGGGAACCCAAGTAAATAAGCCCCAATGTGTTCAGCTCCTTCTGCCCTGTAGACAGGACACTATGTACAATCAGTTTAGCTCCTCCTGCTCTATAACATGCTGCTTGTAGATAGGACACTATGTACAATCGGCTCAGCTCCTCCTACTCTATAACATGCTGCCTGCAGATAGGACACTATGTACAGTCTGCTCAGCTCCTCCTGCTCTATAACATGCAGCCTGCAGGTAGGACACTATGTACAGTCTGCTCAGCTCCTTCTGCTCTATAACAAGCTGCCTGCAGATAGGACACTATGTACAAGCCGCTCAGCTCCTCCTGCTCTATAACATGCTGCCTGCAGATAGGACACTATGTACAGTCTGCTCTGCTCCTCCTGCTCTATAACATACTGCCTGTAGATAGGACACTATGTACAATCTGCTCAGCTCCTCCTGCTCCATAACATGCTGCCTGCAGATAGGACACTATGTACAATGTATTCAGCTCCTCCTGCTCTATAACATGCTGCCTGCAGATAGGACACTATGTACAGTCTGCTCAGCTCCTCCTGCTCTATAACATGCTGCCTGCAGATAGGACACTATGTACAAGCCGCTCAGCTCCTCCTGCTCTATAACATGCTGCCTACAGATAGGACACTATGTACAGTCTGCTCTGCTCCTCCTGCTCTATAACATGCCACCTGCAGATAGGACACTATGTACAAGCCGCTCAGCTCCTCCTGCTCTATAACATGCTGCCTGCAGATAGGACACCATGTACAGTATGCTCAGCAACTCTTGCTCTATAATGTGCTGACTGCAGATAGGACACTGTGTACAATTTGCTCAGCATTTCTGCTCTGTAACATCCTGCCAGCAGATAGGACATTCTAATAATATAATAATGTTATTGCTCTGCTCTGTCGTATTTTGTTAGTATATACAGTATATCCCATGGTCTCTGAGGCGCTGCAGAATATGATGAACTTATAGAAATAATATTATTCACTATTATCCTTAATGGTCATGTGACCAATAGACATGATGTCACCCTCCTTAGTTGGGTGGGGGTTGGGGGGCCTCTAGAGTTTGCTTACTCTTACTTTCAGTGTATCCCTTATGTCAGGTTGTGATGAACTAATCTTACAGACTACTTCTTATTTTGGGTGATGATGTCGCCGCCTTTGAATACATAGTGATCATGTGATGACATCATCAGACGCAAACTAAGAAGAAATCCTCCATATCTTGTGCTGCCATCTGGATGAGGATTTCTGTATAAATCACAGACCTCGTAACCTCCTTCCAGGAAGCGTCAATATCCCAGCAAATCACTGGATGAACGCTCATTATATCACATGCAGGTGCCGCTCTATAAAACCCTGCTCAGTTATCGGAGCTCATTAACGTCTCCCTAACGAACCTTCATGTAAATGACCGGAGGAAGTCACCGTGACATACACAGGGAACGCACATTACAATGTATAACATGTTACGGACGGTCTCATCCCTGCCTGGAATTACCTGGAATGTTCACAATCAAACTGATACATTCATGTAACAATTGTATAAAAACATAGGGACAACTTTTATGATGTCATATCCCCTGTCACATGACAATTTCATTAATAAATCCACATTTATATCTATATATACTGTGTATATCTATATAGTCAGCATGTACCAGATCTATTAAAGGGATTTTCCAGGATAATATTAATGACCCCAATCTTGAAGCCTCTGGGACCCAGTGCTATAACAGGGACCTCAACTACCAAGTGTCATTTACAATGCTGGTGCTTTCGTATACTGCGGCCCCTTTAAGTTTCAGTGCCCGGTAGTGAATGCTACATTTGCACCCCTTATAGCTTTTCTCCTGTTGATCCCACTGCCATATTTATCAAATTTTTGGAAAACAAATTTAGGTGTATTATCTGTATTACGTATATTTGCCAACTGGCTACAATTTCATAAGGCTGGACCGCAGGGGTGGAGCTTATGTCAATTTATATATTTAAATGGACATTTTGGTTATTTTTGGAGGTGTTCCTGAGCTTAATGGAGTCATTTTTAATTGAAGTATCCCATATAACCATGAGATGTGGGGTGGATATTAGTACATATGCAACAGATGGGTCTGACCTCATCCACGTCCACCGCCTGGTCACTGGTGAACGCAGTTACTATATAACTATTATATGGCTCCCAGGTATGAAGACTAATTAAGAACAAAACTGAAGGTATTCCCCCTTTAACCAATCAGATCCCAGCATTTGTTGTTATTACCACAGCTAATAATTTACTAAAATATTTTCACAAAAAATGCAAAAATAAATAGCTGCCAAAACCCCATCTAACAATCCAAACACAAGGCTTCCAAGTCTCATGTAAGCAGCAAAGAAAGACATGTACTACAGAAATATTACAAAAGATCCCAAGAGTTCTGAACCCTCATACAAGGACAATGAAAACAAAAACAAATCACAAGGAAACTCGGGTCTAAATAGCTAAATGGGCTGTAGGGCATTAGATAAACATGGTGGTTTCCAGAAGTAGCACCCCCCATGTTATGAATGTCAATAGTTCCTAGCTTGAATCCTGATTACTCCACCCAAAAATAGTGACTCACAGTGAGAGTCCAAATTACTCTGCCCACACACAGTGATTGACAATGAGAGTCCTGATGACTCCACCCACACGCAGTGACTGACAGTGAGAGTCCTGATTACTCCACCCACAAATAGTGACTCACAGTGAGAGCCCTGATTACTCCGCCCACACACAGTGATTGACAGTGAGAGTCCTGATTAGTCTGCCCACACAGTGATTGACAATGAGAGTCCTGATGACTCCACACACACACAGTGACTGACAGTGAGAGTCCTGATTACTCCACCCACAAATAGTGACTCACAGTGAGAGCCCTGATTACTCCGCCCACACACAGTGATTGACAGTGAGAGTCCTGATTAGTCTGCCCACACAGTGATTGACAATGAGAGTCCTGATGACTCCACCCACACACAGTGACTGACAGTGAGAGTCCTGATTACTCCACCCACAAATAGTGACTCACAGTGAGAGCCCTGATTACTCCGCCCACACACAGTGATTGACAGTGAGAGTCCTGATTACTCTGCTGACACACAGTGATTGACAGTGAGCGTCCTGATTACTCCACCCACAAATAGTGACTCACAGTCAGAGTCCTGATTACTCCGCCCACAAAGTGATAGACAGTGGGAGCCCTGATTACTCCGCCCACACACAGTATGTTTGACAGTAAGAGTCTTGATTTCTCCACCCACAAATAGTGACTCACAGTGAGAGTCCTGATTACTCCGCCCACACACAGTGATTGACAGTGAGAGTCCTGATTATTCTGCCCACACATAGTGATTCACAGTGAGAGTCCTGATTACTCCGCCCACACACAGCATGTTTGACAGCAAGAGTCTTGATTACTCCACCTACAAACAGTGATTGACAGTGGGAGTCCTGATTACTCCGCCCACACAGTGATTGACAGTGAGAGTCCTGATTACTCCACCTACAAACAGTGATTGACAGTGAGAGTCCTGATTACTCCACCCACACAGAGTGATTGACAGCGAGAGTCCTCATAACCCCGCCCACACAGGATGATTGGCAGTGAGAGTCCTGCTTACAGTGAGTGACAGCTCTCCCATGTACACACCAGGCTGTGAATGGTTCTTGCTGTCATGTGGTTTTGTATACATTCACACTGACAACAAAGAGCCAGACAATAAAACTAACCTTGACAGAGAGAATGAACGTATTGTAAGATGCTGGCAACAGAAAACTCACTGATCGTATAGATAGTAGCAGTATAATATGACACTGACAACTAACAAGGACAATATGAATGATATGTGACAGCTGAGCAATGATACATGTGACCATACTGACCCTGATATAGTGATACATAGAGGATGTATATAACTATATACACCCAGAGCCTGACAATAGCAGAATAAACTATAACACTGATTCTGACCATTGACAAAAAATCATCTGCTTCATCTCGTTCACATTTCCTAACAAACTCTTCATAAAGTCTTATTATTAGGAAGCCAATGCAGACAGGTCACAAATAACCCAACCAATACCTTCTGATATACCGCCAGGAGTTGTGCCAGATAGCAAACTCAACTCAGCTACATCTGACAAATCCTAATCTAGCGATAAGCACTGACGGAGCATCTGGAATCATATTGTACATTACCAGCGCAGCTGCAGTGTCGTGCCAGTGTGCGAAGTACTTGCAGGCTCCTCCAGCTTTGTGTGCAGTTGCAGATCCTGATGTGGGGATGTGAACTATCACACCCCCAGTAGAGCCAGCCCAGCTCCCACACATACACTGGGGAGGGTAGGGGGCTGACATATGCTGAGGACTGCAAAGCTGAATCACAGAGCTGCTCATTGAAGGGTGAAGTGATCAGACAGAGATGCCATCAGGACACCAGGGAGATCAGTATCCATCAGGATCCTTCATCACCAGGAGCCACAAAGCTTATCTATGTAATTACCATCCGCTACAATGTATCAGAAGACAGAACGTGGCCATATATGTTATGTGCAGTGCTGGTTACAAATCCCATATGGGAACTGTATATAGTGGAAAGCAAATCATAGAGACCCCAAAATAAGTACAAACTCCAGAATAAATGCAGACCCCAAACAAGGATATTGGGATCCAAGCCCAAGTTTATAGGGAAGCTCAGAATTTTACAGATTCATTACATGAACCACAAGATGTTTTGTAGTGAGAATATTTCTTAAAGGACAGTGCAGGTATCAGCACAAGGAACAGGACAAAAAGTAAAATCACAGAAAATAACACAAGAAACTGCACAATATAAAACAAAAATTACAGCAGAAGGACACATAGAAACTGGACAGGGAACAGCACAAAAAGCAGAACAGAACACAAGACGAGGGGCCACATGTATCAGTACTGGTACAGTCTGTGCAGTGTCCTGTGTAGTGAACAGGGTGCGGCAGATTCATCATTGAACTGGCGCCCCCTGCGCTGCTCCAGAAGTGGCCACCATTTATTTTTTTGGTGCACCATAGAGCAAGCAACCCAATTCTGTTGAGGCACAGTAATAAATGTGGCGCACGGTGCGACTCTGCGGTGAAAAGACACTTTCTGTGCACAATTTTGTGGCGAACACAGAGCAGCCGCGACACAAACCTGGCGAAGACACTTTATAAATACATGTACAAGCAGTTTCCACTTTTTTTTCAGTGCAAAGTCAGACATAAAATTGGTGCAAACATTTTAATAAATGTGGGACAAAGCATCAGGAGAAGCTTAGGACATAGCATCAGGGGCAGCACAGAGCAGAGCACAAGGAGAAGGACAAGGCAGAGCATCAGGAGCAGCATAGGACATAGCATCAGGGGCAGCACAGAGCAGAACACAAGGAGAAGGACAAGGCAGAGCATCAGGAGAAGCTTAGGACATAGCATCAGGGGCAGCACAGAGCAGAGCACAAGGAGAAGGACAAGGCAGAGCATCAAGAGAAGCTTAGGACATAGCATCAGGGGCAGCACAGAGCACAGCACAAGGAGAAGGACAAGGCAGAGCATCAGGAGCAGCATAGGACATAGCATCAGGGGCAGCACAGAGCAGAACACAAGGAGAAGGACAAGGCAAAGCATCAAGAGAAGCTTAGGACATAGCATCAGGGGCAGCACAGAGCACAGCACAAGGAGAAGGACAAGGCAGAGCATCAGGAGCAGCATAGGACATAGCATCAGGGGCAGCACAGAGCAGAGCACAAGGCAGATAAGCATAGGACATAGCATCAGGAGCAGCACAGAGCACAGCACAAGGAGAAGGACAAGGCAAAGCATCAGGAGCAGCATAGGACATAGCATCAGTGGGAGCACATTGCAGAGCACAAGGCAGAGAAGCATAGGACATAGCATCAGGGGCAGCACAGAGCAGAGCACAAGGAGAAGGACAAGGCAGAGCATCAGAAGCAGCATAGGACATAGCATCAGCAGGAGCTCAGAGCAGAGCACAAGGCAGAGAAGCACAACACAGAGCAGCAGGAGCAGCATAGGACATAGCATCAGGGGCAGTACAGAGCAGAGCACAAATAGCATCACAGAACAAAGCACAAAGGGCAGCAGAAGAACAGCATCAAGAGCAGCACAGGAGACTGGACATGAAACATCACAGAGCATCAGAAGCAGAATAGAGCACAAGGATCAGAAGAACTAGTGCAATACACAAGGAATTATTATAATTATTATGGCAGGAATATAATGAGCTGTGCACCTGTGTGACATCACATGACCAGGGATATAACAAGCCGTGCACCTGTGTCACATCACATGACCAGGGAACAACAAGCTGTGCACCTGTGTGACATCACATGACCAGGGATATAACAAGCTGTGCACCTGTGTGACATCACATGAGTGACAGCAAGCAGAGATCTAAAAAACCAAGATGAATTCATACAGAAAGTATATTTGAAAATTGTAGAATTTTTCATTACACAAACAATGTCAATTATTTGTTGAAAGTGGACAACTTTAAAGGAAACCTGTCATCAGGAATGTTATGTTTAGCTGGTGACAGGTTCCAATAGCCTATGCTATGATGACTTTAAAAATGGTTTCTGAATCATTTCTTTCTCTCCTCTTCACCATCCCCATCCCTCCCCTGTCTGACAGGGAGGGGGTAAGGAGCTTCATGAGTGAGCAGGAGAGGAGACTGAGACACAGGCTGCTGCTGCCCATCACCGGGGACTCACCAATGCTACTGGTAGGGAGCCAGGTAATGTGAATTCGACTTATATAAAGTACTGAAATATTTCAATATGCTGACAAAGGCATTTATAATTCAGCCAAGCACAGGCTGTTGCAACCTGTCACCAGCTAAAAAATTACATCCCTGTCGACAGGTTCCCTTTTAGAAGCATCACATGGCTAATTGCATATTGTCATTATTACTCTTTTATATCTGTAGCTATACAATGAACAATGCGTCCAGCCCTTATAATGACCCAGTAATGGAGTGGGAGTTCAGCCTAATATTCTCCTTGTGTCTTATTGCCGCCATCGCTGGAGCATTATGAGAATCAATAGCTATTTATTAAAGTGGCCGCAGCGCCGCCGGGTAATTGAATGCACTTGATTTAATGTAAGAATTTATTATGCTGCAGCAGCACAAAGACGCTTCAGTCCTTCTTATTCATGTAGTTATAGCTAGATGACTGAGGGGTTAACTACAGCACAACCTCATGTCCTCATGTACAGCACAACCTCATGTCCTCATGTACAGCACAACCTCATGTCCTCAAGTACAGCACCACCTCATGTCCTCATGTACAGCACAACCTCATGTCCTCATGTACAGCACAACCTCATGTCATGTACAGCACAACCTCATGTCCTCATGTACAGCACCACCTCATGTCCTCATGTACAGCACAACCTCATGTCCTCATGTACAGCACAACCTCATGTCCTCATGTACAGCACAACCTCATGTCATGTACAGCACAACCTCATGTCCTCATGTACAGCACCACCTCATGTCCTCATGTACAGCACAACCTCATGTCCTCAGGTACAGCACAACCTCATGTCCTCATGTACAGCACAACCTCATGTCCTCATGTACAGCACCACCTCATGTCCTCATGTACAGCACAACCTCATGTACAGCACAACCTCAGAGCATCAGGAGCAGCATAGGACATAGCATCAGGGGCAGCACAGAGCAGAGCACAAGGCAGATAAGCATAGGACATAGCATCAGGAGCAGCACAGAGCAGAGCACAAGAAGAAGGACAAGGCAGAGCATCAGGAGCAGCATAGGACATAGCATCAGTGGGAGCACATTGCAGAGCACAAGGCAGAGAAGCATAGGACATAGCATCAGGGGCAGCACAGAGCAGAGCACAAGGAGAAGGACAAGGCAGAGCATCAGAAGCAGCATAGGACATAGCATCAGCAGGAGCTCAGAGCAGAGCACAAGGCAGAGAAGCACAACACAGAGCAGCAGGAGCAGCATAGGACATAGCATCAGGGGCAGTACAGAGCAGAGCACATGTACAGCACAACCTCATGTCCTCATGTACAGCACAACCTCATGTCCTCAAGTACAGCACCACCTCATGTCCTCATGTACAGCACAACCTCATGTCCTCATGTACAGCACAACCTCATGTCATATACAGCACAACCTCATGTCCTCATGTACAGCACAACCTCATGTCCTCATGTACAGCACAACCTCATGTCCTCAGGTACAGCACAACCTCATGTCCTCATGTACAGCACAACCTCATGTACAGCACAACCTCATGTACAGCACAACCTCATGTCCTCATGTACAGCACAACCTCATGTCCTCATGTACAGCACAACCTCATGTACAGCACAACCTCATGTCCTCATGTACAGCACAACCTCATGTCCTCATGTACAGCACAACCTCATGTCCTCATGTACAGCACAACCTCATGTCCTCATGTACAGCACCACCTCATGTCCTCATGTACAGCACAACCTCATGTACAGCACAACCTCATGTCATGTACAGCACAACCTCATGTCCTCATGTACAGCACAACCTCATGTCCTCATGTACAGCACAACCTCATGTCCTCAGGTACAGCACAACCTCATGTCCTCATGTACAGCACAACCTCATGTCCTCATGTACAGCACAACCTCATGTCCTCATGTACAGCACAACCTCATGTCCTCATGTACAGCACAACCTCATGTCCTCAGGTACAGCACAACCTCATGTCCTCATGTACAGCACAACCTCATGTCCTCATGTACAGCACCACCTCATGTCCTCATGTACAGCACAACCTCATGTACAGCACAACCTCATGTCCTCATGTACAGCACAACCTCATGTCCTCATGTACAGCACAACCTCATGTACAGCACAACCTCATGTCCTCATGTACAGCACAACCTCATGTCCTCAGTTACAGCACAACCTCATGTCCTCATGTACAGCACAACCTCATGTCCTCATGTACAGCACAACCTCATGTCCTCATGTACAGCACAACCTCATGTCCTCATGTACAGCACAACCTCATGTACAGCACAACCTCATGTCCTCATGTACAGCACAACCTCATGTCCTCAGGTACAGCACAACCTCATGTCCTCATGTACAGCACAACCTCATGTCCTCATGTACAGCACAACCTCATGTCCTCATGTACAGCACAACCTCATGTCCTCATGTACAGCACAACCTCATGTCCTCATGTACAGCACAACCTCATGTACAGCACAACCTCATGTCCTCATGTACAGCACAACCTCATGTCCTCAGGTACAGCACAACCTCATGTCCTCATGTACAGCACAACCTCATGTCCTCATGTACAGCACAACCTCATGTCCTCAGTTACAGCACAACCTCATGTCCTCATGTACAGCACAACCTCATGTCCTCATGTACAGCACCACCTCATGTCCTCATGTACAGCACAACCTCATGTACAGCACAACCTCATGTCCTCATGTACAGCACAACCTCATGTCCTCATGTACAGCACAACCTCATGTACAGCACAACCTCATGTCCTCATGTACAGCACAACCTCATGTCCTCAGTTACAGCACAACCTCATGTCCTCATGTACAGCACAACCTCATGTCCTCATGTACAGCACAACCTCATGTCCTCATGTACAGCACAACCTCATGTCCTCATGTACAGCACAACCTCATGTCCTCAGTTACAGCACAACCTCATGTCCTCAGGTACAGCACAACCTCATGTCCTCAAGTACAGCACCACCTCATGTCCTCATGTACAGCACAACCTCATGTCCTCAGGTACAGCACAACCTCATGTCCTCAAGTACAGCACCACCTCATGTCCTCATGTACAGCACAACCTCATGTACAGCACAACCTCATGTCCTCATGTACAGCACAACCTCATGTCCTCATGTACAGCACAACCTCATGTCCTCATGTACAGCACAACCTCATGTCCTCAGGTACAGCACAACCTCATGTCCTCAAGTACAGCACCACCTCATGTCCTCATGTACAGCACAACCTCATGTACAGCACAACCTCATGTCCTCATGTACAGCACAACCTCATGTCCTCATGTACAGCACAACCTCATGTACAGCACAACCTCATGTCCTCAGGTACAGCACAACCTCATATCCTCATGTACAGCACAACCTCATGTCCTCAGGTACAGCACAACCTCATGTCCTCAGGTACAGCACAACCTCATGTCCTCAGGTACAGCACAACCTCATGTACAGCACAACCTCATGTCCTCAGGTACAGCATTTCCGTCGTTCCGTTCGCTTTGGGGATTGTGTTGCACGCAATCGATTTTTGGCGACGTCGGACGATCCAACTGATTCGGACTGAGCGCGGGATTTAAGATTCAAATTGTGTCGCAACCAATGCACTTACATGCACCAGGAAGAAGATGGTGAACTCCAGCGGACCTGAGCGGGGAAGCGACACATGCAGGATATCGGGTGCAGGATGTTAGTGACTCCCTGCACAGCGCATTATACACGGACAATGCACTTACATGCACCAGGAAGAAGAAGGTGAACTCCAGGGACCTGAGCGGGGAAGCGACACATGCAGGATATCAGGCGCAGGATCTTAGTGACTCCCTGCACAGCGCATTATAAACGGACAATGCACTTACATGCACCAGGAAGAAGAAGGTGAACTCCAGGGACCTGAGCGGGGAAGTGACACATGCAGGATATCGGGGCACGATCTTAGTGACCCCCGCACAGCGCATTATAAACGGACAATGCACTTACATGCACCAGGAAGAAGAAGGTGAACTCCAGGGACCTGAGCGGGGAAGTGACACATGCAGGATATCGGGGCACGATCTTAGTGACTCCCCGCACAGCGCATTATACACGGACAATGCACTTACATGCACCAGGAAGAAGAAGGTGAACTCCGGGGACCTGAGCGGGGAAGCGACACATGCAGGATATCGGGGGCACGATCTTAGTGACTCCCCACACAGCGCATTATACACGGACAGTGCATTTACATGCACCAGGAAGAAGAAGGTGAACTCCAGGGACCTGAGCGGGGAAGCGACACATGCAGGATATCGGGCGCACGATCTTAGCGACTCCCCGCACAGCGCATTATACACGGACAATGCACTTACATGCACCAGGAAGAAGAAGGTGAACTCCAGGGACCTGAGCGGGGAAGCCACACATGCAGGATATTGGGGCGCAGGATCTTAGTGACTCCCCGCACAGCGCATTATACACGGACAATGCACTTACATGCACCAGGAAGAAGAAGGTGATCTCCGGGGACCTGAGCGGGGAAGCGACACATGCAGGATATCGGGCGCAGGATCTTAGTGACTCCCCGCACAGCGCATTATACATGGACAATGCACTTACATGCACCAGGAAGGAGAAGGTGAACTCCGGGGACCTGAGCGGGGAAGCGACACATGCAGGAAATCCAACGCATGATCTTAGTGATCTCAGTACATTGCGGTTGGACAATGCACAATCGGGAACTCCGAGGGACCGGGTAAATAAATGTGCCCCATTATTACATGGGTGAGATTGGGATCTTGGTCCATGCAGATCTCCAGAAAAGAGAGGAATCCTGTGACCCTGATCTCTTATAGTTCAGAACCAAAGGGCTTAAAGGGGGGAGGGGGCAACTAGTGATCAACAGCAATCACAGAATCTGAAGGCAGGTCTTCAATATCCCTGCAGTCACACTAGAGCAAAGGGAAAGTTACGCGGTTCCCGTCAATATTCGTGTAATGTATGGAAGATCCGAGGTCTCCAGAGTCAGCAATCCCCTCTCTAGCTAAGAGACGAGGACTCCTATTTCCTTCCACCGCTGATATTTATGGAATTTGATAATAGATTGTCTACAGCAGAAGCCCCTTCAAAGGACATATATCCCCAGGAGCATGGATTGTAAATCAAGCACTTGCATACTTGTGTGTAAGGTCTCTGGGCTCTATAGGTTTAAATTGAGCCTGGAGCCCCACAGGCTCATTTGCATAATTGTTAAAGCCTTGTATTCTTAAAAACAAGGTTATAAGAAGCTTAAATAAAAGTGGATCCTGCCAGAGGGACGGACACCAGTATGTCATGTGCTTGGTTTACAATCCTTCATCCTGGTGGTAGAAGACCTTTAACCTAATGTGGTATTTATGACCCATCGGAGGATTATTATCACTGAAGGGTTGGAGAAGGTTATGGAGCATTTTTCTTATTTAGTTCTTTCTTTTTCCTTTTATCCTTCATGTCTTCCCTCCCCACCTTCTTTCCTTGGCATTTCTTCCTTCACTTCCTAAATGATTATTCTCCTGCCCTACAACTCCCCCGTATCTCCCCTCCTTCCTTCTTCTTCCCCTTCTTTATTTCTCACTTTTTTTCTCCCCCTTTTTGCTTTTCCTCTGTCCTCCTCCTTTAATATTTTCCTTATCCCTTCATACTATTCCTTATTATTATTTCTTCTTCCTCTCCCCTCCTTCTTTCACATCTCCTTCTTTTTCTTCCTTCTTCCTTTGATCATTCCCTTTTGCTTCTTTAGTGTCCTTGTTCCCACCCTTACTTCCCCATCCTCTCTTCCAACCCCCTTCCCTTCCTACTTCCTTGTCTTCTTCCTTTCCCCATCTTCCTAGTCCCTTTCTTACTTTTCCTACTAATATCATCTTATCCCTTCCCCTATCCCTCCCTCCTTCTCTTAAAGGGAACCTACCACCACAAATCTTCCTATAAAGGTAGATTGGGTGGTAGGTGGATCAATGGGACGTGAGGATAGCCCTTTTAAGGGCTAATCCTCACGTCCCCACACTTTTTTGATAACTTTTATTAGACATATATTCAAATTTACTTATGCGGCTACTGAGGCGTGGAGTAGCCACATCTGAGGTTACACGAGGCGGCTACTCCACGGCCCGGTAGCCTCTTTTCCCCTCCTACTCACCCATCTTCGGCGATCCTGTCGTCTGTGCATGCGCAGAAGAGCAGGCCCGCGCCTGTTTTGGAGTAGTGACCGCGCAGGCGTAGGCCTGCTGTTCTGCGCATGCGCAGACGGCAGGATCGCCAGACGAGGGCGCGCAGCTACGCGGAGCTGCGCGCCGGAGATGGGTGAGTAGGAGGGGAAAAGAGGCTACCGGGGCGTGGAGTAGCCGCCTCGTGTAACCTCAGATGTGGCTACTCCACGCCCCGGTAGCCGCATAAGTAAATTTGAATATATGTCTAATAAAAGTTATCAAAAAAGTGCAGGGACGTGAGGATTAGCCCTTAAAAGGGTTATCCTCACGTCCCATTGATCCACCTACCACCCAATCTACCCTTATAGGTAGTTTGTGGTGGTAGGTTCCCTTTAACTCCCTTCTTTTTCTTCCTTCTTTCCATGTTCTTTTTTTCTCTATCCTCCATCTCCTACCCCTCCTCTTCCCCTCCCCCCTTCATTTTCTACCTCCTCGCTTCTTCCTTTTTCCATCCTTCTCTTCTCTGTCTTCCTCCTTACCTTCTTATTTTTCTTCTTTTATCTTCTTAATCTTCCTTCCTTTCATCAGACATTCCCTTCATCCCCTTTCCCCTTTCCACCCTCCATTGGCTTTTTATTCCTCCCTCCTTTGTTCTGTATTTCACCTTTCCTCCCTTCCAGTAGTGGATTATAATACAGGCAGTTTGGGCTGTAGCTCGGGACCAAAGCCTTCTAGGGGGCCTATACCCACCCAAGCCACCCAGCAGGACCCTCACCCATCAAATCCTTGTACATCTGTTCCTGCTCTC
Source organism: Engystomops pustulosus (assembly GCF_040894005.1). Classification (NCBI taxonomy): domain Eukaryota; kingdom Metazoa; phylum Chordata; class Amphibia; order Anura; family Leptodactylidae; genus Engystomops; species Engystomops pustulosus. The sequence continues at coordinate 97,825,357 of NC_092420.1, read as the reverse complement.
AATACACATGGACACAAAAGCCATTTCAGGATCTCTTAAGGTCCTTCAAAGGTCCTGAAACCCCAGATTGAAAGCAGCATTGGGAACACATCCCCCCGCTATAATATTCCTACAGCCCAGGGTCCATGGTGGTCTCAAATCACCGCCGCTCCCTTCCTCCCTATTCTTCCTCCTTTCTTTCCCCTTCCTTCTTGCCTTACTCACCCTTCTCCTTCCCTTCTAACTACTCCACTCCCATCATCCCTTACTCTTTCTTCCTTCCCTCCCCTTCCCTCTTTCCTCCATCACTATCTCCTTCCCTGTTTCCTTCCTGCTGTGATCATAAATCATAAGATTATTTTCCTATAAACCTAATAATCCTAATCAGGTGAATGGAGGAAGTGTTATATAAGTCAGACGTCAGGACATGTGCAGAATACGAGTTAATAGCAGCTATGAATATCCAATATTTATCCTGTTCTCTTACCTGGAACATTGTGTGCGGAGCGACATTATACAAACACTCAGGTCTGCGCGGTGCCGGACCTCAGCGGTGACAATATCACTGCAGCCGCAAGCACCGAACACGTTCACCAATTCTATGGAAATCCTCAATCATTGTCCAGCTGCCACAGAGTCATAAAGGCTCAGCCTGCAAGACCAATGCCGGAGCTTCATGTACAGGGTTCAGTGTCAGCTCCATACATCTATCCAAGCAGGATTATAGTAGTTATATCCCTGTACATAGGGGGCAGTATTATAGTAGTTATATTCTTGTACATAGGGGGCAGTATTATAGTAGTTATATTCTTGTACATAGGGGGCAGTATTATAGTAGTTATATTCTTGTACATAGGGGGCAGTATTATAGTAGTTATATTCCTGTACATAGGGGGCAGTATTATAGTAGTTATATTCCTGTACATAGGGGGCAGTATTATAGTAGTTATATTCTTGTACATAGGGGGCAGTATTATAGTAGTTATATTCCTGTACATAGGGGGCAGTATTATAGTAGTTATATTCCTGTACATAGGGGGCAGTATTATAGTAGTTATATTCTTGTACATAGGGGGCAGTATTATAGTAGTTATATTCCTGTACATAGGGGGCAGTATTATAGTAGTTATATTATTGTACATAGGGGGCAGTATTATAGTAGATATATTTCTGTACATAGGGGGCAGTATTATAGTAGTTCTATCCCTGTACATAGGGGCAGTATTATAGTAGTTATATTCCTGTACATAGAGGGCAGTATTATAGTAGTTATATTCTTGTACATAGGGGGCAGTATTATAGTAGTTATATTCTTGTACATAGGGGGCAGTATTATAGTAGTTATATTCTTGTACATAGGGGTAGTATTATAGTAGTTATATTCCTGTACATAGGGGGCAGTATTATAGTAGTTATATTCCTGTACATAGGAGCAGTATTATAGTAGTTCTATCCCTGTACATAGGGGGCAGTATTATAGTAGATATATTCCTGTACATAGGAGCAGTATTATAGTAGTTCTATCCCTGTACATAGGGGGCAGTATTATAGTAGATATATTCCTGTACATAGGGGGCAGTATTATAGTAGTTATATTCTTGTACATAGGGGCAGTATTATATTAGTTATATTCTTGTACATAGGGGGCAGTATTATATTAGTTATATTCTTGTACATAGGGGGCAGTATTATAGTAGTTATATTCTTGTACATAGGGGCAGTATTATAGTAGTTATATCCCTGTACATAGGGTGCAGTATTATAGTAGTTATATTCCTGTACATAGGGGGCAGTATTATAGTAGTTATATTCCTGTACATAGGGGGCAGTATTATAGTAGTTATATTCCTGTACATAGGGGCAGTATTATAGTAGTTATATTCCTGTACATAGGGGGCAGTATTATAGTAGTTATATTCTTGTACATAGGGGGCAGTATTATATTTGTTATATTCTTGTACATAGGGGGCAGTATTATAGTAGTTATATTCTTGTACATAGGGGGCAGTATTATAGTAGTTATATTCTTGTACATAGGGGGCAGTATTATAGTAGTTATATTCCTGTACATAGGGGGCAGTATTATAGTAGTTATATTCTTGTACATAGGGGGCAGTATTATATTTGTTATATTCTTGTACATAGGGTGCAGTATTATAGTAGATATATTCCTGTACATAGGGGGCAGTATTATATTAGTTATATTCTTGTACATAGGGGGCAGTATTATAGTAGTTATATTCCTGTACATAGGGGGCAGTATTATAGTAGTTATATTCTTGTACATAGGGGCAGTATTATAGTAGTTATATTCCTGTACATAGGGGGCAGTATTATAGTAGTTATATTCTTGTACATAAGGGGCAGTATTATAGTAGATATATTCCTGTACATAGGGGGCAGTATTATAGTAGTTATATTCTTGTACATAGGGGGCAGTATTATAGTAGTTATATTCCTGTACATAGGGGGCAGTATTATAGTAGTTATATTCTTGTACACAGGGGGCTGTATTATATTAGTTATATTCTTGTACATAGGGGGCAGTATTATAGTAGTTATATTCCTGTACATAGGGGGCAGTATTATAGTAGTTCTATCCCTGTACATAGGGGGCAGTATTATATTAGTTATATTCTTGTACATAGGGGGCAGTATTATAGTAGATATATTCCTGTACATAGGGGGCAGTATTATAGTAGTTATATTCTTGTACATAGGGGGCAGTATTATAGTAGTAATATTCCTGTACATAGGGGGCGGTATTATAGTAGTTATATTCCTGTACATAGGGGGCAGTATTATAGTAGTTATATTCTTGTACATAGGGGGCAGTATTATAGTAGTTATATTCCAGTACATAGGGGGCAGTATTATATTAGTTATATTCTTGTACATAGGGGGCAGTATTATAGTAGTTATATTCCTGTACATAGGGGGCAGTATTATAGTAGTTATATTCTTGTACATAGGGGGCAGTATTATAGTAGTTATATTCTTGTACATAGGGGGCAGTATTATAGTAGTTATATTCCTGTACATAGGGGGCAGTATTATAGTAGTTATATTCTTGTACATAGGGGGCAGTATTATAGTAGTTATATTCCAGTACATAGGGGGCAGTATTATAGTAGTTATATTCTTGTACATAGGGGGCAGTAATATAGTAGTTATATTCTTGTACATAGGGGCAGTATTATAGTAGTTATATTCCTGTACATAGGGGGCAGTATTATAGTAGTTATATTCCTGTACATAGGGGGCAGTATTATAGTAGTTATATTCCTGTACACAGGGTGCAGTATTATAGTAGTTATATTCCTGTACATAGGGGCAGTATTATAGTAGTTATATTCCTGTACATAGGGGGCAGTATTATAGTAGTTATATTCCTGTACATAGGGGCAGTATTATAGTAGTTATATTCCTGTACATAGGGGGCAGTATTATAGTAGTTATATTCCTGTACACAGGGTGCAGTATTATAGTAGTTATATTCTTGTACATAGGGGGCAGTATTATAGTAGTTATATTCCTGTACATAGGGGCAGTATTATTGTAGTTATATTCTTGTACATAGGGGGCAGTATTATAGTAGTTATATTCCTGTACATAGGGGGCTGTATTATAGTAGTTATATTCTTGTACATAGGGGGCAGTATTATAGTAGTTATATTCTTGTACATAGGGGGCAGTAATATAGTAGTTATATTCCTGTACATAGGGGGCAGTATTATAGTAGTTATATTCCTGTACACAGGGTGCAGTATTATAGTAGTTATATTCTTGTACATAGGGGGCAGTATTATAGTAGTTATATTCTTGTACATAGGGGGCAGTATTATAGTAGTTATATTCCTGTACATAGGGGGCAGTATTATAGTAGTTATATTCCTGTACATAGGGGGCAGTAATATAGTAGTTATATTCCTGTACATAGGGGCACTTTTGTAATAGTTATATTTTTTCCTAAAGGTTCAGAATATTCCACGTACATGTTTAAATGATAAATATACTATAGTAAAAGAAATCTATTGCTGAGTTTCTTTCTATTTACTGATAATTTTATGTCTCTCTGAGATCAGGAGAACAATACTTATGAGCTCACGCCATGGGGAGTTATCCAGCAGTCTCCAGTATCTGCCCCTCTCTGCCTCTCAGGCTGCTCCCCGGGTATTGTGACTATTGTACAGATTGTTTCTTTTTCATATAATGTTTCCTGTTTTTGCTACCAAAAATTTACAAACATAATCATTTTCTGCCAAATATGACAACTTCAAAATATTGAGTCCCGCTGCTCCAGAACAGGATATGGAACTCAACTTGGATGGAGTTCACGGATTCCAGTAATTTGAGTAAAATAACAATATTTATAAATATAACAATATACATCTATGATGAGTGACTATAATCGTAACAATTAAATGAGGTCAGCGTGATTTTTGGTGAAACGCAGCATAGTTGTGGATAATTTGTTCTAACTATAAATAATTATTTATCATTCAATTAGTAGATAATGTCACCGAGGATTCTAACTGGATAATGATGTAATAGAGGATTCCAGGTAGATGATGATGTCACAGAGGATTCGGTTAAGTACCGTCATGGCCAAAAGTTTTGAGAATGATACAAATGTTAATTGTTACAAAGTCTCCTGCATCAGGTGTTATAATGGTAATTTGCATATTCTCCAGAATGTTATAAAGAGGGATCAGCTTAACAGCAATTCATTGCAAAGTCAATATTTGCCTAGAAAATGAACTTTTTCCCCCAAAACACATTTCCCCTTCATTGCAGGCGCCTTATAAGGAGCACCTAACATGGTGTCAGTGATGTCTCCAGTAACACAGGTGCGGGGGCTGATGGGGACAGGGCTGGAGATCAATCTGTCAGGATTAAGTAAGAATCACACCCCTGGACACTTTACAAGGAGGCTGGTGCTTGGCATCATTGTTTCTCTTCTGTTACCCATGGTTATCTCTAAAGAAACACGTGCAGCCATCATTGCACTGCACAAAACTGTCCGAACAGGGAAGAGTATCGCAGCGAGAAAGATTGCACCTCAGTCACCGATCTATCGCATCATCAAGGAATTCAAGGAGAGAGGCTCCATTGTTACCAAAAAGGCTCAAGGACACCCAAGAAGGACCAGCAAGTGCTAGGAGCGTCTCTTACAAGTGTCTCAGCTTGGGGATGGGGCTCCCAGCATCGCAGAGCTCAGGAATGGCAGCAGCAGGTGTGAGGCATCTGCACGCACTGTGACACTGCGGAGACTCCTGGAGCAAGGCCTGGTGTCCAGGAGGGCAGCACAGAAGCCACTTCTTTCCAGAAAAAACATCACAGACAGACTGATATTCTGCAGGAGGTGCAGGGAGTGGACGCTGAGGACTGGGGGAAAGGCATTTTGTCCGATGAATCCCCTTTCCAATTGTTTGGAAGATCTGGAAAACAGATTGTTGGGAGAAGACAAGGTGAGCAATGCCCCAGTCCTGTCTCCTGCACCTGTAAAGCCTCCTGCAGCCATTCATGTGTGTGGGGGGGGGGCGGCTTCTCAGCCAAGGGAATCGCCATAAAAACACCTCCATGAATAAAGAATGGAGCAGAATGTCCTCCAGGAGCCGCTTCTCCCAACCCCCCAGGAGCAGATGGTGATGAGCAGAGCCTCCTCCAGCATGATGGAGCACCGGCCATAAAGGGGAGAACTAAATGGCTCCGGGAACAAAACACAGAGATTCTGGGTCCATGGCCCGGGAACAGAACACAGAGATTCTGGGTCCATGGCCCGGGAACAGAACACAGAGATTCTGGGTCCATGGCCTGGAAACTCCCCGGATCTTTTCCCATTGAGAACTTGTGGTCAATCATCAGGAGACGGGGGACAAACAAAACCCAACACATTGTGACAGAATGCAGCATTGGGCAGTGATTTCAGATTGTGACAACAGGTGACCTCAGGTCTGATTACTCTTTAACATCCCTTAAGACATTCAGAACACTCCACAAAGTTGCTTTCAACTAAATTTGATGTATTTGGACAGAAGGCAATGAGTGCTGCCCCCTAGAGGCCATCAATCTAGTGCAGTAAATATGTAGAATAGAACTCACTGGAAACATTTCTATGAGTCTGAATCGGACCGTCTTGTATATGGAAAGCTTCTTATTGTGCAGGGAGTCGCACCAGGAGGCAGATACATTTCTTTAGGCCCATTGGGATCCATTCTGGTTTTCTGCAGCTGCTAGCAGTCAGTAAATGATACTTTACCCAGAGTTTCACATATTAAGGAACTTTCCGCCTGACGTAAAGAAGTGGACACAATCCTCGGCTTTGTCATTACTGATGGAATTAACAACGTTTTCCTGATGATTTATACTGGATGAGTCACTTGCTCCGTTGTGGAATCTGTCTCATTCCTGCAAAATTCTCCAGATTTTAGTCTTTTGTAAAAGTTGTATTTTGGGGTAGAATGTTTGTGCAAGTAAATTTTATGGCAGAGCTGTGACCATTTATACTATATAGATATAGTAGGTGAATGAATTACTACTACCTTCACACAGCGGATGTGTTTCACTGTGAAGCCTCATGCACACAGCAGAGCCATGTAATGAAAAATGGGGTGGTAATGGGGTGCTTATGGGGTGCATCATGAGTAATGGTGTTCTTACAGAGGTTGTACATGAGTAATAGTTCAATTACAGAGTACATACATAATTAACTAGGGTTTACATATTAGATATAATTGGGTTTTTACATAGTACATGCACATAACACACAATGATGGCTTACAAGTTACATATAAGTGTCTACAATAGATAAACAATGATGTTTACATGCATTACATCCGAATGTGATGCTATTGTGGTAAATAAATGGTGCATTCATGGCACATAAATATTAGATGACATGCAGAGATTGTGCGGTGCATACACCAATAATGGAGATAATAATAATAATGATAGATATAATGGAGTGATTATATAGTGCATACATATTACATTGAGGGGATCTTACCTGGTAAATACATGATAAATGCAGAGGTGCATACATGACACACTGATGGGGAGCTTACTTGATGCATAAAAGAAAGATGCAGGGGGAGCTGACATGGCACATATATGATATGGAGGAGCTTACATGGCACATACATGATAGATGCAGGGGGGAGCTTACAAGGCACATACATGATAGATGCAGAGAAGAGCTAACATGGTGCATACATGATATGGAGGAGCTTACAAGGCACATACATGATATATGCAGAGAAGAGCTAACATGGTGCATACATGATATGGAGGAGCTTACAAGGCACATACATGATAGATGCAGAGAAGAGCTAACATGGTGCATACATGAGTAACAGGGTACTAGTAACCTGGTAAATAGTTGATGGTGCATACATGATAGATATGGGGAGTAGCTTACATGATAAATATGGGGAGGAGCTTACAAGGCACGTAGATGATAGATGCAGGGGGGAGCTTACAAGGCACATACATGATAGATGCAGAGAAGAGCTAACATGGTGCATACATGATATGGAGGAGCTTACAAGGCACATACATGATAGATGCAGAGAAGAGCTAACATGGTGCATACATGAGTAACAGGGTACTAGTAACCTGGTAAATAGTTGATGGTGCATACATGATAGATATGGGGAGGAGCTTACATGGTGCTTACATGATAAATATGGGGAGGAGCTTACATGGTGCATACATGATAGATACAGGGAGGAGCTTACATGGTGCTTACATGATAAATACTAGGAGGAGCTTACATAGTGCATACATGATAAATACGGGGAGGAGCTTACATGGTGCATACATGATAGATATGGGGAGGGGCTTACATGGTGCATACATGATAGATACGGGGAGGAGCTTACATGGTGCATACATGATAGATACAGGGAGGAGCTTACATGGTGCATACATGATAGATACGGGGAGAAGCTTACATGGTGCATACATGATATATACGGGGAGGCGCTTACATGGTGCATACATGATACACTGATGGGGAGCTTACTTGATGCATAAAAGAAAGATGCAGGGGGAGTTTACATGGCACATACATGATATGGAGGAGCTTACAAGGCACATACATGATAGATGCATGGGGGAACTTACAAGGCACATACATGATAGATGCAGGGGGGAGCTTACAAGGCACATACATGATAGATGCAGAGAAGAGCTAACATGGTGCATGTATGAGTAACGGGGTACTAGTAACCTGGTAAATAGTTGATAGATGTGGGGGGATCTTAAATGCTGCAAACATGATAGATGGGAAGGGAGCTTACGTGGTGCATACATGATAAATACGGGGAAGAGCTTACATGGTGCATACATGATAAATACTGGGAGGAGCTTACATGGTGCTTACATGATAAATACGGGGAGGAGTTTACATGGGGCATACATGATAAATACTGGGAGGGGCTTACATGGTGCATACATGATAGATATGGGGAGGAGCTTACATGGTGCATACATGATAGATACGGGGAGGAGCCTACATGGTGCATACGTGAGTAATGGGGTACTAACATGATTTATTGAGGGGAAGTTTACATAGTGCATATATGATGCATATAGATGCAGGTAGGAGATAACATGGCAGTCACTTTGTATATATAACGGGGAGCTCTTACTATGGTGCTTATAGTAACAAAAATTGCTGCAAAGAAGCAGCAATAAAGATTGTGGTTATTTATTCACCCATGGTGCGATTTACATAATTACATAAATACTTAGAAAACATGTCAGATATAAACCTGCATAAAGTGTCAGAAGTTTCATACATAGATAATAGATCACCATAAATCCAATTTGATAGTTAGAAAAGTTATGTTGTTACATTGATGCGGCGCCTAAATGCTGAGAATTACAGGGAAATATGTGAGTAACACGAACGTCTTGAACATCTGGAATTGGTTAAAACCAAATATTTGCACGTCTTCAGTTCATTCACAAACTTCTGTGCCACGTCATAGGGTCACGTGATCTACATAATAAAGTTTGGCAGCAGAAGTTTTGCCTAGAAGTTGACAGATTTACGTCTGGTGCAGGAATGGGGTGAATCACGTTCTACAGATGGTGGGGGAGGTGATCGCTCACTGACTCATCTCCCATAGTGACTGCACATACAATGGATGAGTAGTCTGGTCTCTCACTCCTATTCATCTCCTCCATAGATATTGTGCCTGAAGAGGCGACGCGTCTCCATGTCTCACGGTCGTCCTCACTCCTTCAAAGAACTGAACAGAATGTTGCACTTTTATGTCTTCAAACAATTCTCAGAATTTCTCGGAAAACTGTGATCAGTGGAAATTATCGTCCTTGTCCGTCTTGTGTCTCGATGCCCCGTAAAGCTGTGATTTATACAGTGGCTATGAGCAACCACGGAAGCATGTGATGAAAATTATAAACTAAAGTTGTGGACCCTCTCCTCTGTCTGTTTTAAAGTTACTTCCCATATAGAAACTTAAAACATGTGTGTAGCTACCATAAAGTACCATAAAGATTAGAGTCAGATGATAAGGTTTTATGTATCTGTAGCCACCACTAGGGGGAGCTCATACAGATTTAAAGGAAATCTGTCAGCAGGTTGTATCCAGTCTTAGGTATTGTCCCTGAGGAGATGCGTAATCATACCTGTGACTATGTTGTTAGTAGCAGCAGGACTGTGATATATGCATTTATATTCCAGAATTGTAGCTTCTCCAAGTGCACTGGGGGTGTCCTCACACTGCTGTGCTCTGTGCTCTCTGCAGCCAATGTTAGGTATTGTAATCAGACCTTCTTGTATCTTGTTATTAGCAGTAGAACTGCACACTGGAGTTGTGTCCTCACACTGCTACACACTGTGCAATGTTACATTCCATCATCGGAGTGAGAGCAGTATGTTGGGATGGCGCATGCGCGACCTAACTCTGAATTCGGCTATGTACTTTGCTCGTATGTCAGTACGGGTGCTGGAGTTTTCGTCGGAGGGGATATAACTTACAGTGAATAACACAGGATGAATATTGGGGTTAGTTAATTGAGCCATAACAAGTTGGAAGCTCTATATATATATACAGTCGGTCCCCTACTTAAGAACACTCGACTTACATACGACCCCTAGTTACAGACGGACCTCTGGATATTGGTCATTTATTGTACTTTAGTCCTAGGCTACAATGATCAGCTATAACAGTGATCACAGGTGACTGTAATGAAGCTTTAGTGTTACTCCTGATTCTTATGACAACCCAACATTTTTAAAATCCAAATGTCACAGAGACCAAAAAAGTTCTGTCTGGGATTACAATGATAAAATATACAGTTCCGACTTACATACAAGTTCAGCTTAAGAACAAACCTACAGACCCTATCTTGTATGTAACCCGAGGACCGCCTGTATTGTAATTCTACATCTATGGAATTACTCCTGGTAATATAGGAATAAGAGTTAGTGGGTCTTCACCTTCTTCTTCCCGCTGCATGGAAGTGCATTATCTTGCGACACAATTTTGAAGTTAAATCTCGCGGTTTGTCCGAATCCATTGAATCGTCCTACGGCCCGGCCCCCCCCACTTGTGTTGCATGAAAGCCGACGCGATTGCGCCAAAATCCGATCGCATGCGCCAAAAACCCCTTTTAAATCCCTGTCCCAGCGGCGCAAAACGGAAATCGTCGGGATGTCCAACTAAAGTGCGGTCCGCGGGGCCCTTAGTAAATGAGCCCCTATATTCTTATTTTTTTATTTTTTAGTCTTGTTTTGCACTTGAAAAAGGGGTGTTATACCCTGAAACGCGTGGTGACGTTTTAAAACTAAAAACGTATATATTCACACTATTCAGGAAACCTCCTCTATCCCTGATGCTGATTTTGTGGGAAGCAATGACGTGTCCACATAAGGCTACATTCACACTACTGTATGGAGGATGTATATACGGCCGACGTATATACGGGCGATATACGTCCTCCATAGACAGCAATGGGCGCACGGCGCCCTACGGGAGCGGTACGGTGCAGCACACACTGAGCTCACCTCCTCTCCTCTCCCCGTGCACTGCCATTGCCCGCTATGGTACGGTACAGGCGGGCATCAGCAGTGTGAATGTAGCCTAAGGGATGTTGATGGGGACAAGGCGGCATGTCACATGGCAGTGATATCAATCACTCGTAGGCTGAGGGTGCAGGTATCCCAGCAGCACAAGGTATTTTAGAGATGAATAAGCTTGTGGGGGGCAGTGACCGCTCATGTAATGATGCTAGTCAGGAGAGTGAATGGGACAGGCAGCACAGAACGGAGATAAGCGGCGTAACATGTGCTTACAATGCGTCAGGTCTCGGTGACACGGTCAGGGAGATCTTGCGGCTGCTTCCTCTGTGTCTGTAGACTCACAGCTGGAGCGTGGCGTCTGCCAAGGACATAGAAGCGGATCCTGCGTAGGTTACACTCATTCATAGGCAAAACCCAAGAAGCTCCTGGTTAATAGTGAGCAGGGAGTGTGAGCGATGTCACCCGCATTCAGAGCACACTCCGCACATGGCTGCTAGCAGCTGCCCTATGATTCAACCCCCGGGTCCCTGGTAGCTGCTGGTTTAATGGCTCCATTCCTGGTCTAATAATTCAGTGTCCCAGTATCTGGATATTTCCCTTAGTGCTGACTCGGGGTTATTGCACCACTTCCCTGTGTCCCTCTCCCTGATGTTACATGCAGCTGGCAGTGGGTTATAGACTCACCCTGTCACCTTGGTTTGACTTTGGGCTATTCCTAAGGTTTTTATACCAGCAACCGCCCCGTTTTTAACCCTTTAACTCATCTACAGGGATCCTGACTCTGTTGCAGGGAGACCTCCAGGTCACTACCTCTTGAAGGAGTCCTGGTTTTAGGTGAAAGCCAGAAGATATTGGTGCGAGACAACTGGGGTCAAGCAAAACCATGGTCAGGGCAGGTCACAGTCCACAGTCAGATACTGTAAGCCTGTCCTTGACTCTAACCCACCCCTTCTCCTAATCCCCTTGGACTCTAATCCACCCATTTCCCTTAACAACTTTGACTGCCATCTTTTGCACCTTTTCTAGTTCAGCTATGTCCTCCTTGTCCATAATCTTACATAATACTTCATGTGGGGTCTGAACAGGGGTGCACCAGCCATGATGCGAGTTGAGCCTCTTGCCTCAGGCAGCACCACCTCCCCCGGGATGGGGGACAGCATCAGGGATTCAGCTGCTACAAAGCAGGACCTGACACAAATAATGTCTCTTCACACTTGATGTACGGCTTGGTGTGATACACTGCATGGAGAACCCACTTACTAAATTAATATCCTGATATAAACCTTCTGGATGGGGCAGGGGCGGCATCATTCCTTAGCTCGCCTAAGGCAGCAGAGATTTTAGGTTCACCTCTAGGCCTGACTACTGATTTGCACAATTCTATGTCCTTATCATGAGCCTCAATGGGGCACATTTACTTACCCGGTCCTGTCGCGATCCAGTGGCAGGTTCTCTGTGGGGGATTCGGGTCTTCCGACGATTCACTAAGGTAGTGTGCCCGATGTCCTCTAGGTGTCGCTGCTGCGCTGAAGTCCACCGGAGTTCACTACCCTATCCTGGGTGCAGGTAAGTGCATGTCAAGCGACACATTTTTTTTTTTTAAATACCGTGATTTTTCCGAATCCGTCGGGTTTTCCGATGGCCACGCCCCCCGATTTCTGTCGCGTGCATGCCAGCGCCGATGCGCCACAATCCGATCGCATGCGCCAAAAACCCGGGGCAATTCAGGGTAATATTCGGGAAACGTGTCAGAAAAATGCGATTCGGGCCCTTAGTAAATGACCCCCATGATCTCTCTCGACACTTGTACAGGACTTGCCTTGACAGCAGCCGCCTGACACTGGTCACTATAACTTAGTTGGACTCTTGTTATCCAGATCTCCCACTGATCACAGCCGATGGCTCGGGATCTTAGCACAAGGATTGAACAGTATTCACATTCATTCAGTGAAACGAGATCTGTTATGTTGTCAGGAATATGAGGTAATTCAATCTAGTGATTTCATTCACAGAAAGACGCTGCGGATGTATTATTGATGCCGCGCTCCCCGCAGGTGGCCGTCCATGTCATGGTTTATGAAGGAAGGAGGCAAAACCCTCCATGAGTGAAATTGTCAGCTTTTTATTGCATCAGGCTTAGTCATTACTAATTAAAACCTCATAGGATATTACTGACGCCGAGACATGAAGATGCTGCAGATGTTCTGCCCATAAACATGAGACAATATGGGGGGATGTGGGTGATATGGGAATATATGGACATGGGGTAACATGGGGTAATATGGAGGTGGACTGCCCCCTGGATACATTGTATATTGTAGTAATTCGGGGACGTTACCTTTGTCCTGTGCGATGTAATGTAATATATATTGATCACCTGGGTCACTGGTTCACACCAGCGAAGGATCAGCAGCAGCAACGTCAATATCAGATCTTTAGTGAGATGTTTGGATGTTATTACTGAAAAGAACCAGACTGGAGGCTGCAGAGGAGTAAATGAATAATCCTCCGCAATAATCACATACTAATAGAATATTATTCCATGTGGGGTGTGATACAGACACATCAGATTACAGGCAGTACAGTCATATGCATAAGGCCTCCACCCAGGGCCGGATTAAGGGTGGTGGGGGCCCCTGGGCGCAAACTGGCGGGGGCCCTTCTAACTGGTGGGGGCCCTTCTGAGTCGCTGACTGTCGGAAACTGGTGGGGGCCCTTAAAAAGTGAAAGTGGTGGGGGCCCCGGGGCTCGAGCCCCAGGAGCCCCTGCTTTAATCCGGCCCTGCCTCCACCCCAAAGGGGCTCCCAGGAGGAAGCCCTAAAAACTCTCTATGCTCCCACCTGGTGGTCAGCAGAGGTGCAACAAATTCACATTATACACATTAAACAACTATTATTATTATTATTACACTGGATATTTTGAAGATTTAAACAATTATTTGACATTAGTAGAATTGTTAATACTTAAAGGGGTTGTACTGGATTACCCCATCACCCCATGCTTGTCCATGGATTGTGTCTGGTATTTCTCTTCCATTGAGGTAAATGGGGCTGAGCTGTAATACCACACATAACCTGTGGTCAGTGGCGGCGCTGTTTATGAACTAGCGCTGCATTGTCTATGGTCTTGTTCCGTGTTGTACACAATCACATTGGACTGTTCTCTGTACACAGTTTATCTCTAAGTTTGGTCGTCTCTGTACAGAACATTCACAGAGAGCATTCTCCATTACCAACCCCATATAAGATACATTATATCAGTGAAAACGGCTTTCGGTTGATGCATCTACCAAATTATTCCAGAATTAAATTGCTCTGAATATTTTACATAATTTACAGTTTTCAGCATTGCCAAGTCACCCCCACCCCTGCATAGACACCAGATCAGCCAAAATACTCTGCCTGCACTTTACTCTGCGCACAATGTTATTCTGAGTTTGTCACCTCTCACCTGTCTCCATTACACTCATCTCCTTAAATACTCTGCGCTGCATAGACCCTGTTTATTTAACTATAGAATTGCTTGTCACCTATTACTGCCTTGTCATTTTCAGTCTTGTCATCACTAACATCATCACAAGACACAGGTCACCGCCGAGCAACAAGACCATTATTGCACATTAGAGCTCCAGGATATGGAGACGGAGTGGAGACAATGACAATCTCTTGCTATCTTTTACATAGTTTGATAACAAAATTAGTCTGCCATCATCTGCCACTAGGGGGAGCTCACAGGTGTATACAGTTGCATAACCATTGTATTGCCCCCACAACACGTGTGTTTTATATATCAGACACCGGCCGCTACTAGTGGCCGATTTCAATTCCTAAATTGAGCTCATCTTGGCCCCATAACAACCCACTAAATGAAAATCTTTCACATTTCTATACAAAATGTAAACTAATCAGGTAGAACCAAGCAACAAAACACCTGGTCTGTCACAGTGACAGCTCATCCCACGAATAAATTACAGAATTCTGAACACCAAAGTATTTAAAAGACACCTAACTGTCTGCAATGCGGGGCCTGAGAACAGACTAAGGCACAGGCAGTGAGCCCTGAGACTTATCCCCTTCCCAGCAGTCACTACCTATTTGGCCAACTTACCCTAAATGGTAATGGACAACTTGGAGATATTCCCTTCTTACGCCTAAGTGCAAAACACGGAATTGGAGATAAGTCAAAACAAATACAGAAGAGAGGTCAGCAGAGCCGGGTCACAACAAAGAGGGCAGTGCCGAAGGGTAGTCTGAATATAGGCAGGAGGTCAAGGCTCCAGAATACTAAACACAGAAATACAAGGAGGTAACCACAAACTACAACCTAGCAAGCACTGAACTAAATGTGAGCAGATGATTTATGTGAGTCCCGACCCCAGGAACGATTGGAGCAGAGCTCTGCAATAGCGGATTAAGACTGCCATGGGCCCTGGGCTGTATAAATAGCCCCTACAAGTCTGGAATCACTTCCTACATCTGGTACTAGAATCAGCTTCTTGGGAAATGGAGGATGAGGCCCCTCTGCTGCTTTCAATCTGAGGTTTCAGGACCTCTAGAGGACCTTGAAAGGTCTTTGTGTACATGTGTATTGAGAACAGGAACAGCTGTTTGAGGATTTCATGGGTAAAAGGTCCTTCTGAGTATAAAATTTGGTGGGTGGTTTGGGTGGCCATGGGCCCCCTAGAAGGCTTGGGCCGGGGCTACCGCCCAAATCTCCTATATTATAATCCACTACTGGAGATATGTCAGTCACAGCAGGTAAAACAGAGAAGAGTTGCAGAGTGATGGGTTTGGTGCAAATCAATCATACAGCCATCAATTATAAACCACTGTTCACACTAAGAATGTCAGATAACAACATAATGAAGCTATCAGCGCATCCTCAGCGATACCCCACGGACAGTGGATGATACCTAGATGCACAGATGTCACACTGTCACCAGGTTTTACCCCATTAATCTAGCAGCACCCTTAGATAGGATATGAAATGTCCTTCCTAGAATTCTCGTTTATATATGAAATCTTACCCTTTTACTTATAAAAAGTCATGTGACAAGAGCAGAAAAGAGTCACATTTGCCTGATAAGAAACAAGTTTAAAGGCTTCAGGGGGAATCGCCCTTCAAACAACCCAATCTTTGGTTCTATGGAATAGTTCTATAAAATGCTTCTGGTGTCATATTAAAGATAAGAATCTCATCTTTCAGATCACATCAGGCTTACGCTTCTGTGATCTACAGAGTTAGAGATATAAACATAAAGATGGTTAAAAAAGGCAGGAATTAGATTTTGATCTGCAGTTTGCATTTCCCACTATGTCCCCCCGGGGCCAGGGCTCGGACCACTCTAAGCAGAACCCCAGAAAGTTGGACTTTGTGCAGTGAGAACTTGTCTGAGACGCATGGACAATAGCTGCACTGTGCACTTTACACTACAATAAGATGGAAATCAGTCATTGTATGTGACTGTGTATGAGCAGTGGACGCCGGGCATCACTTCTGAAGTCCTATTTACCTCGTTCTATTTTGCCTGCGCCCCATTTAGACCAATTAGAGACAAACATTGATGCTTGTCGCAGAATGAAGAGACTTGAGAGGCTCGTGGAGGCTTCCATCACCACAGAGGACACTGAGATAATGGACCACAGACGAAGGAACAAAGCAAGAAAAAAGCCTCACCGACAATTATGCACTTGAGATCCTAATTGTTGGGAGAGCAGAGCGGAGCGACGTCGGCCATTATGCTGAATGCTTCCCTCACTAATGAATAATGTCCTGGTCCAAACCCACTAAATCCGCCATTACCAACCATCAAAGCAATGGACACTTGAAGGTAAATCGCTGACTTCTAGTATGTTATGGCTTCATCTAGAGCGGAGCCGGGTAAGTGGCCGTGCTGGGATTTATTATAAAAGACTACAAGTCCCTGTGTGACCTGTCCCTGTGCCCCCCAGACCCCTCCTAACCTCATAGCATAGACAATGCATACAAGGTGCAACAATGTATCAACTTTGTTGCAATCTGTATTGAAGGTGCCTGTAAAACTTTGTGCTAAGACTAAAATGTTTATTTTTTGACGTCAACAAACCGGAGCAAATCAGTTCAACATTTCCTAAAGTTCTCCAATTATTTCACTGAACGGGAAGATTGATATAAAATGAATCTCTGTCTTATACATAAAAACATAATTACTCATCTATGGTGACATCAGCGCAAATAAGCACAACCTATAAATAGCTACACTCACTATTCTCCTATTCATCATGAGCGGGTACTTATATGCTCACTCAAATACAGATTTTTAAAGGGGTTGTCCAGAGATTGAAAAACATGACTGCTTTCTTCCAAAAACAGCGCCCCACCTGATCATGGATAGGGAGGGTACAGCCACTAAGTTTCCATTCATGTATATATATATAGATGAGCTGAGCTCCAATACCAGCACAAACCATGGTTTGAAACAAAAGCAGCCATGTTTTTAAACCTCTGGACAACCCCTTTAACAATAAGCAGAAGCTTATATATGCACTGACTTACAATTTTGATATCATGACAACCGAGCAAAGCCTAGAATCAATACATTTGATATTGTGACATTATCATGGTGCAGCCTACAGATATGTGACTAGTCTTGTGACATAATGACAATGGAATACTTACAACATTGGGACTTATTTACTTACACGGTCCCACAGAGTTCAGGAAAGTGCATTGTCCAATGATAATGCACCCTGTCACGTTTCACTAAGATCCTGTACCCGATATCTTGTATGTGTCGCTTCCCCGCTCAGGTCCCTGGAGTTCGCCTTCTTCTTCCTGGTGCATGTAAGTGCATTGTCCGTGTATAATGCGCTGTGCGGGGAGTCACTAAGATCGTGCACCCCAATATCCTGCATGTGTCGCTTCCCCGCTCAGGTCCCTGGAGTTCTCCTTCTTCTTCCTGGTGCATGTAAGTGCATTGTCCGTGTATAATGCGCTGTGCGGGCAGTCACTAAGATTGTGCACCCGATATCCTGCATGTGTCGCTTCCCCGCTCAGGTCCCCGGAGTTCACCTTCTTCTTCTTGGTGCATGTAAGTGCATTGTCCGTGTATAATGCGCTGTGTGGGGAGTCACTAAGATCGTGCGCCCGATATCCTGCATGTGTCGCTTCCCCGCTCAGGTCCCGGGGTTCACCTTCTTCTTCCTGGTGCATGTAAGTGCATTGTCCGTGTATAATGCGCTGTACGGGGAGTTACTAAGATCGTGTGCCCGATATCCTGCATGTGTCGCTTCCCCGCTCAGATCCCCGGAGTTCACCATCTTCTTCCTGGTGCATGTAAGTGCATTGTCCGTGTATAATGCGCTGTGCGGGGAGTCACTAAGATCCTGCATCCGATATCCTGCATGTGTCGCTTCCCCGCTCAGATCCCCGGAGTTCACCATCTTCTTCCTGGTGCATGTAAGTGCATTGTCCGTGTATAATGCGCTGTGCGGGGAGTCACTAAGATCGTGCGCCCGATATCCTGCATGTGTCGCTTCCCCGCTCAGGTCCCCGGAGTTCACCTTCTTCTTCCTGGTGCATGTAATTGCATTGTCTTGCGGCACAATTTGAATGTCAATCCCAGCGCAAACCCCTGTTAAATACCTGTCACAGCCGTGCAATCCCCAAAAATGTTGGAAAATCCGACGAAAGTGCGGCCACAGACCCTTAGTAAATAAGCCCCATTATGTCATATTCACACTATTGTGAGATCATAGCGATAATCATCAGCCTATACATACATGACATCATGACAATAGAGCACAGTCCATAACAAATACACCCATTATTGTAACAATAGGACAGCCTATAGATACAGGATGGGCTCCTTTGTGACATAATAGCAATGGGACGTACAAGAGCAGAGTATAATGACTTCACGGCAGTGAAAAACCTATAAAATTATATCACACTATTATCATAACCATACAGCCTATAACTACACACATGACATCATCACACTGCTGTGACATCATGAGAACACACTGATGCCTACAGTACAATACTACTAATAACATAAACCTATAAATACACTCTATGTATAATAAACAGACTACAGCCTATACAGAGTCTATATACACATCGGGGGTTATTTATCATTGGACACTTCTGCGTCTATTTTTGGACTGTGTGACAATGTATAACACCCAGAACATAATTTTCCCATTCACAATCCAATATGACATCACAAAACTGGAAAACATGAACCTATAAATACCCTGCACCACTGTCACATATGAATAACAGGCGACAGCTTACGCTTATATACAAAGACGCTTCTGTGATAAATATAGTGAATAAGCTGAATTCTAACATTAGAACATCAGACTAAAGCCCATAGATACACAAAGACATGATTATGACATCATAACCATACTGCCATGACTATGACATCATCGCACTGCGGTGACATCATGAGCCCACACTGAAGGCTACTGTGTATTAACAAGGCTAATTGTTACAATTCCTTCTACTTCATCCTCGAAATACAACCAAATATACAAGGACATTAACAAGGTTCTGCCAAAATACACAAGAACATGCAAAATCCTATAGACACATAGGGGCAAATTTACTTACCCGGCCCATTCGCGATCCAGCGGCGCGTTCTCTGCTCTGGATTCGGGTCCGGCCGGGATTTATGAAGGTAGTTCTTCCTCCGTCCACCAGGTGGCGCTGTTGCGCTGAAAGTCATCTCATCACGCCGGAATGCACCACCTCGGACCAGGTGAAGGTAAGCGCTCCCCAAGCGACACTTTTTCTGTTTTTAAATGCGGCGGTTTTTCCGAATACGTCGGGTTTTCGTTCGGCCACGCCCCCCGATTTCCGTCGCGCGCATGCCGGCGCCGAAGCGCCACAATCTGATCGCGTGCGCCACAATCCCGGGGCAATTCAGGTACAATCGGCACAAATCGGAAATATTCGGGTAACACGTCGGGAAAACGCGAATCGGGCCCTTAGTAAATGACCCCCATAGGGTCGCGGATCGCACTTAAGTCGAACTTTGCACCATTTTCGGGATTTGCACTGCTTTGACAGGTATTTAACAGGAGTTTACGCTTGGATTCTGTCGCACTCGATCGTATTGTGGGGCAGCTGCGCTGCTTCAATGTGTCAGAAACTGGGGGAGGTCGTCGGACGATCTGACTAATTCAGACTGAGTGCGGGATTTAAGATTCAAATTGTGCCGCAAGACCAAGCACTTACATGCACCAGGAAGAAGAAGGTGAACTCCGGGGACCTGAGCGGGGAAGCCACACATGCAGGATATCGGGTGCAGGATCTTAGTGACTCCCCACACAGCGCATTATACACTGACAATGCACTTACATGCACCAGGAAGAAGAAGGTGAACTCCAGGGACCTGAGCGGGGAAGTGACACATGCAGGATATCGGGCGCAGGATCTTAGTGACTCCCCGCACAGCGCATTATACACGGACAATGCACTTACATGCACCAGGAAGAAGAAGGTGAACTCTGGGGACCTGAGCAGGGAAGCGACACATGCAGGATATCGGACGCACGGTCTTAGTGACTCCCCGCACAGCGCAATATACACGCACAATGCACTTACATGCACCAGGAAGAAGGTGAACTCCGGGGACCTGAGCGGGGAAGTGACACATGCAGGATATCGGGCACATGATCTTAGTGACTCCCCGCACAGCGCATTATACACGGACAATGCACTTACATGCACCAGGAAGAAGAAGGTGAACTCCGGGGACCTGAGCGGGGAAGCAACACATGCAGGATATCGGGCGCAGGATCTTAGTGACTCCCTGCACAGCACATTATACACGGACAATGCTCTTACATGCACCAGGAAGAAGAAGGCGAACTCCAGGGACCTGAGCGGGGAAGTGACACATGCAGGATATCGGGCACAGGATCTTCGTGACTCCCCGCACAGCGCATTATACACGGACACTGCACTTACATGCACCAGGAAGAAGAAGGTGAACTCCGGGGACCTGAGCGGGGAAGCCATACATGCAGGATATCGGGCGCAGGATCTTAGTGACTCCCCGCACAGCGCATTATACACGGACAATGCACTTACATGCACCAGGAAGAAGAAGGTGAACTCCAGGGACCTGAGCGGGGAAGCGACACATGCAGGATATCGGGCACAGGATCTTAGTGACTCCCTGCACAGCACATTATACACGGACAATGCACTTACATGCACCAGGAAGAAGAAGGTGAACTCCGGGGACCTGAGCGGGGAAGCGACACATGCAGGATATCTGGCGCAGGATCTTAGTGACTCCCCGCACAGCGCATTATACACGGACAATGCACTTACATGCACCAGGAAGAAGAAGGTGAACTCCAGGGACCTGAGCGGGGACGCGACACATGCAGGATATCGGGCGCAGGATCTTAGTGACTCCCCGCACAGCGCATTATACACGGACAATGCACTTACATGCACCAGGAAGAAGAAGGTGAACTCCGGGGACCTGAGCGGGGACTCGACACATGCAGGATATCGGGGCAGGGTCTTAGTGACTCCCCGCACAGCGCATTATACACGGATAATGCACTTACATGCACCAGGAAGAAGAAGGTGAACTCCGGGGACCTGAGCGGGGAAGCGACACATGCAGGATATCGGGCGCAGGATCTTAGTGACTCCCCGCACAGCGCATTATACACGGACAATGCACTTACATGCACCAGGAAGAAGAAGGTGAACTCCAGGGACCTGAGCGGGGAAGCAACACATGCAGGATATCGAGCGCAGGATCTTAGTGACTCCCCGCACAGCGCATTATACACGGACAATGCACTTACATGCACCAGGAAGAAGAAGGTGAACTCCGGGGACCTGAGAGGGGAAGTGACACATGCAGGATATCGGGCGCACAATCTTAGTGACTCCCCGCACAGCGCATTATACACGGACAATGCACTTACATGCACCAGGAAGAAGAAGGTGAACTCCGGGGACCTGAGCGGGGAAGCGACACATGCAGGATATCTGGCGCAGGATCTTAGTGACTCCCCGCACAGCGCATTATACACGGACAATGCACTTACATGCACCAGGAAGAAGGTGAACTCCGGGGAGCTGAGCGGGGAAGCGACACATGCAGGATATCGGGCGCAGGATCTTAGTGACTCCCTGCACAGCGCATTATACACGGACAATGCACTTACCTGCACCAGGAAGAAGAAGGTGAACTCCGGGGACCTGAGCGGGGAAGCGACACATGCAGGATATCGGGGGCACGATCTTAGTGACTCCCTGCACAGCGCATTATACATGGACAATGCACTTACATGCACCAGGAAGAAGAAGGTGAACTCCAGGGACCTGAGCGGGGAAGCGACACATGCAGGATATGGGGGCACGATCTTAGTGACTCCCTGCACAGCGCATTATACATGGACAATGCACTTACATGCACCAGGAAGAAGAAGGTGAACTCCAGGGACCTGAGCGGGGAAGCGACACATGCAGGATATGGGGGCAGGATCTTAGTGAATCGTGGCACAGGGCATTATTCACTGAATATTTCGTGAACTCCAGCGGACGGGTAAGTAAATGTGCCCCATACAGTACACACGTCTCCTAGCATAAAGGACGACGGCCGAGCATGTGCCATGTGTAATACTGCAGGTAGATAAGGCACCTGGGTCCATGGGGGACTCGCTATAGCTACACCCCAAACTATGCAACTAAATATCTGAAATGATTCATTCTGGAGTGTCAGGAATGTAACCTGGTAATTACATACATTTAACCCTTCATTTACATAACATATTATGTTTACCTTGTATCTAAATGCCAACGAGCTCCGTCCAATTATTACTCATGTTGTCACACAAACACCCGGCCGCGGTGGAAACTCGTTAGGAGATATAGGTTGCGTTTAATTGCATAGCCCTGACCTGCAGAGATAAGCTCCAATGTTATTAGTGCACTGCGTTAATTGGAGTCATTTCCAATATGGCAGAGAATTATGTGGTGGAATTTATTACAATTATCAACGCCTATGGATACAGCGCCGTACATCATCTCCTCATTAATACACAGGATAAATACACTAGAGATATCATGGATTCCGTGCTGCTCCTCATATACTGAAAGGTTTAGGACAGAAGAAGAGGGAAGGGGGACACTTATATACACATATACCGTATACACATATATATACATATATATACATATATACACATAGATACCTTCATTATATCCCTGCCGTCAAGATGCCACCTGATCCTGGTGTCTTTTTCAGGTCTGTATTTGTAGCCGAGTTTCTCCGGTGTTGTCCTCTCTCCATTTCTCAGTCGTCCGCAGTGATCCAAGCAATGGTTTTCCCTCCCATGTTCTCGCTTCTTTTACTACTCGTCTATTCCCGGTTTTCTGCTATAAATCCCTTCCTGTTCCTGGATGTAGCAGCCTGGGAGATGGGGTACAGTTATTAGTGTGTTTCTGGGAGGGCCCGTCCCATTCCTGTAGACGCTCCGAGCTACGTCATTCCTAGTCTGACTGTCCCAAGTAGTTATTCCTGGTATTTGTAATACTACCTGACTCCAGGCTAAACTAGACTGAGCTCCTGGCTTGACTCTTAGTTACTATATTGGGTTTGTGAAATGCTTTCTTGTTTTTCTCCTGCTGTGATCTCGCTCTAGTTCTGTTCTTGACTCTATGTTACAGTCCTTCTAATGTGACCACTATCCAGTCCTTCTCCTATGAGTTGCTCTCGTCTCTATATTACAGTGCTTTTCTTGAGACAACACTCCAGTCCTGCTTCCATGACTACACTCTAGTTCTGACCCTATATCCACACTTCACTCCATCTCATGTGACCACACTCCAGGCCTTCTCCAGTGATCATGCTCCCATTCTGCTCTTGTATCCACACTTCAGTCCTTCTCATGTGACTGTGCTCCAGTCCTGCTCCTGTGACCACGCTTCAGTCCTGCTCCTGTGACCATGCTCCAGTCCTGTTCCTGTAACCACGTTCCAGTCCTGCTCCAGTACCCACGCTCCAGTCCTGCTCCAGTACCCATGCTCCAGTACTGCTCCTGTAACCACCGTCCAGTTCTGCTCCTGTAGCCACAGTCCAGTCCTGCTCCAGTGATTACGCCTCACTCCTGCTCCTGTGACTACATTCCAGTCCTGTTCCTGTAACCATGTCCCAGTTCTGCTCCAGTCCTGCTTCTGTGACCACTCTCCAGTCCTGCTCCTGTGACTACATTCCAGTCCTGTTCCTGTAACCATGTCCCAGTTCTGCTCCAGTCCTGCTTCTGTGACCACTCTCCAGTCCTGCTCCTGTGACCACTCTCCAGTCCTGCTTCTGTGACCACTCTCCAGTCCTGCTCCTGTAACCACTCTCCAGTCCTGCTCCTGTAACCACTCTCCAGTCCTGCTCCTGTGATCACTCTCCAGTCCTGCATCTGTAACCACTCTCCAGTCCTGCTCCTGTGACCACGCTCCAGTCCTGCTCCTGTGACCACGCTCCAGTCCTGCTCCTGTGACCACTCTCCAGTCCTGCATCTGAAACCACTCTCCAGTCCTGCTCCTGTGACCACTCTCCAGTCCTGCTCCTGTGACCACTCTCCAGTCCTGCTTCTGTGACCACTCTCCAGTCCTGCTCCTGTGACCCCATTTTAATCCTGCTTATGTAACCTCCATACTGTCCACCCTGCAACCATCTTTTCCTCTATTCCTGGTGGCCTTGATCCTGGTTCCTGATCCTGGTTAGTTCTTACTTTACATGTTCCTGATTTAAACCTGGGGACCCACCTGCAGCAAAGTCTGTATCCCAGTACATAGGTTAAAAGGTGACAACCAGGGGATTTCTTACACTCTACATCCAAGTCTAACATGTGCAAAACTGGTTGTGGCCATAAGGATCCCCTTTCATGTCAAGAAACTTTACTACTTGTTGAAATATAATCCCTTCATTGATGGTTGTATCTTCTGTCTGCGAGAAGGTTGTCATCTGATCACCAGACTTGTTCTCCTCTATCTGTAGTTGTGAAATATTGCAGGGCTTCTAGACAAGGGTTTGGAGCCCCCATAAGGTAAGGGAAAGTCATGTAACCCATGTGCCAAATCACCAGCAAAGGTTTAATATTCTACAGTCTATAAATCCTAGGTTGGAAATTATGCCCCTGTAGATGTCACCTCTGCAATAAGTCACATAAGACGAGTTTGCACATAGATGTCTGGTCTCGCTTGCTGAGCCTTTTGGGTTTTACTGTCAGTGACTGTCACAACAATATGACGAGCCGCTCTCCGTCCGCAGCCATTTCATTGTGGTTTCACAGAAGAATGGATTTCATCTTGTAGTGTAGATAAAACATTGCATGAAAGCCTCACAACAGCCTCTCCACATAGAGGATCTGCGGGAAACATCCAAGGGGTGACTTAGTTAAGAGGAAAAGTAACGCGTCTTTGAAAGCCCTTAACAGCCTGAGGCTCATCTACTTTGTTTGCTTGTTGAGGAGTCATTTATAGTGTGATGTACTGTATATATACATATATACACCATATATACTGCCATGCAATAGCTGTATGCGTGTATGAGTAGTGACATACAGTATCTGTACAAATACTTCCATATAAAGATTATTAATACCCCGCAGATACGACTATTGTCAATACTTTCCTATATAAATAATACTATAAACGTGATTATATAATTCTTAAAGAGCCTTTATAAACAGCACCGAAAACAAGCAAAAGAAGAGCGGCCTGATCAAGAATTGTATCAAAATAATGAACTTTATCAGAAATACATGAATAAAAACAAATGTATAAAAGAATATATCCCAGGTGAGACAATAGCTACAAACAAGTAGCAAACCTCAATAATCATCAGTAGTATAAATATGTATCACTAGAAGTACAAATAGTACAAATAGTATATAATAATGCAGGACCCTCATGGAAGATACAAAGTGAGTAAATATAGCAGCCTTCATGTCAGATTATATGTATCCGCAAACAAAGCTGCAGATGAAGACAATCCAAACCAATAGCTAGAAATATTTCATTCCTATAACAAAGCTAAAAAGGGCAACATACTTTTTATGGCGGACCTCCCCGACGCACGTTTCAGCTGCAGATGGACATTTTCAAGGGGTCAAACTCTGTTGCAGTCTGTACTGGGTGCAGTGTCCTGTGGAGTGTGCAGGGGGCGCCAGTGATGATTATCCCTTCCCTCCCCGCCTTCATGACTCTGGCGCCCCCTGTACTGCTCGGGAAGAGTCACCATTTGTTCAAGCTGCAGAATTGTGGCGCACACTAGTAATAAATGTGTCTCAAACGCGGACTAAGCAGAAACAGACCCTTTAGGTGCAGAATTTTCTGTCCTGTTGGACACAGATCATCCGTGACACAAAACTGGGGCAGACACTTTATAAATACACGTACAAGAAGTTACCACGTTCTTTCAGGTTAGACAGAAAACTATGGCAAACACTTTAATACATGTGGCCCATTTATTGCAGTGGGTCCACTCCTTTAAGGTGGATTTTTTTTACATTGGATTTCCAGAATGGAACCAACAATATCTTCATGAAATATTCACCTTGCACCGTGTGAGAAGAGCAGATGATGGAGACGCCACGCTGGTCTTACTCCTGTAATCACCGTATCACAGCGGGAGGGTAGCGGAGTACAATGGGGTCTACATAGGAGTCCACCACTGCAGTCTCTCTGGTATCATCAGGTACCAGTAGATATTCCTGCAATTTAATCCTACGTATAATGCTCAGAATCGCGGCTTTACTGATGTTTTCTTTTTCTTCACGTGTTATACTCTAGTCACATCCAAAGCTGCTTTCAAATTAATGTTTTTAGAAGTCAGGGTTGGAAACTTTGCATTTTCCTGCAACCTCTACCTGGGTCATGTCTAATCAGAGCAGATGCTACACCATGGCTGGACCTATCAGACCCGGCTTCTCCCAACCACATGATTTACTCCCCAAGCTGCCGCACGTCGTCTGTAGTCATTGATTCTGTGACAACTGTGACTACTCCAGCTCTTACATCCTTCCACAATACCCTGACTAAGGCCTCATTCACATGGCCGTCTGGGGGGATGTGTATGCAGCCGTATATACGTCCCCATAGACGGCAATGGCGGCCCGGCGGCGGTTGTGGCACCGATCCGCACTGTACACGGGGGCAAGATAGAGCATGCTCAATCATTCCCCGTGTCTGCGGCCGTGCGTCGCTTTTTTCTACGGAGGGGGGAGGTGTGACCTCCTCTCCAGCAGAGCGGGCATTCGGCTGTATGAATGTACCCTAAGAAGAATATGACAAATCAGTGTCAGGGACTTCTGGAGGACTTCATGTAATTTCATGGACTTCCAGTCTTGGTCTTGAATCACAATCTGGATACAGAATTTGTATCATTTCCTTACTATTGGTCGGAATGTGCAGGGTATCAGCGTGCTCTCTTCTCTCATGCTGTGCCTTATATCTAGGTGAGCGGGCAGGATCAGGAGTTTGCTTTTAGAACTTAAAAGGAACCTGTCAGCAGGTGATGATATAGACAGCAGTCAGTGTTATGTATTGTCCCTGGAGATCCGTGTAATCAGGCCTTTGTGTATGTTGTTAGTAGCAGCAGGACTGGGAAGTATTACAGGATTGTAGCTTTTCCAAGTGCTTTGGGGCCTGTCTTCACACTGCTGTGCTCTGTGCTCTCTGAAGCCAGTGTTAGGTATTGTCCCTGGAGACATTTGTAATCTGGCTTTCTTTATGTTGTTAGTAGCAGCAGAACTGTGAAATATGGATTTATATTCCAGTATTGTCACTTCTCCAGGTGAACTGCACATGTATCCTCACACTGCTTTGCTCTGAACTCTCTGCAGCCAGTGTTAGGTATTATCCCTGGAGATCTGTATAATCCGACCTTTGTGTATGCTGTTAGTAGCAGCAGGACTGTGAAATGTGGACTTAGCTACTGTAGCTATTTTAAGTGCATTGGGCATGTCCTCACACTGTCGTGCTCTCAGTTCCCTGCATTGAGCAGCTCCACAATATTTTATGCTATAGAAGGATTCCGGTTGCAGTAGTTACACAGTAGGAAGGGCCTGTGGAGCAGTTTAGTGGAGAGCACAGCAGTGTGAGGACACAACTATAGCTCATCCTGCGTATAACAAGCCCGGCTTGGAATTGTATTGTCACTTCAGGCAGTCCATGGACAGGAATTAAATGTCCCTTTTTTACTTTATAGTTGGTAATTATAACCCAGCAGATATTCTCCATCCAGTTTACAGGGTATTAATGTATTGCTAGAACTCCCCTCTAATTCCCAGATCCTTGTAGGATGCCCATACATGTGGTCATAGCACGGCACACTACGGAGTACTGCACAAAAATAATTCTGCTGGACTCAAACTACAATGGGGCACATTTACTAAGGGTCTGTCGGATGCATTTCTGTCGGATTTGCGATTTGCCCTGAATCACACAGGGGTTTTTGGTGCAGGCGATTGGATGCCGGCTTTCATGCGGCACAAATTGGAGAGCGTTGCTGCCAGATGATCCAACTGATTCGGACAAACCACGGAATTTAACTTTTAAAATTGTGTCTCAAGCTCAGCACTCACATGCACCAGGAAGAAGAAGGTGAACTCCAGGGACCTGAGCGGGGAAGCGACACATGCTGGATATCGGGCGCAGGATCTTAGTGACTCCCCGCACAGCGCATTATACACGGACAATGCACTTACATGCACCAGGAAGAAGAAGGTGAACTCCAGGGACCTGAGCGGGGAAGCGACACATGCTGGATATCGGGCGCAGGATCTTAGTGACTCCCCGCACAGCGCATTATACACGGACAATGCACTTACATGCACCAGGAAGAAGAAGGTGAACTCCAGGGACCTGAGCGGGGAAGCGACACATGCAGGATATTGGACGCACGATCTTAGTGACTCCCCGCACAGCGCATTATACACGGACAATGCACTTACATGCACCAGGAAGAAGAAGGTGAACTCCAGGGACCTGAGCGGGGAAGCGACACATGCAGGAAATTGGATGCACGATCCTAGTGAATCGCGGCAGCTCCAAATCCTCGTCAGACATTCCGGATCAGCGGGGTCAACGGGACGGGTGAGTAAATGTGCCCCATTGTCTTATATCTACTGGTACTAGTCACTTTATATCAGGAGGAGACACCATATTAGCACCCACTGCACCCCGACAAGTTACACCCCTGTATTGTCCAAACAGAAAATATGGTTAAAATTTTCACCTTTGTAACATTATATCATATAACATTATCTGGATGTATAGTGCAGGTATTTGCCTGTAGTATCCAATCAGATTGCAGCTTTCATTCTTTCCCAATACCATGGGGAAATAAAAGCATCATGGTTGCTAAGGACAACCACGTCACATTCCACCCAGGCAGTTCTGATCAATCTCCTCTAATGTGTTTGTTGACTGTAGAAATCTGCAGCCGGAATATTTAGGGATGTGAGAAAGGGAACAGAGCGGCGTCTTCTCTCCTTAATTACCCATGAGATATCAGGGAGATGGATATCATACGCCAGGCTCGTTTGTGATGTGTGCAGTGTCTGGTAACGAGCTATGGGGGGGGGGGGGGTGAAAATTGGCCGTTCCCTGTATAAATAATGGTCAGAACAGGCAGAACGCCTCAGGTATTATCTCAGTCCGCATTCATCGATACATTCCATTCAAATGTTACATTTTAAACACTTTCTTTTACATATTTTATATGGATTGGGAAATGAATGTTTTAAGTACAGTATTAAGTATCAAACAGGTCGCCAATAGTAAATCTATTTCTAAGGTGCTATCAACATGAAATTCTCACCAGATGCCAGTAACAGCCCATCCAATCCCCACTGGCAAAGAAATCAAACCATAGATTTAGGTTATTTATAGTAATGAAACAGAAAGAAGTATGGAGCACATGAAGAAGCAGAGGTGCAAAAAGCCATTGACAGTCATGACACCCGCTGAAATGTATCAATAATAAGAAGGCAACACAACCATACAAATAATATCAGCTGATTCTCATTACCAAGACACAGCTCATGATGGGCAACTCCAGTGACTTATCTCAGGACCTCCACAACCTTATTGTTAAGGTCCCTTTGGGATTATGGGAAATATGCAAATAATCTTTCCAGGATGGAACAAGGAAAACCACGCCTCTTTTTCTACCTTACAAGGCAGCCCCCCTTACCATTATAGAGATGGTTTTGGCGGTAGCCTGAGGTCTAGGGCTTCTCGGTGGCCCATGACTACCCAAACCACCTACTGAATTTTATACTGAGAAGGACCTTCACCTATGAAATCCTCATGCGTCCTTTCCTGCTCTTAAGGGTGCGGTCACACGTGGCATTTTGAACCTGTTTTTGACCCGTTTTTAAGCAGTCCGCATGCGTTTTTTGAAACCTCATCTGTTTTTGACCATTTTTCCCAATTATCTTAATTAAAACCAGTCAAAAACTGATGCGTTTTTTTAACGGACTGCTTAAAAACGGGCCAAAAACAGGTTCAAAACGTCACGTGTGACCGCAGCCTTGGACATAAGAGCCATTTCAGGACCTTTGAAGATCCTTTCAAAGGTCCTGAAACTGCAGATTGAAAGCAGCAGAAGGACCTTATCCTCCATCCCCAAGAAGCTGATTCTAGTGTCATAAGGAACGGATTCCAGACTTGTAGGGGCCATAATATTCATACAGCCCAGGACCCATGGTGGTCTTATACACCCCTGAATGTTCTCACCCTCCATGGCCTGTATGTGCCCTCACTCACCTTGCAAGACTCCAGCTTCAAGACAGGACTGTGAGAGACTTGGAGAATACAGATATAGAGACATAACCAGGGCCGGTGCCAGCATCGGGTATAGTGCTGGGGCCCAGAGCTGCTGGGGGGGGGCCCACATAAGGCTGAACATAAGGAATTCATAGGGGGTGAGGGGGGCTTTATATAAAATAACCATGAGGGGGCTGTTTGGGATGATAAATTAGGGAATATTTCAGGGAATAGGAGACTGTTTTAGTTTCTGAATTCACTGAAAAGTTCACTGTGAGTTCACTGCAAAGGAGCCACTGAGGCTCTACCGCCGAGGGGCCTCCTGAACCCTGGAGCAGACACTGGACATAATACTCAAATATAGAGACATAACAGCAAATCTTTTGGGGGACATAAAACACACAATGTGGGGGTAATTTACTTACCCGGTCCTGTCGCGATCCGGCGAGGATTCGGGTCGTACGCCCGATGTGCACTAGGTGTCGCTGCTGCTCCAAGGTTCGCCGGAGTTCACCTGGTTCTTCACGCTACAGGTTAGTGCTTGATTTTGCGACACAAATAGTTTTTTAAATTCCAAGTTTTTTCCGAATCCGTTGGGTTTTCCATCAGCCACGCCCCCGGTTTCTGTTGTGTGAAAGCTGGCGCAATTGTGCCGAAATCCCATCGTGTGCGCCAAAATTCAGGCGGAAATCGGCCCGAAAAACGGAAAAAGTGGGGAAACCCGACAAAAGTGCAGCCGCAGAGCCCTTAGTAAATGACCCCCAATGTCTGGAGGGATGAGGCACTGCCAATCGCCCCAGAACATCAGACCAGCGGAGGTGTGGGGGTGAGGAGACCTCGGTGCGGGGCTGTTACTCCGCATGCGCCGCTGGCAGACATCACAGACGATGCTTTTATTTGCCCGGTGTTGTTTTGTCTGCACCAGATGCCGGTGCCCAATGTGTCATCCCGGGCGCCGCGATGCCCTGCGGGGAAGCTGGCGACTTACGTGATTGCGCTGTCTTGTAATTGAACTACCTGCAGTAATGTGATTTCCGGCAGCAGGAAATGTTTTCTGTCCCTGTAATATTATTACGGTGATGGCCGCCACCGCCGATTAGAGGGTTTTTAAGTCAGCGATGATTTCGATTTCTGGAAGTCAAAATACGTGTTTATTAATTTTCTCTGAAACTTATTCTATCATTTTGTAGTCACAATCTGTGGCCTAATTCTCTTCTGATGAGGTGGTGTATCTAAGCCTTAAGAGTTTCATACTGCCTGCTGAGGTATCTAAGCCTTATGTGTTTTATACCGCCTGCTGAGCTCTGATGTATCTAAGCCTTATGTGTTTCATACTGCCTGCTGAGCTCTGACGTATCTAAGCCTTATGTGTTTTATACTGCCTGCTGAGCTCTGAGGTATCTAAGACTTATGTGTTTCATACTGCCTGAGGTATCTAAGCCTTATGTGTTTCATACTGCCTGCTGAGCTCTGACGTATCTAAGCCTTATGTGTTTCATACTGCCTGCAGAGCTCTGACGTATCTAAGCCTTATGTGTTTCATACTGCCTGCTGAGCTCTGACGTATCTAAGCCTTATGTGTTTCATACTGCCTGCTGAGCTCTGACGTATCTAAGCCTTATGTGTGTCATACTGCCTGCTGAGCTCTGAGGTATCTAAGCCTTATGTGTTTCATACTGCCTGAGGTATCTAAGCCTTATGTGTTTCATACTGCCTGCTGAGCTCTGACGTATCTAAGCCTTATGTGTTTCATACTGCCTGCTGAGCTCTGACGTATCTAAGCCTTATGTGTGTCATACTGCCTGAGGTATCTAAGCCTTATGTGTGTCATACTGCCTGCTGAGCTCTGACGTATCTAAGCCTTATGTGTTTCATACTGCCTGCTGAGCTCTGACGTATCTAAGCCTTATGTGTTTCATACTGCCTGCTGAGCTCTGAGGTATCTAAGCCTTATGTGTTTCATACTGCCTGCTGAGCTCTGACGTATCTAAGCCTTATGTGTGTCATACTGCCCGCTGAGCTCTGAGGTATCTAAGCCTTATGTGTGTCATACTGCCCGCTGAGCTCTGAGGTATCTAAGCCTTATGTGTGTCATACTGCCTGCTGATCTCTGAGGTATCTAAGTCTATAACGTTCAGTACTGTGACAGTCTACTGAGCTGGTGTATCTCAGCTTACCATGGATGATACTGATGATTAGAGATGAGCGAACATGCTCGTCCGAGCTTGATGCTGGTTGGAGCATTAGGGTACTCGAAACTGCTCGTTGCTCGGACGAATACTTCGCCCGCTCGAGAAAATGGCAGCTCCCGCCGTTTTGCTTTTTGGCGGCCAGAAACAGAGCCAATCACAAGCCAGGAGACTCTGCACTCCACCCAGCATGACGTGGTACCCTTACACGTGGATAGCAGTGGTTGGCTGGCCAGATCAGGTGACCCTGGGATAGACTAGCCGCTGCCCGCGCTGCTCGGATCATTCTGTGTCTGGATGCCGCTAGGGAGAGAGCTGCTGCTGCTCAGGGAAAGCGTTAGGGTGTTCTATTAGAATAGTGTTAGGCAGGAGTGATTCTACAACAACCCAACAGCCCTTCTTAGGGCTACAATAACGTTCTACTTTTTTTATTTTAATTTGCATCTAGTACCATTTTGTGAGGAATTAGCAGGGGGACTTGCTACCGTTGTGTTTAGCTCTTAGTGGCACACATATCCATAGCAAAGACCGA
The DNA here is from genome assembly GCF_040894005.1 of Engystomops pustulosus. Taxonomy (NCBI): domain Eukaryota; kingdom Metazoa; phylum Chordata; class Amphibia; order Anura; family Leptodactylidae; genus Engystomops; species Engystomops pustulosus. The sequence continues at coordinate 97,791,813 of NC_092420.1, read as the reverse complement.
AGTGGGAAAATTTAGTAGGGGTTGGATTTCAATTAGGCACTAACTCAGTGTCATCTCATCTGGCATAGTAGTGTGCTTTGATACTTGGCTAGAAAATAGCCATAGGAGAATACAAAGAGCTTACTTACGCCTACAGTAGCGTTCTATATATTTGATTTCTGGTTGATCTGCTGGTGGCTGTACTTTCTGCAGTGCATGTACTAGCCAATTCTGAGCAATTTGTAGTGAGACTTGCGACCGCTGTGTTCTGCGCTTAGTGACGCACATATCCATAGCAAAGACCGAAGTGGGAAAATTTAGTAGGGGTTGGATTTCAATTAGGCACTAACTCAGTGTCATCTCATCTGGCATAGTAGTGTGCTTTGATACTTGGCTAGAAAATAGCCATAGCAATAGGATAGCATTGTTTGGTTTTAAAAACTCAAAAAAAAACAAAAAACACAAAAAAAAACAAAAAAAAGTTAAAAAAAAAATAAAGTTATAACTCTCATTTTAAAAATGTTTAACCCGAGGGCTAGGGGTAGAGGACGAGGGCGGGGACGTGGGCGTCCAACTACTGCAGGGGTCAGAGGCCGTGGTCCTGGGCGGGGTGAGACACCACCTGCTGATGAGGGAGCAGGGGAACGCCGCAGAGCTACACTCCCTAGGTTCATGTCTGAAGTTACTGGGACTCGTGGTAGAGCACTGTTGAGGCCAGAACAGTGCGAACAGGTGATGTCGTGGATTGCTGACAATGCTTCGAGCAATTTGTCCACCACCAGTCAGTCTTCCACGCAGTCCACCCATGTCACCGAAATCGCCACTCCTCCAGCTCCTGCACCTCAGCCTCCTCCCCCCCAGTCTGCCCCCTCCCAGGAAAATTTGGCATTTGAACCGGCATACTCTGAGGAACTGTTTTCTGGACCCTTCCCACAGTCACAAACCACTTGTCCGGTTGCTGCTGAGCAATTTTCCGATGCCCAGGTTTTCCACCAGTCACAGTCTGTGGGTGATGATGACCTTCTTGACGTAGTGGAAGAAGTGTGTAAAGAGGTGTCCGACGATGAGGAGACACGGTTGTCAGACAGTGGGGAAGTTGTTGTCAGGGCAGGAAGTCCGAGGGGGGAGCAGACTGAGGGATCGGAGGATGATGAGGTGACAGACCCAAGCTGGGTTGAGAGGCCGGGTGAACACAGTGCTTCTGAGACGGAGGAGAGTCCTCGACCAGAACAGGTTGGAAGAGGCAGTGGTGGGGCCAGACGGAGAGGCAGGGCCAGAGCTGGTGCATCAGCGCCAAATGTGTCAACTAGTGAAGCTCCCGTGGCGAGGGCTCTTGCGGCGAGGGCTAGATCTTCAGAAGTCTGGAGGTTCTTTAAGGAAACACCGGATGACCGACGGACTGTGGTGTGCAACATTTGCCAAACCAGGCTCAGCAGGGGTTCCACCACTACTAGCTTAACTACCACCAGTATGCGCAGGCATATGAATGCTAAACACCCCACTCAGTGGCAACAAGCCCGTTCACCTCCGGCCGTGCACACCACTGCTCCTTCCCCTGTGTCAGCTGCTAGTCAGCCCCCTGCCCAGGACCCTGCCACAAAAACCCCATCGTCGCCTCCACGATCCTCCACAGCATCCACCAGCGTTCAGCTCTCCATACCCCAGACGCTGGAGCGGAAACGCAAATATAGTGCAACCCACCCGCACGCCCAAGCCCTTAATGTGCACATTTCCAGATTGCTAAGCCTGGAGATGCTGCCCTATAGGCTAGTAGAGACTGAGGCCTTTCGCAGCCTCATGGCGGCGGCCGCCCCTCGGTATTCGGTCCCCAGCCGCCACTACTTTTCCCGATGTGCCGTCCCAGCCCTGCACCAGCACGTGTCAGACAACATAATCCGTGCCCTGACCAACGCCGTTTCTGACAAGGTCCACCTGACCACGGACACGTGGACGAGTGCTGCCGGGCAGGGCCACTATATATCTCTGACGGCACATTGGGTTAACTTGGTGGAGGCTGGGACCGAGTCTGACCCTGGGGCTGCTCATATACTGCCGACGCCGAGGATTGCGGGGCCTACCTCGGTCCAGGTGTTTCAGGCCTACTATGCCTCCTCCTCCCCCCACCCCTCCTCCACCTCCTCCTCCGAACGACCATCCGTGGGCATGGCGCCATCAGTCGGTAGCTCTAGGCACAGCAGCAGTGCCGTCGCTAAGCGACAGCAGGCGGTGCTCAAACTGCTGAGCCTAGGCGATAAAAGGCACACCGCCCAAGAACTATTACAGGGCATCACGGCGCAGACTGATCTGTGGCTGGCACCGCTGAACCTCAAGCCGGGAATGGTTGTGTGTGACAACGGCCGTAACCTGGTGGCGGCTCTGCAACTCGGCAGACTGACACATGTGCCATGCCTGGCCCATGTGTTAAATCTGATAGTTCAGCGTTTCCTCAAGACATACCCCAATCTGTCTGATTTGCTCACGAAGGTGCGCCGCATCTGTGCGCATTTCAGGAAGTCCAGCACAGATGCTGCCACTCTCAGGGCAGCGCAGCGCCGCCTCCAACTGCCCGCTCACCGACTGTTGTGCGACGTGCCCACGAGGTGGAATTCAACACTGACCATGTTATCCAGAGTTTACCAGCAGCGCCGAGCGATTGTAGACTGCCAGATGTCAACTTCCACCAGAACTGGTAGTCAGGTCAGTCAGCTTCCTCAAGTCTACAATGAGGAGTGGACGTGGATGTCTGATATCTGTCAGGTGCTGAGTAACTTTGAGGAGTCAACACAGATGGTCAGTGGCGATGCCGCCATCATCAGCCTCACCATCCCGCAGCTTGGCCTGTTGAAAAACTCTCTGGTCAGCATGAAGTCGGAAGCTTTGCGCTCGTCACAAGAGACAGGGGAAGAATATTCCCTTGTTGATAGCCAAAGCACCCTTAGGTCTGTTTCTCAGCGCATATCGGAGGAGGTGGAGGTGGAGGAGGATGAGGAGGAAGAGGAGGAGAATGTTGGCGAGACACAAGAGGGGACCATTGTTGAGTCCTTTACTGTTCAGCGTGTATGGGCAGAAGAAGAGGAGTTGGAGGAGTTGGAGGAGGAGGAAATGGACAGTCAGGCCAGTGAGGGGAGTGAATTCTTACGCGTTGGTACTCTGGCGCATATGGCAGATTTCATGCTAGGCTGCCTATCCCGTGACCCTCGCGTTCAAAGAATTTATTCCAGCACCGATTACTGGGTGTTCACTCTCCTGGACCCACGGTACAAGCAAAATCTTTCCACTCTCATCCCTGCAGAGGAAAGGAGTGTGAGAATGCATGAATACCAGCAGGCCCTGGTGCACAAGCTGAAACAGTATTTCCCTTCTGACAGCGCTAGCGGCAGAGTGCGTAGTTCTGCGGGACAAGTAGCGAGGGAGAGTAGGCGAGCAGGCAGCTTGTCCAGCACTGGCAAGGGTACGCTTTACAAGGCTTTTGCCAGCTTTATGTCACCCCAGCAAGACACTGTCACCTGTCCCCAGTCTCGGCAGAGTAGGGCTGATCTTTACAGAAAGATGCTGAGGGAGTACGTAGCTGACCATACCATCGTCCTAAATGATCACACAGCTCCCTACAACTACTGGGTTTCAAAGCTGGACATGTGGCACGAACTGGCGCTGTACGCCTTGGAGGTTCTTGCCTGCCCTGCCGCTAGCGTCTTGTCCGAGCGGGTTTTCAGTGCAGCTGGTGGCATCATCACCGATAAGCGTACACGCCTGTCGACTGACAGCGCTGACAGGCTGACGCTTATTAAAATGAATAAAGGCTGGATTTCTCAGAATTTCCAATCTCCACCAGGTGAAGGAAGCTCAACCTGAATAATTGATCCACTCCTCCTCCTCCTCATTTTCCTCCTTCTCCTCCTCTTTGTACAGTAAAGCAGAGGAAAATGGCTATTTTTTGACAGGGCCCACTGGCTCTTGCTATAGTACTTCATGCATTTAATTTTTCTGGAGGGCCACCTACCCGGTCCTCTGTTTGAAACAATTTTTGTGAGTGCCACATACAGGCACTCAATCTATTCCATTTTACTGCAGGGCCACCTACCTGCTCCTCTGGTTTGAAACATTTTTGGGACTGCCACATACAGGCACTCAATCTATTCCATTTTACTGCAGGGCCACCTACCTGCTCCTCTGGTTTGAAACATTTTTGGGACTGCCACATACAGGCACTCAATCTATTCCATTTTACTGCAGGGCCACCTACCTGCTCCTCTGGTTTGAAAAATTTTTGGGACTGCCACATACAGGCACTCAATCTATTCCATTTTACTGCAGGGCCACCTACCTGCTCCTCTGGTTTGAAACATTTTTGGGACTGCCACATACAGGCACTCAATCTATTCCATTTTACTGCAGGGCCACCTACCTGCTCCTCTGGTTTGAAAAATTTTTGGGACTGCCACATACAGGCACTCAATCTATTCCATTTTACTGCAGGGCTACCTACCTGCTCCTCTGGTTTGAAAAATTTTTGGGACTGCCACATACAGGCACTCAATCTATTCCATTTTACTGCAGGGCCACCTACCTGCTCCTCTGGTTTGAAACATTTTTGGGACTGCCACATACAGGCACTCAATCTATTCCATTTTACTGGAGGGCCACCTACCTGCTCCTCTGGTTTGAAAAATTTTTGGGACTGCCACATACAGGCACTCAATCTATTCCATTTTACTGCAGGGCCACCTACCTGCTCCTCTGGTTTGAAACATTTTTGGGACTGCCACATACAGGCACTCAATCTATTCCATTTTTCTGGAGGGCCACCTACCTGCTCCTCTGGTTTGAAAAATGTTTGGGACTGCCACATACAGGCACTATCCAAATTAAATTGTCTCCATAGCAGCCTCCACACGTTGTCTCCATTGCTACCTCCAAAAGTCGTCCATATAGCTGCCTCCATACATCGTCCCTTTATCAAACGAGGTGTGTCAGGCAGAAATTTGGGTTGTTTTCATGGATTCCACATCAAAGTTGTTAACTTTGTCGCCACCCTGCTGTGTTATCCACAAAATATACTGGCAAACTTTTACCATTTAGGGATATTATTTCAGCGCTTCTTGCGCATCTGTTTACATTCCCCTCACCCGCCATATTCCAAACTTATAAGAACGCTACTACACTTAACTTGGTGCAGGCTGGGACCGAGTCTGACCCTGGGGCTGGTCATATACTGCCGACGCAGAGAATTGCGGGGCCTACCTCGGTCCAGGTCTCAAAGGCCTACTATACCTCCTCCCACCCCTCCTCCACCTCCTCCTCCTCCGAATTACCATCCGTGGGCATGGCGCCATCAGTCGGTAGCTCTAGGCACAGCAGCAGTGCCGTCGCTAAGCGACAGCAGGCGGTGCTGAAACTGCTGAGCCTAGGCGATAAAAGGCACACCGCCCAAGAGCTATTACAGGGCATTCCACATCAAAGTTGTTAACTTTGTCGCCACCCTGCTGTGTAATCCACAAAATATACTGGCAAACTTTTACCATTTAGGGATATTATTTCAGCGCTTCTTGCGCATCTGTTTACATTCCCCTCACCCGCCATATCCTAAACTTATAAGAACGCTACTACACTTGATCTTATACAAAAGGTTCTTAGAAGTGCTGTTTGGGGAGTAGCCTAGAGACAGGGGCTTGGATTGGCAAAAGCTCGCCTGGCTGCAGAGCGCCAGCTCCATCCCAAGATCCAACTAACATAGTTGCAGCACCTTTAATCTACTACTAGTTCACTGCCTCCATAATAATAATAATAATAATCTTTATTCATATAGCGTCATCATATTCTGTAGCGCTTTACAAATCATAGGAAACAAATACAAATGTAATGTAACAGAGCACAACATTTGTATGGAACAACAGGAGTGAGGTCCCTGCTCGCCAGAGCTTACGGTTTATGAAGATGATGGGGTAACACGAGGTAAAAGAATATTTAATGGTCAAGCCATTCTTCTTAGGGAATAGAAAAAAATATAATAAATGGAATTGCTGTCGCTTGAACCACTCAGCCGTCATCTTATATACCAGGTCCAGGGTGAATGGGACTGCAGAGAAGTCTGGTGCCTGTTGGTTGCTGGATAACAGATGGGAGGACGACACAGGACGGGTTAGTAGAAGAGTTAAAACTTCATGCAGTTAATGAGTGTTATAGGCTTGCCTAAAGAAATGGGTTTTAAGAGCACGTTTGAAACTTTGGAGGTTAGGTATTAGTCTGATAGTCCGGGGCAGAGCATTCCATAGAATTGGTGCAGCTCTAGAGAAGTCTTGGAGACGCGAGTGGGAGGTCCGCACTAGGGTAGAGGTTAATCTAAGATCACTGGCGGATCTAAGAGCACGGGTTGGGCGATAGACTGAGATAAGAGAGGAGAGGTAGGGGGGTGCAGCATTATACAGAGCTTTATGGATGAGGGTTATTATTATTTTAAACTGTATTCGAAAGGAGACTGGCAGCCAGTGCAGCGACTGGCATGAACTGTAAGCATACATGGTCCCCTTATCAAACGAGCTGTGTCAGGCAGAATTTTGGGTTGTTTTCATGGCTTCCATGTTAACTTTGTCGCCACCCTGCTGTGTAATCCACAAAATATACTGGCAAACTTTTATCATGTACCGATATTATTTGAGCGCTTCTTGCTCACCTCCTTTGGTTCCTCTCTGACACCCATTGGTTTGAAGCCTGAGTCCAATTAGGGTATGTCGCCATGCCACTCTCTAGCCTGCCGCTGCTGCCGCTGCCTCTGCATGCCGTCCCCTATAGTGTCGGGGTCAATTATTGGATGTTTTAGATGCTATCTAGCTTCATTCTGTCACTCTGTCATGGCCATGCTGTTGCCCATAATTTTGGCATAATGGTGCGATTAGGCAGCCTCAGAGGCATCCATGCATGCTGCCCCTGCTGTTTCCTGTCCATTTCCGTGGTGTTTCCATCCTTTTCTGAGGTTCCCAGGTGTTTGGCCAAGCTTCCCTGTGCAGAGCCTTGGTCCCCTTGAAAAATGCTCGAGTCTCCCATTGACTTCAATGGGGTTCGTTATTCGAGACGAGCACTCGAGCATCGGGAAAAGTTCGTCTCGAATAACGAGTACCCGAGCATTTTAGTGTTCGCTCATCTCTACTGATGATGCATATACTCAGATGTGGTTCTCTCTCTTATTTACTGAGTTTGTGTATCTAAATCTTTTAGATTTGATACTGTTAGTAGAGCGGATGAAACTAATCTTAGCATGTTTGGAATTCTCTATTCACCTGGTGTATCTAAGCTTATCGTGTTTGATACAACCTGCTGCCTACTTGATATGTTTAAAGTTTGATACATGTTGCATATTTGATGAATTTTAGGCCAGGACCAATAATGAGTCATTCAGTGTATCTAAGCTTATCATGAGTGGTACAACCTACTGCTGAAGTGATGTATCTATATGGAACTAAGTCAATGAGGGCAAATCATTATTACAATTTGTCTTTGACTTGTTGTTTATGTTTAATTCCATTTTTGTTTTATCTGAATTCATCAAGTCAGTCCATATAATAATAATAATAATAATAATAATAATAACAATAAATAATAATATGTAAGTTGTTGTATTTGGGTTTTTTCCTGGTTTGTCTCATAATATTGTTGGGGTTTTATTTGCATTTGTTGCATAATGTTTTAGCGCATGTCCCACTATGGAGCAATTGGTCTTGCTAAATTTGGTAGTAGGTTGTCCTATACGGCCGGAGGGGACTGTAGTCATTTTGCGCCTAAACAGAAATTTGCACCAAATCGCAAATCCTGTATTCAGTTCAGTATTGTAAAAACTAGTCTAAGCAAATAATGAATTTGCAGCATTTTGCACTGTCCCATGTTCATTTGGCGTAATAGAAAGTCGAAAACAGCATTTGTACCACAACTGCGCCAAAACAAGCCAAACATAGACAAAAATGACAATGATGAATCCCCCCCCCCCCCCCCATTCAGTGCATCTAAACCTATCATGAGTGATACAACCTAGTGCTGAACGGATGTATATATACTTAGCATTTGTGATACTGTGTATCATGTGTGAGCTGGTGTATCTAATCCTATAATATGTGATACTGTCTACTGAGCTGGTGTATCTAATCCTATAATATGTGATACTGTCTACTGAGCTGGTGTATCTAATCAAATAATATGTGATACTGTCTACTGAGCTGGTGTATCTAATCAAATAATATGTGATACTGTCTACTGAGCTGGTGTATCTAATCCTATAATATGTGATACTGTCTGCTGAGCTGGTGTATCCAATCCTATAATATGTGATACTGTCTACTGAGCTGGTGTATCTAATCCTATAATATGTGATACTGTCTACTGAGCTGGTGTATCTAATCAAATAATATGTGATACTGTCTACTGAGCTGGTGTATCTAATCAAATAATATGTGATACTGTCTACTGAGCTGGTGTATCTAATCCTATAATATGTGATACTGTCTGCTGAGCTGGTGTATCCAATCCTATAATATGTGATACTGTCTACTGAGCTGGTGTATCTAATCCTATAATATGTGATACTGTCTACTGAGCTGGTGTATCTAATCCTATAACATGTGATACTGTCTACTGAGCTGGTGTATCTAATCAAATAATATGTGATACTGTCTACTGAGCTGGTGTATCTAATCCTATAATATGTGATACTGTCTACTGAGCTGGTGTATCTAATCCTATAATATGTGGTACTGTCTACTGAGCTGGTGTATCTAATCCTATAATATGTGGTACTCTATGGAGCTGGTGTATGTAACCTGTTCAGTGTATCCGGAGCAGAGTGTCTCTAAGCCTATCATGTGCGGTACTGTCTACTGAGCTGGTGTATCTAATCCTATAATATGTGATACTGTCTGCTGAGCTGGTGTATCTAATCCTATAATATGTGATACTGTCTACTGAGCTAGTGTATCTAATCCTATAATATGTGATACTGTCTACTGAGCTTGTGTATCTAATCAAATAATATGTGATACTGTCTACTGAGCTTGTGTATCTAATCCTATAATATGTGATACTGTCTGCTGAGCTGGTGTATCTAATCCTATAATATGTGATACTGTCTGCTGAGCTGGTGTATCTAATCCTATAATATGTGATACTGTCTACTGAGCTGGTGTATCTAATCAAATAATATGTGATACTGTCTACTGAGCTGGTGTATCTAATCCTATAATATGTGATACTGTCTACTGAGCTGGTGTATCTAATCCTATAATATGTGATACTGTCTACTGAGCTGGTGTATATAATCCTATAATATGTGATACTGTCTGCTGAGCTGGTGTATCTAATCCTATAATTTGTGATACTGTCTACTGAGCTCGTGTATCTAATCAAATAATATGTGATACTGTCTACTGAGCTCGTGTATCTAATCCTATAATATGTGATACTGTCTACTGAGCTGGTGTATCTAATCCTATAATATGTGATACTGTCTACTGAGCTGGTGTATCTAATCCTATAATATGTGATGCTGTGTAAGTAGCTGGTGTATCTAATCCTATAACATGTGATACTGTCTACTGAGCTGGTGTATCTAATCCTATAATATGTGATACTGTCTACTGAGCTGGTGTATCTAATCCTATAATATGTGATGCTGTGTAAGTAGCTGGTGTATCTAATCCTATAACATGTGATACTGTCTACTGAGCTGGTGTATCTAATCCTATAATATGTGATACTGTGTAAGTAGCTGGTGTATCTAATCCTATACTATGTGATACTGTACACTTAGCTGGTGTATCTAATCCTATAATATGTGATACTGTCTACGGAGCTGGTGTATCTAATCCTATAATATGTGATACTGTCTACTGAGCTGGTGTATCTAATCCTATAATATGTGGTACTCTATGGAGCTGGTGTATCTAATCCTATAATATGTGATACTGTCTACTGAGCTGGTGTATCTAATCCTATAATATGTGATACTGCCTGCTGAGCTGTGTATCTAATCCTATAATATGTGATACTGCCTGCTGAGCTGGTGTATCTAATCAAATAATATGTGGTACTCTATGGAGCGGGTGTATGTAACCTGTTCATGTCTGACAGTGTATCCGGAGCAGAGTGTCTCTAAGCCTATCATGTGCGGTACTGTCTACTGAGCTGGTGTATCTAAGCCTGTGTAATCATGACTGGGACTACATGCTGCTGAATTGGTGTATGGCGTATCTAGTATGAGGGGCATATCTGTCCACATTTGCATACACATTAGTGTATCCACCCATGGATTCCATACATAATTCTGTGAGATTCGATAGGAGCGATTATTCTTCATGCAAAAATTTGGAAAAATTGATATTGTTTGCCACAAAACAGCAGGAACCAGAAATGGTGACATTAGATAGGTTTCCCCAGTGGACACAATTGTTAAAAGTTGCACAGTCTTAGGCCCCTTCCACACTTGCGAGTGTGATGCGATGAACGCGCATCACACTCGCAACGCATGCTGCCGGGAACGCACGGCCCGAACGCTGCACCGCGGGAGTGAACTGACATGCTGAGTTCACTCCCGCAGTGCAGCTTTCGGGCCGTGCGTTCCCGGCAGCTTGTGTTGCGAGTGTGATGCCAGTTCATCGCATCACACTCGCAAGTGTGGAACGGGCCTTAGCACTGAGTAGTATAGGACTACAGTACCTGACTACACAGGGCTTCTTTGTAGTCTGTCACCATGGAGACACATAGAAGTAAAAGCATCATTTTAATGGAGGGTAAATTCTTGTTTTAGTTGTACTCTGCAGCCTTTTTGAAGTTTGTTTTATTTAGGATGTGACACAGAAAATTAAGAATAAAACAAAAATGTAAAGACCCTTCTAAACACTTGCAGGAAAGTCCAAGTTTTGTCCACATTTTATTCATATACTGAGGCCATACATGAAGAAACTTGTGAGGAGAACCTTGGCGCATAACCACAAACATGGCAATGCAAAGAATGTGACTAAATGACCCAAAATGATCGCAGAGAAGAGAGAAATGAACAACAACAATGTAATTTACTAATAGAAAAACATAAACAGCATCAACACATGGAGGAAAGTGATACAAATGTATCATAAGAGATTCTAAAGAAGTCGTTCAGAAATAACACATGAACCTACTAATTATATTCCTGTACATAGGGGGCAGTATTATAGTAGTCATATTCCTGTACATAGGAGCAGTATTATAGTAGTTATATTCCTGTACATAGGGGCAGTATTATAGTAGTTATATTCTTGTACATAGGGGGCAGTATTATAGTAGTTATATTCTTGTACATAGGGGGCAGTATTATAGTAGTTATATTCCTGTACATAGGGGGCAGTATTATAGTAGTTATATTCCTGTACATAGGGGCAGTATTATAGTAGTTATATTCCTGTACATAGGGGGCAGTATTATAGTAGTTATATTCTTGTACATAGGGGGCAGTATTATAGTAGTTATATTCCTGTACATAGGGGGCAGTATTATAGTAGTTATATTCCTGTACATAGGGGGCAGTATTATAGCAGTTATAATCTTGTACATAGGGGGCAGTATTATAGTAGTTATATTCTTGTACATAGGGGGCAGTATTATAGTAGTTATATTCCTGTACATAGGGGGCAGTATTATAGTAGTTATATTCTTGTACATAGGGGGCAGTATTATAGTAGTTATATTCTTGTACATAGGGGGCAGTATTATAGTAGTTATATTCCTGTACATAGGGGCAGTATTATAGTAGTTATATTCCTGTACATAGGGGGCAGTATTATAGTAGTTATATCCCTGTACATAGGGAGCAGTATTATAGTAGTTATATTCCTGTACACAGGGGGCAGTATTATAGTAGTTATATTCCTGTACACAGGGGGCAGTATTATAGTAGTTATATTCTTGTACATAGGGGGCAGTATTATAGGAGTTATATTCCTGTACATAGGGGCAGTATTATAGTAGTTATATTCTTGTACATAGGGGGCAGTATTATAGTAGTTATATTCTTGTACATAGGGGGGCAGTATTTCTGTTGGAATGGGGAATTATTTTTACAACATAATAGAAATTTTTATTGAAGGTTTATTGAAGACAAAAACCTTAAATCAGATCTCTGTTCTTAAAACAATGGACAGACATATATGGGGACACAGTGACAATATAAATAGCACTATATAATTGTAGGATATATGCTCAAGGACTCAGGCAAAGTACATCTATAATTACGGCCAATTACCTTCCATCCTCAGTCATCTTTCTACTCTCTTCAGTATTTAAAGACATACAATGTTCTATCAGTGAGTCTATGGAGTGTGCAGAATGCTGCAGTCTATGAGCAATGCTCTGTATTTTGAAAAAAGTAGAATAATAGATCTGCATTTCCAAAAGAGCTCCACCCTTGCACACAGGTTATTTCTGGTATTGCACCTCAGCTATGATTCACTTTCTAATAAGGTCATTGGGATACTGCATCCTATTAAACAAAATTCTCAATATTCAGCACAGAATCTGCTTTGGAAAACCCAACGTGTAGATTTTGATGCTGAATTTGAGTTTACATAAAACACTGATGACTGGTCCAAAAAGCAGCATCTGTCCAATCAGAAGGTCTGCACATTTATTGCTGTTTGTTAGCGCTATGTGACTAGTGTTGTATCTACTGTGAATGTCATTGGTAATTGTGTAACCTTCTCGGACCCCTGTAGTATGTTGTGTTGTATTATTGTTACTAATTATATAACTGGTAACAATAGCAACCAGAGTAACTGCTAAAAGTCTGTTCGCTATTTGTGTTTTGTCCCTCTCTGTATCTATGTCTGTGTAACATGTAACTGTAAATTGTATTGTATCGTAACACGGCTGCTATGATATTTCTTCTAAGAACAGCGCCGCCCCTTTTTATAGATTGGGCCACATTCATTAAAGTGTTTGCAACAGTTTTTATGTCCGACTTTGTCATTGGCCCACATTTATCAGAACCAGTGCAGTCTGTACTGGGTGCAGTGTCCTGTGTATAGTGCAGGGGGCGCTAGATTAATCAGAACCGGTGCACGGTCTTCATGAATCTGGCGCCCCCCTGCTGCTTGGTGAATGGGCACCATTATTTTTGGTGCATTTTGTTCATGCTGCTGAATTGTGGTGCACGTCAGTAATAAAAGTAGGGCACATTTACTTACCCGGTCCAGTCGCGATCCTCCGGCGCGTTGTCCGACGAGGATTCGGGTCTGCCGGGATTCACTAAGGTCGTGCCCCCGAGTTCCTGCAGTTGTCTCTGCTGCGTTGAGGTCCGCCGGAGTTCACCTGCTTCTTCCTGGTGCATGTGAGTGCTTGATCTTGCGACACAAATCGTTTTTTTAAATTCTGCGGAATCTTTCCGAATCCTTCAGGTTGTCCGGCGGAATTGACCCGGGTCAATTCGGCGCAAAACTGAAATATTTGAGAAAACCCGACGGAATCGCGGTCCGTGGACCCCCAGTATGACTAAGCAGTAACAGTCGCTTTAGGTGACATTTTTCTGTCTTGTCGGACACAAAACTGGCGCAGACGCTATAATAAATCTCGGCTGCTGTGTTTGATATTGCACTAAGTCCCAATGAGCTTCTAGTAGCTGAGCTGCAATGTCAGACACCACCCTTGTTACTGTAATACTGGAGAATCCCTTTAAAGGGCACCTACCACCACAAATCTACCTATAAAGATCCTAACAGCGGGCCTGCTGTTCTGCGCATGCGCAGACAGCAGATGTGCCGGACGAGGGCGCGCAGCTCCTCGTAGCTGCGTGCCGAAGATTTTTGGTAGGAGGAGAAAAGAGGCTACCGGGGCGTGGGGTAGCCGCCTCGTGTAACCTCAGAAGAGGCTACTCCACGCCGCAGTAGCCGCATAAGAAAATTTTAATATTGGGGCAATAAAAGTTTTCAAAACATTGCGGGGACGTGAGGATTAGCCCTTAAAAGGGCTATCCTCACGTCCTATTGATCCACCTACCACCCGATCTACCTTTATAGGTAGTTTCGTGGTGGTAGGTTCCCTTTAAGGAACTTTATGACAGATCACTGCAGATTATCGCCTTTCATTATAGTGTTGCTAAAAATATCACATTTTTATATTTGACTTCAAATCCTCCAGTTTCTTCCCAATAATGAGGACAGTGACTTATGTCTGCAGCACTCTCCGTTCCCAGCTCCGTTAATCCATAGGGAACAAAATCCATAAAAAAGCAGTTAAAGGAAACACTAAACCTGTGGAACGTGGCATCTCTAATAACTAAGCGATGCATTGTTCTCTGTTATCAGCCAATCAGTCAAGGAATAGATTATCTGCAATGTTCTTGAATGCGGTGAGTGATGGGGAGTCTCCCTGCCCCCATGTAATAAAGTGGGGACCCGGAGGATTTATGCCGTATATCGACCCCTATCTGGACTATACATGCTGCAGGGCCGCAGTGTAAGATCTTGTATATAGCTCGCAGCCAGCGCTGATCAATATCCCCCCCCCCCCCCGGAGATTGACGCTTTATCTCGTCTCATTTGCCCCCTCCTCCTGTTCCCATCAGCTTTTATGACTTTTACTAGATCAGAAGATGATTTTCATCTCTGACAAGACATTCCCCGGGTCAAGTAATCTGCAAGAAGAGTCCACTCATTATCTTTACAAGAACTGGAACCCCCCATAGGAAGTTTACAGCTGTTCCAGGAATTCGCAACGAATATTCCATGTTTTATCTCTCCGAAATATTTCACTTTTTCTGAAGCTGCAAATTCTGTTCATACATGAATAGAATGATAGCGCTGCAGTAAAAGGGCTTTATCCATGAAAGAAAGTGATGTTTATACAATAAAGATCATTTTAACCCCTTACGTTACAATTTTAGTCAGTTTTATTGCTGTTTTTGGCCCTAAAAATCATAGACTGGTCAGTGTAAGAATCCAGAGTGAGTGCAGACACTTCATGATCCCTCTGTGCTATGAGATGCTGTGAGCTGACAATGTGCTTAGATTATCAGGGCACAGGGTTTTCCTACACTTTCATTTAGCTTTTGAACATTCACTAGTATCTGACACATAGAATACGTGAGATGAGACAGATCAGAGATGAGATAGGTATAAGACACAATAATACAATCAGCTCTGCTGACTCACCTAATTGATAAAACAGAGTCAGCACAGCTATGTCACCACTACCCCTGGATCCAGAACTTATCTTGTTTGTAGATCTGCTGTTGTCTCCCATACATGCTGCTGAGAACAGTGTAACAGCATGCGATGCTGCTGAGCCAGGCAGCGCCTGTATCTGTATTATGCTCCCTGTCTCCTACCTCTCCCCCTTCTCCTCCAATGCAAGATAAGCTACAGGAATCTGCCGATTATATTCAGGAGTTTACAGTCTGATCCAGGTACAACCAAATTGTAACCACCAGGACTGATAGAGACAGGTTGTAATTATATCTGTGAAATGCTGGATTTTTGTTAATAACAGGGAATTAGAGAATGTGTTATTTTGTTATCCTGAGTGCATATAAGAAACTTGTCTCGGTGGGAATATCCCTTTAAGACTGACACAAAAAAAACTATAGGAAAGAGGTAGTAACTGGGAATCAGGAGGCCGGGGAATAGCAGCCGTTACTGGTTAGAAGAAGAAATAAGAGGATGACTCAGAGAATTGTACAATTCTAAAAAATAAATGAATCAAATTCTGTATCTATTTATTTAATGTACTTAAATTCCTTAAAGATGTTGCCTGTTTCGACCTTCAGGAAGCAGCAATTCTCATCCTGAAAGCCAGAATTGAGCCAAATTTCTGAAGATTCCATATTGGGTGCATTTAACTTATATAGAAGTGGATAGAGCCATGAAGCACGTCCGTACGTACAGGAAAATAGGGAGCAAGCGATATCGTTTTCCCGTCACATAGTTACCGTACCTTGGCCGGGCAAATTGTGTGGTTGGTTATTGGTCCCCCAAAAGTTTGTGTGAATGGGGCCTAACAGCTACATGAGCCCCTTTGAGATGAATGGAGCAGCACTGCATCGCATTATTCAGTCCAATAGTGATAACTGGGAATCTCATATATTAGTGGGCCCCTTGGTGTAACTGGGCTTCATCTATTGCTCACCACAGATGGACTTCTGTTCTGTGCATTGGTGAGACCCTTTAAAAGCAATCCCCAATTCCCAAATCACCCCATAAGGAGACATAAGATTGAGCCCTACACACATACAGTACCACATACACCATAATGTTTCGTCATGTGTAAGGTGCCATACACATTGCTGCTCTTATTATGGCTTGGTTTGGGAGTTTGTCCCTTTAATAGTGTGTTTACCGATGTGTCGGATACAAAGTCTCCGCTCATAGAAGATGTTTGTTCTCTCATTCCGAGAAATCTTTTCATGTTAAAACATTCAGTGATAAGAAGATCTCAGGAAAAATACTCGTAAATCAGAATTCCTGTAATTACCTCGCCATTGATGTTTGATGGGTTTGCAATCCATGGCCCTAAAACTATGAGGTCATGCCGGGAATTGCTCCAGCTAGAAGGGAACAAGTTGGGGCTTATACTTCCATATCAGCCTATTACATATGTGGACACGCAGAGAGTTCTTTGTACTGCGGCTCTACCATGCAACCAAAAGAAAACAGCGCTGCTACTGTAATGGTGGCTGTGTCTGGTAGTGCAACTCAGTTCAGTTTGCTAGTTTTGAAAAATTGTGGAAAATTATCAATTTGAAGTTGTCCAATACCTGTAGGGATGCCGGGGTGCTGGTTAGCAGCTCGCTGAAGTATTAGATTACACCTGCAAGTCATAGAGGTCTATGTTGAAAGGAGAGGGAAGTAGGAGGAGGCTGAAGTCTATGAAGAAGGGAGGGGGGGGTAGAAGGAGGCTGAGGTCATTGGAGAAGGAAGGGGGAGTAGGGGGAGGCTGAGGTCTATAAAGAAGGGAGGGGGAGTAGGGGAAGGCTGAGGTCTATGAAGAAGGGAGGGGGAGTAGGGGGAGGCTGAAGTCTATGGAGAAGGGAGGGGGAGTAGGGGAAGGCTGAGGTCTATGAAGAAGGGAGGGGGAGTAGGGGGAGGCTGAGGTCATGGGAGAAGGGAGGGGGAGTAGGGGGAGGCTGAGGTCTATGAAGAAAAGAGGGGGAGTAGGAGGAGGCTGAGGTCTATGGAGAAGGGAGGGGGAGTAGGAGGAGGCTGAGGTGTATGGAGAAGGGAAGGGGAGTAGGAGGAGGCTGAGGTGTATGGAGAAGGGAGGGGGAGTAGGGGAAGGCTGAGGTCTATGAAGAAGGGAGGGGCAGTAGGAGGAGGTTGAGGTCTATGAAGAAGGGAGGGGGAGTAGGAGGAGGCTGAGGTCATTGGAGAAGGGAGGGTGAGTAGGAGGAAGCTGCAGTCTATGAAGAAGGGAGGGGGAGTAGAATGAGGCTGAGGTCATTGAAGAAGGGAGGGGGAGTATGGGGAGGCTGAGGTCTATGAAGAAGGGAGGAGAGTAGGAGGAGGCTGAGGTCTATGAAGAAGGGAGGGGGAGTAGAATGAGGCTGAGGTCATTGAAGAAGGGAGGGGAAGTAGGAGGAGGCTGAGGTCATTGAAGAAGGGAGGGGGAGTAGGGGGAGGCTGAGGTCTATGAAGAAGGGAGGGGGAGTAGGAGGCTGAGGTCATTGGAAAAGGGAGGGGGAGTAGGGGAAGGCTGAGGTCTATGAAGAAGGGAGGGGCAGTAGGAGGAGGTTGAGGTCTATGGAGAAGGGAGGTGGAGTAGGCTGAGGTAATTGGAGAAGGGAGGGGGAGTAGGGGAAGGCTGAGGTCTATGGAGAAGAGAGGGGGAGTAGAAGGAAGCTGAGGTCTATGAAGAAGGGAGGAGGAGTAGAAGGAGGTTGAGGTCTATGGAGAAGGGAGGGGGAATAGAAGGAGGCTGAGGTCTATGAAGAAGGGAGGTGGAGTAGGAGGAGGCTGAGGTCTATCTAGAAGGTAAGAGGGAGTAAGCAGTGGCTAAAATCTATGGACAATGGAGGGGGAGAAGGAAGTGGCAGTTGTCTATGGAGAAGTGAGTGGGAGTAGGAGGAGGCTGAGATCTATGGAGAAGAGAAGGGGAGTAGAAGGAGGCTGAGGTCTATGGAGAAGGGAAGGGAGAGTAAGAAGGGGATGAGGTCTATGGAGAAGGGAGGTGGAGTAGAAGGAGGCTGAAGTCTATGGAGAAGGGAGGGGGAGAAGGACATGGCTGAGGTCTATGGAGAAGGGAGGGGGAGTAGGAGGAGGCTGAGGTGTATGGAGAAGGGAAGGGGAGTAGGAGGAGACTGAGGTGTATGGAGAAGGGAGGGGGAGTAGGGGAAGGCTGAGGTCTATGAAGAAGGGAGGGGCAGTAGGAGGAGGTTGAGGTCTATGGAGAAGGGAGGGGGAGTAGGAGGAGGCTGAGGTCATTGGAGAAGGGAGGGTGAGTAGGAGGAAGCTGCAGTCTATGAAGAAGGGAGAGGGAGTAGAATGAGGCTGAGGTCATTGAAGAAGGGAGGGGGAGTATGGGGAGGCTGAGGTCTATGAAGAAGGGAGGGGAGTAGGAGGAGGCTGAGGTCTATGAAGAAGGGAGGGGGAGTAGAATGAGGCTGAGGTCATTGAAGAAGGGAGGGGGAGTAGGAGGAGGCTGAGGTCATTGAAGAAGGGAGGGGGAGTAGGGGGAGGCTGAGGTCTATGAAGAAGGGAGGGGGAGTAGGAGGCTGAGGTCATTGGAAAAGGGAGGGGGAGTAGGGGAAGGCTGAGGTCTATGAAGAAGGGAGGGGCAGTAGGAGGAGGTTGAGGTCTATGGAGAAGGGAGGTGGAGTAGGCTGAGGTAATTGGAGAAGGGAGGGGGAGTAGGGGAAGGCTGAGGTCTATGGAGAAGAGAGGGGGAGTAGAAGGAAGCTGAGGTCTATGAAGAAGGGAGGAGGAGTAGAAGGAGGTTGAGGTCTATGGAGAAGGGAGGGGGAATAGAAGGAGGCTGAGGTCTATGAAGAAGGGAGGTGGAGTAGGAGGAGGCTGAGGTCTATCTAGAAGGTAAGAGGGAGTAAGCAGTGGCTAAAATCTATGGACAATGGAGGGGGAGAAGGAAGTGGCAGTTGTCTATGGAGAAGTGAGTGGGAGTAGGAGGAGGCTGAGATCTATGGAGAAGAGAAGGGGAGTAGAAGGAGGCTGAGGTCTATGGAGAAGGGAAGGGAGAGTAAGAAGGGGATGAGGTCTATGGAGAAGGGAGGTGGAGTAGAAGGAGGCTGAAGTCTATGGAGAAGGGAGGGGGAGAAGGACATGGCTGAGGTCTATGGAAAAAGGAGGGGGAAGTATGAGGAAGCTGAGGTCTATGATGAAGGGAAGGGGGATAGAAGTAGGCTGAGGTCTATGGAGTAGGGAGGGATAGAAGGACATGGCTGAGGTATATGGAGAAGGGAAGGGGGAGGAGGCTGAGGTCTATGGAGTAGGGAGGGGTAGAAGGACATGGCTGAGGTCTATGGAGAAGGGAAGGGGGAGTAGGAGGAGGCTGAGGTCTATGGAGAAGGGAAAGGGAGTAGGAGGAGGCTGAGGTCAATGGAGAAGGGAGGGGGAGAAGGCCATGGCTGAGGTCTATGGAGAAGGGAGGGGGAGAAGGACATGGCTGAGGTCTATGGAGAAGGGAGGCGGAGAAGGACATGGCTGAGGTCTATGGAGATGGGAGGGGGAGAAGGACATGGCTGAAGTCTATGGAGAGAGGGAATAGTAGGTGGCTATAGCAGAAAGGAGGAAATAGACACAAACACAGACTCTTCCTAGTTCATAGCGATACTGCTCAGTACAACCACAACCCCTTCAAATCACATGCCCAATGCAATTGTTTGTGAAAGAATCGAGAAACCCCTTTAAATACACGATAAAGTAATGGTGTTTATAGCAAAAGCTGCGATTACATCACATCTGATCCGGTCACATCTACAGCTGTGTGCAGAATTTTACATGTAGATCCAAGAAGTCGCTTCTTATTGTTATCCCTGGTGGGGTGAGAGTCCTGCTGCTGTGCATTGTGGGACTTGTAGTGTTGTAGCAGCTCTGGATGTGGCTGGAGCATAAGACTCGATACTTTTTCAGTCATCTAGGATTTTGCTTTTACGCTTTGACATTTTCACACTAATGACTAGTCCACGTTCCAGACGTTACATCCATGAGTCAGACATTTACGCTCTTTAGATACAAAACAATGATGCAATATATTATCTACAATAGACGGAATTATTACAATCCGCAAAGCGAGAGGCAATTGGGTCAAATTCTGATGAATTCAGTTCAAAAAGTGCATGTGTCAGTACAAGCCGCTGGATCATACAAAGCAGTCAGTGTGCGGGAGAGGGAACACGTTACCAGGTGTAGGGGGCGAAGACACGAAGATAGTGAGGTACATGGTGCCTCATGCCCCAATAGAATCACAAGTATCCAATGATTCATTCATAAAGTCTGCAAAAAGATTTACTCAATAGTTATAGGGGATAACATAGTCATGGGAGTCCTATTCTCCTGAACGGATGGTAAAGTGTTCACTTTTCTTCAGTCTTTATTATCGGACTGCCGTAGATAGCTAAGTGCTGTATTAATACATCCCATACACAGCCCAACAATCCATTAAGATGGGAGAATGGGACCCCTGTTCTTATAGGGGTTCTAGTAGTTAGACATTCACATCATCCATTGGATAGGAGCTGAACTATTTGGCCAACCCCTTTAATTCCCCCTTTCTTGCCTACTGCAGCGATGATGTGAGATACATGTATATGTGATGGTTATAAGCTATCCCCATCTCGGTGTGATATCCTGTAAAAGATAAGACAGTACATACACATGTATTGTTTTCCTTTAAAGGGAAGCTAACTCACACTTACTAAACATATCTTTGAGAACTGCTTTTATACAACAGTACAACTATCCCTATAATGTTCTGCCCCATGCCTAAAAAGTTCAGTTTGTATCACTGAATCACCATCTACTCAAATGAGCCCATTTGAGTCCAATCATTGACCAGCTTCTGGGCCGAGTCCAACATATTCATGTCCTTCCTGCTCAGTTATGCCTCTAGCTTATTCCCCCCTCCCTCAGGGATGAGAGAGATGCTGGCTGTGTGTGACTCACTGAAGAGAATTCCTGAGGGAGGGGTGAATTAGGGAGCTAATTTCTCTGCAGCCAGTCACATACAGCCAGCATCTCTGTAATCCCCTTCCCTCAGAAATTCTATTCAGCGAGTCAGTTACACGCAGCCGACGCCTCATTCCTGATTGAGGGGTGAATGATGAAGCAGAGCCGAATTGACTGGGCTGAAGAGAATACAGGCCCCTTGTCAATCAGGAAGCTGGAGGTGAGGCTGAGCTAGAAGAACATGAATATGTATAGATGGCGAGTCAACTTTACAGACTGTGGAACTTTTCAGGCATGGGGAGGAACAATATAGGGATAGTTGTACTGCTGTATAACTGCTGTTTTTAGAGATATATTTAGTTAGTGCGAGCATAATTTTAACTTGACCTGTTATCCTATAATAAGACTCTGCCTTTGTCTGCAGGAATTTATGTTCACAGTATAGCTGTGTCAGCACCAAAGAAGAGCCCGCCCACCTGACAAGCACAGAGATAGAGACAAGATGCAGGAGACACTAGATCTATTAGACATCTATAGATGTTATATTTTGTTTTTGAGAAATAACTTTTTTTTTTCCTGCCTAGAACATAATCAATAATTTTTTCTGCTGTCCATCCTCTTGGATCGTAAATCTCATAGCGTCTGTCAGTCTTCAGACACCACAGAATTCATGAAATATGTGTCGCCAGGAGGGAGCCCTTAAAGCAACTGCACATTTTTGCTATTAAAAGAAAATCTGTCATTTAAAGGGGAAGTTCTCTTAATCTACTACACCATAATCTCTTACTGAGTGCAGAAATTGTCCCCCAGCTTCCCTGGATATAGCGACTTAGTGGAAGGGACTGACTTATCTTCATAGTGAATTGATCTGCCGTCTGCTGATCGATGCCGGTCTGGACCCCCTCCCCGTGACATCTGCTTTAGTGATTTCAGCTATTATCAGCCTGATCCAGGGTATGAAACCCCCCTGGTACTCTATGGCAATGCTGGGACTAGGGGTGGGCGATCACCCATCGATCCCATTGCATATAACGTGGTGCATCAGGTGTGCATTGTGCTGTTTGGACCAGATCTGGGTGATCCTGCACAATGTAATGATCAGTCCATTACACTATTAGGTATCCATGTAACGCAGCGTTACACAGCAGGAGTCCTGTAGCCACGGTCTATATACCATATCGCTGCACTGTAGAGACAAGATAGGTGGGGATGTTTTAACCATTTGTGTACAAAAATTTTTTAAAAAAGCACATGCCGAGTTGTGTAATTACACAGTATCACCCCGACCTGCGGACACATCCATGGCCTCACTCCCAGTAAACTGGAAACATTAGTGGTCGCCGATCTAAATGGAAATTATACCATGAAACAAATGTGTAGAGAAGTTTGGACGCCGAGGAATGTGCGGTTTTACGAGGAGGGACATTTTAGGGCCACTAATTTGGTTTATTTATGGTTTACGAGGAAGCAAGGAAGCACACGGAAAACAGCAGTTTGTGGAGACGCATCCTGAAGTGAACCGTCCGCGGGAACAGACAGAACGTTTGGCATTGTTCTTGGCAGAAAGTTTAAGTGCACAGAGAACAGCAGTGTGAGGACATGACCCCAGAGCACTTGGATATGCCACAATCCTGGAATATAAAACCATATATCACAGTCCTGCTGCTACTAATAACATACACAAAGGTCTGATTGCACATCTCTCCAGGGACAATACATATTATTGGCTGCAGAGAGCACAGAGCACAGCAGTGTGAGGACACAACCACAGTTACCTTGGAGAAGCTACAATCCTGGACTATTAATGCATATTTCACAGTCCTGCTGCTACTAACAACATACACAAAGGTCTGATTACACATCTCTCCAGGGAAAATACATAACACTGGCTGCAGAGAGCACAGAGCACAGCAGTGTGAGGTCTGATTACACATCTCTCCAGGGACAATACATAACACTAGTTGCAGAGAGCACAGAGCACAGCAGTGTGAGGTATAATTACACATCTCTCCAGGGACAATACATAACACTGGCTGCAGAGAGCACAGAGCACAGCAGTGTGAGGTCTGATTACACATCTCTCCAGGGACAATACATAACACTGGCTGCAGAGAGCACAGAGCACAGCAGTGTGAGGTCCGATTACACATCTCTCCAGGGACAATACATAACACTGGCTGCAGAGAGCACAGAGCACAGCAGTGTGAGGTCCGATTACACATCTCTCCAGGGACAATACATAACACTGGCTGCAGAGAGCACAGAGCACAGCAGTGTGAGGTCCGATTACACATCTCTCCAGGGACAGTACATAACACTGGCTGCAGAGAGCACAGAGCACAGCAGTGTGAGGTCTGATTACACATCTCTCCAGGGACAATACATAACACTGGCTGCATAGAGCACAGAGCACAGCAGTGTGAGGTCTGATTACACATCTCTCCAGGGAAAATACATAACACTGGCTGCAGTCTGCAGGATCACACCTGCTGACAGGTTCCTTTTAATAGTTAAATACATTTTGATAAAACCTCATCTTTTCTTAGTGGTTAACATTATAGCCTTGCAGCGCTGGGGACCGGGGTTTAAGTCCCAGGGTCAAGATCTGCAAAGAGTTTGTATGTTCTCTCCGTGTTTGCGTGGGTTTCCTCCGGTTTCCTCCCACACTCCAAAACATACTGGTAGATGATTAGATTGTGAGCCCCATTGGGGACAGGGACTGATTTGCCAAGCTTTGTGCAGCGCTGCGTAATCTGTGTGCGCTATATATATAAAGGAATTATTATTATCTTTTCTGATAGTTGCATATTCCTGTATGAGCATAGAGGTACAATTATCCCTACCAAACAGAGTTATAAGGCTCTCTACCCCTGGTGGTAAATTTATCTCTATGCGAAGGAAAGCATCTTGTAAGCAACATGCAGGCCAGGCACAAACCAAATCGCTTCACAGGCTGTTACACGGTGCAGGAGAACTTCTCCCCCTCCCACTGTGTGCAATTAAATCAGGCAGCGGGAAGTGTGCAGGGGATGATGCAATGTATCAGCATGTGAAGCTACAGCATGGAGGGGCTCTGGTGACACCTCCCAGAAACCTTCTGACTCATTAGCATAATTATAAAAGTAGATTTTAGAAGGAGGTCGGCCATGTATAACAAGTATAAGAAGATTATCACAGTCCTGGTGCCTGGATCATGAATATGTTCCCCTGGTTTATCATGATGGATTGTGATGATAGATTTCCTTTAATGTGTAATAGGTTGTCAAATGTAAGTTATAAATTCATTGGAGTTTCCATGTAAAATAAAAATAAGCAACTGACTGGCTCAGGATGAAAGAAGAAGTTACAAAATTACTAACACGTGTATGAATCATGTCAGGGTAGAAAAGAACAGCGGTGTCTGGATAAGATAAGAAAGATAACAAAAAACATGCTCCTTTTCAACAATGACCAGCAAAATTTGCTATTTTTTTTTATCAAACATTTTTATTTACATTTTTTAAATGAAAAACACCAAACAAAAACATAAATAAAAGAAAAACAAACCAAAAGAAAAAAAAAAAGGACAGTTAACCCCAACGGCCCCTTTCAAATTTCAGGAGAATCCTGCAAAATTCAGGACTATTGTATTTTTGTCAAACCAAAGGATTTACACAGGAAGATCGGATCAGATGATCCGCTATACGGAGACCTGGAGGAGTGACCGAGCATGTGCGTCCACCAGCACTCACCTCATTAGGTGGACGTGCACGTTCCTATACACAATGGACACCAGGTGGCGCCATATTGTGTAATTGTATGTTAGGACTCTTCATGGCAAACATTGGTAATGATGGTGAATAGGATAAGACGGATAATAAGGGCGATAACTAAAGGAGAAATGTAAAAACCTGCACGTAATGAAAAAATAAAAGTAATAAAGATACAATACAAACAGGACTATTAGCAATGACTAATTATACAAAAAAAGGTTGTTAGTTTATTTCAATGACGCTTAAAGTGTAAGTTACAAATCTTTAAAAAGTGCTTCTGTTACAACAAAACACACACGTAAAAAGCTGTATAAACGACAAATCTCAAAACGATATTATAAAGGAGAAGTCAGACGGGGGAACGGGTCGCCCACGTCCGGCGTTCAGCAAAAGTGCTCTCATCACAAGAGGAAAGTTTACAAAATATTACATATGTCAGAAAGAAAAAAGTATACGGCAATGTCAGGACGTGCGGCCTCGTCCGCTCGCTGTCATGGCTGGATACTATATACTAGTGTTGCATATACATACGGCGAGCTGCAGTCTATACAATGTGTGCTGCCGGGGATTACCACTGCTCCCAGCTAAAGTCATCTCCTCTCCCAAAGACGATAAAAAATCCCAGGATGGTGAGGAAAATCACTGCATTCCCTGCCAGGACCAAGCCGCACGCCCCCCATAAGATCTGGAAGAAAACGCACAACAAACAATTAACTGGTTATTGTCCAGGACATTCTGGAAGAAGAAACTATGGAATATTCTATAAAGCAATGATGACACCCAGTGGCTAAACCTCGAATAAATCTAAGGAAATAGGAACTAAAGGTCCTCCCTGCTGCAAGGCCTTATGGGTAGGTGGGGCAGCAGGGGTCCCTGTGTGATGTACTGACATGTAGATGCATAACACAGAGCACCATAAAATGTAGAACTTACACTAACCACTGTGATACTATGTAGCTCCTGATCTAATACTCTCCAGGGCCCCCTGTTTATGCTGGAGCATGAGGACTGTGTCTGAGCATACTAACAGCACATAACCATGCTGCAGCACATCCGGACACATCGGAGGGACACCCTGGAGAGACGCGGAGTATCAATAGCGACAGAGTACGGAAATAACAGAGCTCGAAGAGCTACACAACTATAAAAGGGCAGTACAATGGGCTGCAAGCTTCAAAATATTCCTCTGCTTAATATCAGTAACTCTCCCCTCCAAGAAAAGCTGCCAGAAAACTTAACCCCAATCTCTTTGCCCCGAGGTTTATTTTCGCAGATGCAGTTAGGAGCCTTCTCCAAGCCCCCAGAGGTCTGTCCCAATTAGAGATGCAGCTTCATTATTACATATGGGATGTGAGCGCCATCTGCTGGTGTGTTTCCAAAAGTGCACCATATTCTGGCACGTGGGACATCATTAAAGGCGTTGTCCACTTTAAGCACATTCCATCAGATAACTGATATTGTTTGTAAAATGAAAAGTTATTCAATTAACCAATATACTCCGGGCGCGGCGTGCACTACTCCTACTATCACAGCGCACTCACAAGTGAAAACAGACAATGGGGCGGATTAGGCGAGGAAAAACAGACCATGGGGGGTGTGATAGTGATTGTGCAGCAGTACCTACAGGACCGATCACATATCTCTCCAACATTACCAAATGCAGAATGGTGGAGTTGGAGAGCGGCGGATGTGGCCTGACTTACATATATCATGACTTTAGTGTTCCTGTACTTAAAGGGGTCTTTCATTAGGAGCCCCTTTTAAATCTTGTTATCAAGGGTAAACAAAGTCATTTTCAGTTAAGAATGTGATCTTAGATTGTTAGATAGTTATAGAGCCACTTTATTTACTTAATGAAGGCAACAGATAATGTGTAATAATTTTGTAATGTGTGTGTGTAAGTGTGTATGGGGGGGGGGGGGGGGGATATTAGGTAATTTTCCAATATACATCTATTAATAGTTCTGCGCTGGTTTCATGATATGTAAAGTGGAGCCAATAACATGGCTGTGTACGGTCTAAGAAATACGGACTGCGTGTTGCTGAACGCTGCCCCTGGAGAACGACTCTTAGACTAGATCCCTTCCCGTCCTTGGTTGAACTTGATGGACAAGTATCTTTTTTCATGATCCTATGATAGATCCGACTACAGCGCTACAAGTCCCCGCAGCCTTGCTCCTCACATAGTGATAATTGTTCTATGGCTGCAGGGACTTAACGCTGGGTCCATATTTCACAGCTGTGTAACTAGGCCTCAACCCAAATACAATTTAGGAATCATCCCTTCCACATTGTCCAATGTTACCTACCACGTGCATCCTGGCCAGAATGATGGGAAGGCCAAATGCGGAGACCACTATCCCGGTGGTGAAGAAATAGGCCAGTTCTCGGCAGGCGCTGCTCGCTGCGTCGCTGTCATCACTGACTCTTGTGGCAATAAAATGTGGAATGGGGCTAATAACGTAGAATATCAAAACAAAGAGCGGCCAATAGATTCTGCAAAGAAGAGAAATACAACAGGTACCAGATATTGCGGGTCAAAGAGAATAAATGGCGCGGCATAGCGGTTACTCTATCAATCAGGGGGATTGAGGACCCAGGTTCTATGTCAATGGAAATCTGCCATTTGATTTGATGCATTATGAAGCAAACATACCTGGAGAAGGCTGGAGCTACACTGATGCAGGAACATCTTGTTTAACCCCTTAGGGTGATGCCACACGTCACGTTTTTGGACTGTTTAAAAATGCATGCGTTTTTTAATGTTTACCCTGCGTTTGGCTGCTTTGAACCCGTTTATCTTCATTTCTAGAAACGGATTCATTTTTAAACGGACTGAAAAAGCGGCATTTGGCAGCAACCTCAGTGACGCAACCTGAAAAGGCTTAAGTGACCGGGCATATTTAGCAAATTTTCAGCTGTTTACGGGACATAACTTTTTTTGCGTATTACCTTAAGATTTTTTGCGGTGGTTTTTTTCGGGACACATAGAGCTAATTAAAATGTAATAAAAGTTTAAACATTATTTTTTTCATTTATATTTTTATTTGGGGTTAAAAGTAGTAAAAGTTGTAATTTATAGTACATATTTTTGTAACATTTTTTGTTTTGGTCGCTTTGATATATAATATGTATAGTCTCTGGCTAATGGGCGAGTATGGCGGTGTTTTTTGTGGTGCAGCGGGGGATATTTTTATTATATGGGGGAAATGTCAATGTATTTCTATAAATATTTATTAATATTTCTTGTGGGTGTGTGTGTGTTTTTACTTTATATGAGGTCATAAAACACCCCCCCCTCCTTTTTTTTTTCTCTAATTTTACTTTATTCTTTCTTTTACAAGTTTTCCCATGTAACTGGGGCATCTGTAAGAGCCTCAGCTACCGAGGAGACCCCCACCTGTCACTGGGGGAGCTGATCAGACCTGTACTGGTTCTGCTCCTATTTCGACGCTGTGAGGAGCAGAGAAGGGAGCAGCGGTAACAAACAGCATCTCCCTAGGGTCTCCGGTGTCACTCTGCGGGTCCTACTCCCACGACAAGCATGGGAGCAGTAGAAAACTGCAGACTCCGGACCTGCGCCGGCTGATGTCTACAGTCAGTCCGAAACAGGTTAATCCCTGACACAGAGTGGTTTTGCTCAAAAACAATTATAAAATTCAGGACATTAGGAAAGCTGGGTGCCCTGGCTGCAGTACATAAGCACTTTACACGAGCTGCCGGAACTGTCTACACAGGACTAATCAACCTGTGCCGGATGACTCATACACAGCAGCTGGGGGATGGTGCAGCGATTGATTACTTCTGCCTGTCAGGGATAACACAGTGATTACAGCGTTCTCTGGAGCAGGGCATAATTAGGGTAAGAGGAGAAGCTCCGGGGCAGCCACAGGGGCGACAGAGCCTCATTATCATAATGTTATAATTGTTGTTTCAGCAAAACCACTCAGCTCATGGATTAAACAAGATATGTTTCTGCATCAGTGTAGCTACAACATTCCCAAGGTATGTTTGGGTCATAATGCATAAAAGCAAATGGTAAATTTCCTTTAACAGTGCAGCAAGAGAGTTGGTCCTATAATCCAGACTCATGTTCTGATTTTGCACTGCAGAACCATGAACAACCTGATGACAGAAGTGCTGCAGAACAACTGTTGTAAATGGCACAAATTTACGAGGATTTTATTGTAGAAAAGATCCTTAAAGGGGTTTAGAACGGAGGATCCAATGTACCTCCGTGGGACCCCTCGTCGCTCCCAGAGATGAATGGAGCTGATGGTCTGCATGTCCGTTCTGCTCCATTCATCTCTATGGAGCTGATAGAGAGAGCCGGAGATGGCTGCGCTCCTGTGGTTAGGGCCTCACTTGTGGGAAACCCCCTTTAATTTTACTGTTCGGAACAGTATGATGTGTGATTCCCCAGTGACCAGTCTTTACACTTACCTGTAACTCTCTAAGGCACATCCCAACATGAGGAAAGTCAGACCAATGGCTCCACTGAATGATAAGGCAACAAGTGCTACAAAGAAGAAGAATATTACAAGATGTTAGAAATGTAACGACACAAGTCCATGTGTAATACAGAGGCAACTGTGTACATAAAGTCTATGGAAACAATCACCTATATATTTATAGTATCGGACGTTACTAAACCAAATGGGCACCGAATCAATACAACAGACCGCATCACTGTATTATATACTGTATATATCATCTCAGGTGTCATGTGATATCGCAGCAGATCCTCCGCAGCCTGGACTAGTGGTTCTAGATTTTCTGAGCGCACACAGCGTGTACCCGGAACCTTCTGCATCCTCTGCTCCGCAGCCCCTCGCCTCCGCTCTACATAACAGCTCTGCAGCAGCCCCTCGCCTCCGCTCTACATAACAGCTCTGCAGCAGCCTCTCGCCTCCGCTCTACATAACAGCTCTGCAGCAGCCCCTCGCCTCCGCGCTACGTAACAGCTCTGCGGCAGCCCCTCATGAAAGAGAGAACAGTATTCAAGGTGAATACATAGATTTAGATGTGGGAAATTTAGAAGGCTCAGTGTTCCTTACACTGTGTGTATTATCCCTGTACTGTGACATCACTGTGTGTATTATCCCTGTACTGTGACATCACTGTGTGTATTATCCCTGTACTGTGACATCACTGTGTGTATTATCTCTGTACTGTGACATTACTGTGTGTATTATCCCTGTACTGTGACATCACTGTGTGTATTATCCCTGTACTGGGACATCACTGTGTGTATTATCCCTGTACTGTGACATCACTGTGTGTATTATCTCTGTACTGTGACATTACTGTGTGTATTATCCCTGTACTGTGACATCACTGTGTGTATTATCCCTGTACTGGGACATCACTGTGTGTATTATCTCTGTACTGTGAAATCACTGTGTGTATTATCCCTGTACTGTGACATCACTGTGTGTATTATCCCTGTACTGTGACATCACTGTGTGTATTATCCCTGTACTGTGACATCACTGTGTGTATTATCCCTGTACTGTGACATCACTGTGTGTATTATCCCTGTACTGTGACATCACTGTGTGTATTATCCCTGTACTGTGACATCACTGTGTGTATTATCCCTGTACTGTGACATCACTGTGTGTATTATCCCTGTACTGTGACATCACTGTGTGTATTATCCCTGTACTGTGACATCACTGTGTGTATTATCCCTGTACTGTGACATCACTGTGTGTATTATCCCTGTACTGTGACATCACTGTGTGTATTATCTCTGTACTGTGACATCACTGTGTGTATTATCCCTGTACTGTGACATCACTGTGTGTATTATCTCTGTACTGTTGCACTGTTACAGACCTGCAGCTGTGTAGAGTCATGTACAATATGTAATGGCTAATACTTTGTGCACAGACCAGACAGTGATGTTAGAACTGCTGCAGTTTTGTTACTTTGTGTACACAATGACTTGGTTTCTGGTGAATACATCACATACATGTGTTGTGTGCACAGAACTGGAGCTGTTATATCATTATACACATATTATAAAGCATATAAGTAGCCGCTACCTTTGATCCCCGCCATGGTGAGCGCACGGATGTCTTTGGTACAGTGAGTGTTTACACTGCCGCTTCCTGACTGCAGGCTAGGAAGAGAAACCGGAAGCCCAGCAGCAACCCATGCTACGCTATCATTGGCTACCAACACTTGCCACTCAATTGAATCTAGTAACTGATTGGTTGAGCGGATTTCCCGCCTCCCTTCCTGTGGTGTTTTCCTTCTGTTGCTGTCACCACATAGTGACCTCGGGCAGATTAGAAGGGTGGACGCTCTGATTGGACGAGCGGGTGCGCCGGAAAGAGTGGGATGAATTTGATTGGACAATCGGTGCGATGTGGTGGAAGAGGCGCGTTTTCATTGTATGTTCTGATGTCAGTCATGAGGTGACTGTGTGGCGTCGGGTAGTCGGACGCCGTATAGGGTTTCTCTCTTCATGACCTCCTCCGTGTTGTAGAGTTCTTGTGAGTTGTCAATTTTAAAAGAATTTGACAAAAAAATTGAATAGTGAAAGTATAAAAACTGCACTTATTCTGTTATATGGATCTTTTGTAAAATTATTTCTTCTTTTGCTGCAATTCCCCGCACGGCCTGAAGGACATGAGTGGCGCTGTTGGTAGAAGAAAACCTGTTATACAGTCATAACTCCACACAAAATGTCATATTATTGGGTAATAACATGGAAAACAGGCAATTACAGGGGCGCTCCAGGGTCTATTATATTGTCACCATATATATATATATACACACTCACCGGCCTCTTTATTAGGTCACCTGTCCAACTGCTCGTTAACACTTAATTTCTAATCAGCCAATCACGGCAACTCAGTGCATTTAGGCATGTAGACATGGTCAAGACAATCTCCTGCAGTTCTCCCGAGCATCAGTATGGGGAAGAAAGGTGATTTGTGGCCTGTGAACGTGGCATGGTTGTTGGTGCCAGAAGGGCTGGTCTGAGTATTTCAGAAACTGCTGATCTACTGGGATTTTCACGCACAACCATCTCTAGGGTTTACAGAGAATGGTCCGAAAAAGAAAAAACATCCAGTGAGCGGCAGTTCTGTGGGCGGAAATGCCTTGTTGATGCCAGAGGTCAGAGGAGAATGGGCAGACTGGTTCGAGCTGATAGAAAGGCAACAGTGACTCAAATCGCCACCCGTTACAACCAAGGTAGGCAGAAGAGCATCTCTGAACGCACAGTACGTCCAACTTTGAGGCAGATGGGCTACAGCAGCAGAAGACCACACCGGGTGCCACTCCTTTCAGCTAAGAACAGGAAACTGAGGCTACAATTTGCACAAGCTCATCGAAATTGGACAGTAGAAGATTGGAAAAACGTTGCCTGGTCTGATGAGTCTCGATTTCTGCTGCGACATTCGGATGGTAGGGTCAGAATTTGGTACAACAACATGAAAGCATGGATCCATCCTGCCTTGTATCAGCGGCTCAGGCTGGTGGTGGTGGTGTCATGGATCCATCCTGCCTTGTATCAGCGGCTCAGGCTGGTGGTGGTGGTGTCATGGATCCATCCTGCCTTGTATCAGCGGGTCAGGCTGGTGGTGGTGGTGTCATGGATCCATCCTGCCTTGTATCAGCGGCTCAGGCTGGTGGTGGTGGTGTCATGGATCCATCCTGCCTTGTATCAGCGGGTCAGGCTGGTGGTGGTGGTGTCATGGATCCATCCTGCCTTGTATCAGCGGCTCAGGCTGGTGGTGGTGGTGTCATGGATCCATCCTGCCTTGTATCAGCGGCTCAGGCTGGTGGTGCTGGTGTCATGGATCCATCCTGCCTTGTATCAGCGGCTCAGGCTGGTGGTGGTGGTGTCATGGATCCATCCTGCCTTGTATCAGCGGCTCAGGCTGGTGGTGGTGGTGTCATGGATCCATCCTGCCATGTATCAGCGGCTCAGGCTGGTGGTGGTGGTGTCATGGATCCATCCTGCCTTGTATCAGCGGCTCAGGCTGGTGCTGGTGGTGTCATGGATCCATCCTGCCTTGTATCAGCGGCTCAGGCTGGTGGTGGTGGTGTCATGGATCCATCCTGCCTTGTATCAGCGGCTCAGGCTGGTGGTGGTGGTGTCATGGATCCATCCTGCCTTGTATCAGTGGGTCAGGCTGGTGCTGGTGGTGTCATGGATCCATCCTGCCTTGTATCAGCGGCTCAGGCTGGTGGTGGTGGTGTCATGGATCCATCCTGCCTTGTATCAGCGGCTCAGGCTGGTGGTGGTGGTGTCATGGATCCATCCTGCCTTGTATCAGCGGGTCAGGCTGGTGGTGGTGGTGTCATGGATCCATCCTGCCTTGTATCAGCGGGTCAGGCTGGTGGTGCTGGTGTCATGGATCCATCCTGCCTTGTATCAGCGGGTCAGGCTGGTGGTGCTGGTGTCATGGATCCATCCTGCCTTGTATCAGCGGCTCAGGCTGGTGGTGGTGGTGTCATGAATCCATCCTGCCTTGTATCAGCGGCTCAGGCTGGTGGTGGTGGTGTCATGGATCCATCCTGCCTTGTATCAGCGGCTCAGGCTGGTGGTGCTGGTGTCATGGATCCATCCTGCCTTGTATCAGCGGCTCAGGCTGGTGGTGCTGGTGTCATGGATCCATCCTGCCTTGTATCAGCGGCTCAGGCTGGTGGTGATGGTGTCATGGATCCATCCTGCCTTATATCAGCGGCTCAGGCTGGTGGTGGTGGTGTAATGGATCCATCCTGCCTTGTATCAGCGGCTCAGGCTGGTGGTGGTGGTGTCATGGATCCATCCTGCCTTGTATCAGCGGCTCAGGCTGGTGGTGGTGGTGTCATGGATCCATCCTGCCTTGTATCAGCGGGTCAGGCTGGTGGTGGTGGTGTCATGGATCCATCCTGCCTTGTATCAGCGGGTCAGGCTGGTGGTGTCATGGATCCATCCTGCCTTGTATCAGCGGGTCAGGCTGGTGGTGGTGGTGTCATGGATCCATTCTGCCTTGTTTCAGCGGGTCAGGCTGGTGGTGGGGGTGTCATGGTGTCTTTGGGCCCCTTGGTACAACGCCACAGCCTACCTGAGTATTGTTGCTGACCATGTCCATCCCTTTATGAGCACAATGTACCCTGTAACATCTGATGGCTACTTTCAGCAGGATAATGCGCCATGTCATAAAGCTGGAATCATCTCAGACTGGTTTCTTGAACATGACAATGAGGTCACTGGACACAAATGGCTCCACAGTCACCAGATCTCAATCCAATAGAGCATCTTTGGGATGTGGTGGAACGGGAGATTCGCATCATGGATGTGCAGCCGACAAATCTGCGGCAACTGTGTGATGCCATCATGTCAATATGGAGCAAAATCTCTGAGGAGCTTCCAGCACCTTGTTGTATCTATGCCACGAAGAATTGAGGCAGTTCTGAAGGCAAAAGGGGGTCCAACCCGTTACTAGCATGGTGTGCCTAATAAAGTGGCCGGTGAGTGTATATATATATATACAGCCTCTGCTTTGCTTCCCATCTGCTCCTCCTTTCATATACATCCAACTTTTGGTGTGATTTCTTTAGATTTGGTTGCATTTGGTGACTCGTTCATTGCACATTCATTTCTCCATATTTTTGGTATGTAGTGCTTCTTTATTTCTTTTGCTTTTTTAGGGTCATCCTCTCTTATTTAGGCTGTGTGGTTATTGGGGTACAGGGCCTATGCATGGCTCTAGTCTAGGCCCTGGGTTGCATTACCCTGTGGTATAATTTAAATGGTTTTAATTTTGTCCCATGTATTGAATGTACCGTATTTTTTTATAGTCCGATGCGCCTAATATATGAATCGGGAAGAGCTCCGGGCCAAATAGCCACAGAGCTTCTTCATCTGCCACCTAACCCGTTTACCTCTGCTCCCTGTGTCCTTGATGCGGCTATTCGTGGGGGTCGCTCACTTCTCCTGGTTGCTCTCTTCTGGAGCGATCGGCGCCAAGTTCGGGAGTTTGCGGGGGCCTGGGGCGTTCAATCTTCGTCATGTCCCCCGTCGTAGGCATTCTGACAGTAGCCGCCACTGCTGTGGTGCTTCTGAGTTACCTCTATGCCTCTCTGCTCCGCATCCAAACGACGCCCCCGGACCCTCTTCTATCTCAAGCGGCCGCCTGCACCTTATGTATGCACCAACACGTCTTAGCTGCCCTTTATTCTTAATGCGCCCTTTACATATACGCCGGTGCGCCTAATCAGCCGAAAAATACGGTAGTTGTGTATTTCTAATAAAATGCATTTTTCTATATTCAAGTCCACTATACGCAGCCTCTGCTTTCTTCTTTTGTTGGTTCAGTACAGGGATAATACACACAGTGATGTCACAGTACAGAGATAATACACACAGTGATGTCACAGTACAGGGATAATACACACAGTGATGTCACAGTACAGAGATAATACACACAGTGATGTCACAGTACAGAGATAATACACACAGTGATGTCACAGTACAGAATAATACACACAGCGATGTCACAGTGCAGGATAATACACACAGTGATGTCACAGTACAGAGATAATACACACAGCGATGTCACAGTACAGAGATAATACACACAGTGATGTCACAGTACAGAGATAATACACACAGCGATGTCACAGTACAGAGATAATACACACAGTGATGTCACAGTACAGAGATAAT